>NC_088250.1:34055833-34376250 GCF_036013445.1 Caloenas nicobarica | reverse complement strand
TATTTTCTAAGTATGAGAACCAAGTGCTCTATTTAAATAAAAAATGTTAAATCTCAAAGATTATGATCGGCAGACTCTTAGATTAAAAGACCTAGGATAGGTGAAAGTCACAAAGGTCTCTCAAGTCTGGAACACTCAATGGCAGTGTCACAGAGGAGCTGCAAATCGCCTCCGAGCTCAGGTGCCCAACCCAAGCGTGGTGGCCACTGTGGGATGTCACAGGCGTGGGAGCACATGGGGCACCATGGGGTCACCTTGATTCCCCACTCTGAAATGAACTGGGGTCATATCCATGCACTCAGTCCCTTGGGGACCCAGGAAGGGGCTTTTCCTTTCCTCAAAAATACCCTAAGGAGGCAAATTCCAGAGAGCACTTCACCTCTGGTGCCTCACAAAATATAGTGCCAGCTTTTCCCAAGCCTCACTGAAGAGAAAGGCATTTCTTCTCTGCATGGTAGCGGAGTGGTTCTAGGGCTTGCTAGGGTACAGAATTCCCTCATTTAATTGTGGGGTTTCCAGCTTATATCACTGCCATGGAGAGACCAAACTTAGCACACCCATGGGTTCTTCTGAGCTAACAAGCCTCTCCAGGAACCAGGCATCACGCAGGTGAGATGTAGTAGGGCAGGAGAGCTGCAGGGAGGAGGAGGATGGGCTTAGCCCTATGGCTCAGGCTGTACTGGGGTTCAATCACAGCTTATGGCTGCTGTTTCTATACTACTAAACAGAAAAGGATGTTGATTGTTATCAAACATCAAAGGATGCAGTACAAATCATCCCGTTAAAGCCTCCAATCTGAACATTATCACCTGTACTGCAACCTCTAGCAAATCAAAAAGGTAGTTTCCAGTTAGGTAATGACTACACCTATAATCATTTATACACGGTCTTGAGATGACAGCTCTCCATAGGTCTTGTTCAGGGAGCCCAGATTCTTGTAACTCTGCACATGCTTTTTACTTAATGGAGGAGGACAATAAAACTTCAAGACGACCTTCTAATTTCTCTCTCATTGCTCATTTACCTCCGAGAAAAAAAGAGAAAAAAAAATGAAGAAACTGCCTTTCTGGATTTTACAAATCCTCAACTAGACCCTTTCCTTCCTGTTACTTTCCCTTTTCTATAAACTTTTAATATTTGTAGCCTTTAACGTCTCAATCTTTAACAAAAATAAAGTAAAACCTAAGCCAAATGAAAATGAATTCAGAGAGCAATCCAGACAAAAGGGTCATGCGCAGTTTAAATGGACTCTCAGACTCCTTACAGTAATTGTAACTGAAGAAGCCTTCGGTGGGCTTAAAAAAATTAATGCTATGACCTCCAGGCCAGATACTCCAACAAAAGAATTGAGCTGAAAGATACAATGGGTTTGGGATACATCCTTGCACACTGGGAAATATTTGCTATTCTGCACTTCAGAGAACTGTAGCATCCAGTAGAGGCTGTGGAGGTGAAAGATTAGGCAGTGGAAATTGGTACAGTGACAGCAGAGCGAGCTACTTCTGTAAAGATTTCCTCAACTCCCTCTCTGGCTCCTGTTCCTAGTAATGTAGCAGCATAAACGTGAGGGGCACTAGAGCTCATCTGCACCTGAATGCTACAGTTCATGGGTGATATCTTTAAAATCATCAGCATCTGAAGTATTATCTGTTCCCCATACACTGGTTCTTTGAGACTGTTTTTTGTTGTGGTTTGGTGGTTTTTTTTTCCTTTTCTCAAAGGTATTTCAGATTCATAACCAACTGAGTAAGCAACAAAATAAGTTGTTTAAAGTATAATAATAAAAATCTCATTAAACAGGTCCGTATTTTCTGAAAATAACCTAGGTCCCACTGGGACCAGAACTCCAGAAGATTCTCTGTCTGAGGTTTGTTTTCTCCACTCCCAGCCTTGGAAAAAATATGTATTGAACCTAAGTTTTTCTAGAAATGTATGTACAGTTTTAAACAAAACTTTCCCCAGGAGAAGATCATCCAGTCACAGGGGAAATTTCTGATGTAACCACAAAGGCTCAACCTCAAGATAGCCAATAATCTGGAAGTTCAGACTAGGTCATAGCCTTGGCTCTGCTGTTTGCCTTCAACAACACCCCTACCATCAAATCACAGGTAGAGGAAGTTTTCTTTAGAGGGAGTAAGGGGAGGAAGGGTGGAAGGAGTTCATCTCGGTGCAGAAGAGGAGAAAAGCACTGATATTTTGAAACGGAAGATGGAAGGGAAAGAAGTATTTAATCTAGCTACACCTCTTGTTGCTGCCTACTTTATTAAGAGTCTTCAGTTTCTAAGCTTCAATCAAAGCATCCACATCTGCAAAGAAACATTTGCCATCTTCAAATAAAAATGTGTAAATTGGTCTTGCCTGTCCCAGTTCAATGGCAGTCGGAGAGTACTACTGACAATCAAACATACCATAACATCACACGTACCAGAGCTGTCTGCTGAAGTCTCTATGTTCACTTTTCTTCTCAAACACAGATGCCACTGCTGTATATTAATAAACCCAAATATATAAAATTCTCTTTTCTTTTGAATAAATTACTTTCCAAGCCTTGTTTTTCTAGTCCCCTCAATTTACTTTCTCTAAAGATGAGAACTACAACTTCTAATTCATATCCCTTCTTACTTCGAATAAAAGTATTCAAAAGTAAAATTTCAGCCTTAGCATCTTGCTCTAAGAAGTTTAGTACAGCAGCAATTTTGTGGCCATAGCAGCTGATCCTTCATACAGTTGGTTACAGTTCACAGTGCTTTCAGGAAAGGCTACCTGTGAAGAAGGCCAAACATCAAAGTTTAAGGGAAAACATTAAAATATTTACCTTGCAGTCATTGACAACAGAAATATTTCAGCATTAGAGTTTGGCATTTCTCAATGATGAAAACGCTCTGAAAAGATTTATGTCAGGAGATGGACACCAGCAACAGCTGTTTGGGGGAATGTGCCAGTTGGACTGAATTCAAGTCTCAGCATCGTACTCAAAAGGAAAGCAAGGTTTTCAAGAAGGGTGGAGGTTTTTTTGCATTGATGTGAATTTAAAAACAAACACACACACAACAAGTTGAAAGGCAACTGTGGTTTTTTTTACCATCTACTGCCTTCCAGCTATCTCCAGTGGGCAGAGCCCATAAGACCTCTGAAACCATTTGTCATCACTTCATCACTGAAACCACATCTCTTAATGGGCTGTAGGAACCTTCTTTTATTCACTAGATTTGCTACAGATAAATAAATATCAGGGATTTGGTTGCTCTCCAGCACTGCTCCCTAAGAACATTGTTTCCAAATCCTCTAATATGCATCTGTAGATTAAATAGCTCCTGTCTAGATGTCCTTCCCTCATCAGGCTGTGGGACTGGAAACCGGAATGTCCTTCCAGCAGGTCCAAAAGAAAGCCACATTGAAGATTATAATATAAAACCTGAACTTTCTTCACAGACTGGCATCAAAATTCCAGGGAATGACTCCAAATCATGGATGAGCACTTTGATATAGAGAAGATACTGTTAGTCAAGAGAGGTAATTTCAGGTTCAATGTTTGCACACTAACGTCTTTTGTAAGCACTAAAATAGTGCTTAGAATAGGTGCTTAACATATACAAAGCCTTCAGCATAGGGAGGAACCTGATATGGAAACATCCAGTTGAGGTTGGGTTTTTTTGTGGTGTTCTGGTTTGGTTGGGTTGTTTACTAGCTAGAATGACTTAAAGTAACTTTGATGCTTCAACAATACGTTTTCTAAACAATTTGCTTGATCTAAATTGGCAGCATTATATTACAAACGAACCCACCGATACTGATGTAACTGATACAGTTTTTATGCATTTAGCTTTGTTAGAGCCTAATTCCCTCCATCAAGCAATTAAGGCCATTTGTAGATGTGCAAAGTTAATTTAGAAATTATAAAATTAAGGCTAATGGACTCAATTATAATAAATGCGCGGGTCAGTGATTGCAGCAATTTTTCAACCCTTTCTTTATTTCTAGGTTCAGTTTAATAACACACTCCATCTCACAGTGGTGATGGTGTGGCAGGATCTGTTCTTCGGAGTGGCTGAGAAAGCAGGAGGTGACAGACCCAGATTGGGAGGGACAGGAACCCCCCGCCAGCATCACCCCACAGTGGGTTCAGGCCCCCAACAGTGCCCCACACCCCCAGCTGCATGACGTGCATCTATACGGCAGATAATGAATTGCTTCCCAATGATGAAATGTGTTGGGAGCACACAGCTTTCACATCATTGACCTAGAGTGTATATGCCTGCTCTCGCATCAGGACTTTGAGGAAAAATGACGTCCACCCCCTCCCCGAGTCCTCCCCTCGTGGCACACAGCAGGGGCTCCCCAAAACACACACAGACCAACAGCTCCTCTCCCTCCCCTGCTGCGCTTCTCAGCGTGCAAGCACCCACACAGCGGAGACTGGAGAAATCTAATTTTAGAGCACTTCCACTTACACTGACTAGGGTTTTTTTCATTTCTTCTCCTTCTCTTGTCTGGAGTTTCTTTGTAGATCCAAAGACGTTGGTGATTTTATTCTCCTAAACACATCTGTTTTTTCCCAGACTGAAGTCCTCAAAATCCTTTTCGCGATGTCACACTCGGTTACTGAGAGTGTTTTGAAGTTAGTAGAGGGTTTTAGCTTCAGAGACTGAACAGCAGGAGATGATTAACACTTAGGGAGCAAAGCTGTTTATTGTGTTTTAAATAGTGCAGAAGAGTTTGGTTTTTAAATTGCCTCTAATTAGTATAATGTACTTGTGCCTGCATGCGTACACCTGATCTCTACTTCACAAGCACCAAGGTCCTTATCAGACTGCTGAACAGAAGCACAAAAATACACAACATGAAAGACTCTGCTTTTTCCTTCTACAAGTACATGCTCATATGGTCTCCACAGACAAGGAGGACACAGTGACTGAGCTACCCTCACTGATTCTCAACACTCATCTTCAGGCAAAGGGAAATGCAAACAGCATGTTATATCTCCAGTGGACACAGGTAAAAGCAACATCAACTGAGCCTGGTTCATCCTTCCTGCATTTCACACAGGTTCCCAAGATGCATTCCTCCAGGGATTTTGAAGCACTGCTGGCCTCTTGCTGCTTCAAGTAACAAGTGATGCAGCAAAAGAAGAATTGGGGGCTTAGATGTTCCTCTCTTCCCCAGCTGCCTCCAAAAAGGGCATTTCAGGACACGATTTCCTTGCAAAAGGTGGCCCTGGCTGAGGAGACATGCAGGTGAGCACAGGCAGCTGGAACACCCGATGGCCACACTCCATTTTTCTTTGCATTTCTTTCATCCTTGCCTTGCTTGCATCCAAATTTGACACTATTCAAAGAAGGGGGGCTCTCCCTGCACCTTCACAGCTACGACTATGCACCAGGGATGTCCCCAGAGCACTGGGGGCACCAGTCTGCAGCACGCAGTGGCACACCAAGACCTTGGGCCAGACAGAGGGCAGGGGTGCCTGAGGGGCCTGATCCTGACCCAGCAATCCCAACTGCTGCTGCGGGGCAAAAGGCAAATATTGTGCTTGTGTTCACAGCCTCGTGATCGCCGGGACAGCTTGGCGTGCCTCTGGTTACTCAGCACCTCTCCACGGACACATTAAGGCTATCAAGGTACAAACCCTGATGTTAACCAACAGGCACTTAATTCGGATAACATTCATCAGATTCCTTCCCTGTATTTTACAGAAGTTTCTGGAAGGAGATTCAGAATCAGAAGCCTTACCCCCAACAGCTGCAGAGTGTTTGTTACCAATAACATCTCTAACCTATACTCCCACATCCATAATGAGAAGAATACCACAATATCTCACCAACAATAATCCATGCAGCCTAAATGAGATCTTTCTGTAAGCAGCAAACCATCAACCGTATCTATTAGCCCTACAGGTACCTGATAAGAAGCAAATTAAAACAGGGGAGATCAAAGAAATGGGATATTATATTCAGCTGGCTCATATTAAATAAAGTTTTTGACTCAGGCTCACTGGAGACTGATGCTTAAATTGCTACAAATGGAACTGCCATAAAGACAAAAGAGATTATTAAATCTTTGTGCCAATCATTCAGATATAGGACCAGAGCTCTGCATTTTGAAAGCATCTTTCAAGCAAGAGAGAGCGGGTGAAAGATACGAACCAAATCTAACATTAAGACTTAAAATACCTTTTGGTATCCATTCAAATCATCTAGAAATCTATTTCAGAGATGCTATCTAAACTGATAACAACCTTAAAATATATATTTGAGAGAAGGCAAAATCTAAAATTACGTATTGCGACATGACAAAGCAACCATGTTTCTCTGAATATATAACAATAAAAAATTTCATTGAAAATAGTATATAAAATCATGAAGACCTGGATTTATTCACGGAAGTATCAGGCGTCACCCAGGTATAAGCCTCGTTCAAAGTGTGATCATATTTTGGGGGCAGTTGTCCCAGCCCAGACATGTGGGTGCACAAGGTCCAGGCCCAGTGCCATGGCTGCCACAGATGGGAACGGTTACACGGAGCCATCCCCTCCATTTAGTGGAGTAAAATATGACAGGTTAGACAGGTTTGTGTAACACAGAATTTATGATTGCAGGCTGAATAAATGCAAGAGACAAAAAGGCAAGTTGGAATTCAGACAGAAATAACAACTGGCAAGAGCTCCTAGTTTCATACCTCTGAGCCCAAATACTAGGAGGGGGTAATGGAGCGAGAGAAAAGTATCTTTACTCATTTTAAAAAGAAAACATCTTTTTACTGGAATACAAGGAAGGAAAAAATGAGTTTAGCACGACAAATCTCTCTGAGCTTCCTATATGCTACAGGAATGAAGTAGACATCACCGATAGGACTTGACATATGTTAAATTTCCTCCTTTGATAAAGACGTGAAGAATACAGAACATCTGTACAGCTTTATAGTGATATTATTCTATACTCTTAACGGCTTCTAATTATCCTAATGATCCAGTCCTCTCTGTAGATTGGAGATGCACTACATGATTAAGGTATAGCTGAAAAAGTCATCTTAAATTAAAATTAAGAACCAAAAATAATACAGCATACCTTGCTTCACTGTCAAACTGCCCAGCACAATTACAAAGGCATCTTCTAAATCTGGGCATCTTTACTGGGGAAACATGGGCCCTGAGCAGTCATTCTCTTGGCCAAAGGGGAAAAATCTTGGAGGTAACTTCTCTTAAAAGAAAAGAAGCGTGTAAAGTCCTGAATAAGCCTTTTTTGTCATTCTTTTGGAGTCGATACCTGGCACTCCAGAAGCCCCTTGGCCTCTTCTCCACCCTGCTGCAGACCCTCTCAGACCAATCTCAGCTCAGCATCTCTCCACGATGGGATCACGCCAGTACCCACGATGGGTGTTATGCACACACATACTGCAGGGGCAATAACACAAACACCTGTTGCTGCAAACATAACTGCCTTTTTATTGCTCAAACACACTCATGTTTTTTGGAAATGAAAATCATGGCATCACACACAGTGCCATACACAGTTTCTGGGATGGCAAATCCAGCAATTATTTACCCTATAGACCTTAAGTATTGCACAGAGCAGTGCAGAGTGCTTCACACTGTGCAGGATTAATCATAAATCAGACTGAAATAAATCAGTGCTATCTTTTCAACTGTATTGAATATGTAGTTATTCCTTTACAGATATATCATAGGACTTCTATCCAGGGTAGCATCAAGGTTAAGATGATTAAGTAAGTAATTTCATTAACCATGATAAATGTTAATGATGATAGAGAGGGATTTTGGATACATTTGCACCGAAGCAGGTTATGCTGAAGGGCTACCAATAACCACTGTGATGTACAAAAGTCAAATACCTCCACCAGGACTTAAAGAACTGTCTTTCCAAGACACAGTTAAACTGTCAGATTTTACACTAGAGATGCAGTATGTTAATACAGCACAAAATTGGATCACTTTCCCAGACACGCAAATGCAGCCACTTGGGTTAATCACTGCAGTATAAAGGTGTTTCCCCAGGGTTTGGGAGCAGGCACCGAAGTGTGTGGATGGGCATGTGCTGTGCTGCCCAGCACCCACTGCATGCCCTCTGTGTCCCTCAGATCCTGAACCCCATCTTTCCCAGGACTTGTCTTTGCTTTTACAGGGGTTTTCACCATGTGCTTCGAGCCTGACACTTCCCTTCCTGTGCCAGCTGTGATCCTCCCCACTTTCTCCTCCTGTTTCCTGGGTAGGGAGGGAAGCAGCAGGAGTGGGCATCAGGAGCTCCACTTAATGGCTAGAGAAGAATAGTGAGATGAGGAAGAGAGAGCGAGCCTCCAACTCATTTTCTTTCCTCCTCTGCAGCGAAAACAGCTCCAAGGCATTAAATATTTTGTACAAATAGGGGTCTCTGCTAAATTTTGTACTACCACCTGCTTGCTCTTGAAGGCAGCCAGGGATCCATTTAAAGAGTAGAGAAAAAAAAATAACATGTACAGACAAAAATAAGGAAATGCTAACATTCAAAAGGTGGTGGTCCTAAAGCCCAAGAGCTGGAGAGAGGCAGTGTGGGCTGGGAGGGGGCAGCAGCATTTGCTCAGCACGGCCACGGGAGGAAGCCAGGTCTTCACCCAGCAAAGCTCTTTCTAAGCAAGTAGGCCAGGAACTGCTAAAAGGCTGGGTAAGGACTTTCTGGTTAGGTTAATTTGCTTGTTATTTTTAGCCCTCAGCTCTTAGCACTCTATTCCCAGAGATCACATCAGCCAATACTTGTCTCAAGCAGGTTCTGTATTTATTAACTGTGAGTCCAAGTCTTGAAGCAGAGTAAGCAGCAGGGTCTGAGCTCTGGCGGGGCTGCTGAGGCCGTGGCTGGGACTGCAGGGACAAATTCAGTCCCAGAGAAAGGTACGAGGTGGTAGCCACACGGCTCCCCCAAGAACACGCGGACATAACGGGGTGGTACGCATCGGTGCGTTTAAAGCACTCATAGGTTACTGTACACCTGTTTGATACCAGGTGCTACAGAGCGTATAATTCAGCAGCTGCTGTAAACATTGTGCTAGAGGTCTTTGAAACAAATCCAATCATTCTGAAAACTAAGTATTTCCCATGGTTAACATTGCATTAGAAACAGTAGGCTTGCATTATTCAATATTCCCCACTGCATTTTGGTTCTCATAGACGTTTATTTAGAAGGAAGGAAGCTGTGCTACTTTCTGCACCCATGTGTGACCAAAGTGCTTTAGCAAGACAACTTGAACTGAATGTAAGAGTCTCCTAGCAATGCATCCTTAAATGCTCAAAGCTGATTCAGGTTAAAAGCACTAGAGGAAGGAGAAAAAAACAAACCCCACCTAATGTGTGTACATGAAAACGCTGACTTGCAGCGCATTCAGAACTTAAAAACATGGAACCAATTTTCTCCAAAACTTGGAACTCCCCAGTGAAGGCTATAAACAAGCTAATTTGACATTGCTAGTTCCAGTCAGCTTAGACTTATGAGGGTGCACATATTTTATTCTGAAGATATGGGAAAAACATATTTTCCCCATGCCTGCATAAATCAAAAACAGCTGAACCAATTTTGCTTAAATTAGAAAAAGAGAGAGAGATGAAGCAAGGAAGAAAGGGAGAGGAAAGAAGGGAAATGCTAAATACAAGAACTTCAGCCTGGGTGGGGGCAGGGGGGTGGGAAGAAACGGCTAACGGTCAGGAAACATTCGAGGAGCACTCAACATTAACAGTGAAATAATGCAATACTGTAAATTATTTTATTTTAGGATTAAAATCTCAGAAAGCCATTGAGGATCTTCACATTATTTGAGTTAGCGCCTAATGTGCTACACTAAATCTTCTCCTATTCTTGTATTGAGTTATTTCCTCTTCATTTACCCCACTTTCTCTCTTGTCCTACTGAGCCTCCTTACTTCTCTCAAGCTCCTCCGTTCCTCCTTGGCAATTCATACAACTGTGTATTGCCAGGACACAGATAAACAAATCGGCTGTCCCTCTACCACCTGAGGCAGAGCCAGCCTCATCCATCCCCACCACAGAAATGGTCTCTGGCAGATTTTTCCAGTGCTGTTTGGGACCCTCTGACTCAGAAACTGGCCAGGACTTCACCATTGCTCATGATTTGCAGCCACAGTTCATCACCTAAACCTGATTTTCCTTTCTGTGCTTCTCAGAGGCAGGAGCTGTTCAGTCTCAGCACCCAGGAGATGGTGTTACAATACAGATCAGGGAACAGAAAGGAATAAGGGGAAAGGAAGATGTGCAAGGGAGAAATGATGGGGACCCTGTGGAGCCTGGCCCCAGCAGGGGCTGGGTACAGGGCAGTGCTGCGGGCAGCGAGGGGCACAGCCTGTAGGTACTCACCGAGTCTCACCCAGGGCATCCCACAGCAAAAGATATCCCTCACCCCGCACTGTGCTGCCAGGAGTTATCCCAACATCCTCGCTGGGCCCTTCCCACTTCCCCTCCCCTTGCAGCAACATGGCACCCAGCTGGCCGTTCCACAAAGCTGGCAAGAAAATAGCACTGCATAGTATGGAATAGTGGAATCATAGAATAATTTTGGTTGAAAGACACCCTCAAGATCATCAAGTCCAACCATAACCTAACTCTAACACCAAGCCATGTACCTAAGAACCTTGTCTAAATGCCTTTTAAACACCTCCAGGGATGGTGACTCCACCACTTCCCTGGGCAGCCTGTTCCACTGCTTCATAGTACCTGGAGGTGATTTTTTACTCTCATTTTAAATCAAAGATTCAATTAGTGCCATAACTCCAGTGCTAGTTGAAAAACAACAGCAGGGGGAAGCTGAACGTCCCAGAGGTAAGTGTCTACTGGTCGGTGCAGCATCTGTGCCGTCCAAACCATCCGCCGCTGCCTGCAAGAACATGGAGCATCAGGGACAGAGAGAAAGTCTTCCTCCCTTTGATTCTCTGTTGCCACTCTGCCCTCAAGTTCACTCCTCAGGAAAGCCCTCTGCCCCTCATCTCACCCATCACACCCTCCTTCTCCTGTCAGAGCCACTGCAAGCCACAAAGCAGTAAATGCTGAGGATGCAGAGAAATGCGGAACTCAGTAAGAACACAGTAAAAGTCTAAACTTTATTAAGCCACTGCCATCTCCCAGCACTGCCACCCCCAGCAGGTGTCACAGCCAAATTTCTGAGATGCTCCCTCTGTTGCTATGCCCTGTTCACTGCCAGTACAGCCTTCCCATACAAGCCTGCAGCTCTGCTTCAAAATCTGGCTTCTAACCTTCCCTGAACCCCATCCCAGCTCCCCGAGGGCTGGCAGTGGGTGGCGCGGGGGTGCCACTTGCCGTAGCACCAAGCACCCTGCTGCCCTGCGCCTTGGTGGCCGTCCCCAACTGCAGCCCCAGCAGCTCTTTCTCTGTACAGCTGTATGCACAGGAACAGCCTCTGGCACACCGAGGCTGCTGTATGTATGTCAGCCCCAACTATTACGGTCATTTATAGTTGATGTCTACAGCATCTGCGTAGCTAGTTTGTTTATAAATAAATCTAGAATATCCAAATTTCAATAATCCACCCCAATTTTAAGGAATTTAATAAGGGAAATGTGAATCGGAGAGGAAATGAAAAATTAAGTGATTGCGAGAACTGGGGTTTTACCATGCAGATCCAGTCTCATAATAAAAATGAGGATCGTAATCCTACTTTACATATAATTTTCTGCAGAGTTGTGTAATTTACAGCTTACACAAAGCAACAGGAAGATTAAAGACATCTTTTGAATTAAAGCTAAAGCACTCAGTAGACTCCCTGCAGTAACAGTTTATTACACTTCGTGCAGCTCTGAGGAAGCAAAAGAGCATTAGTCCAGGGAACCAAGGGTGGCATTTCCCATATATTTCCTTGGAGAGGGCACATGCAGCAGGTATAAACCCTTCCCAATGCATCCCCCTCCCACCCTTGATGCCTTCCAGGTGTCCGCTTGGTGAGCATGGAGAATGAGTTTGCGCTGCCAAACACTGCCAAACACTGCCGAGAGCCACCAAACTCTGCCCACTCCTCCTGCCCCTGGCTTGGTGGCCCCAGGGGGCTGGCAGCTGCCCCCCCTGTACCATTCCAGACGATGACACCCCCCAATAGCCCTGGGGGATTCTCTAGATGAGTAGGTCTGCAGAGAGCTCTTGTCCAGCATCTCACCTGCAATTCCCACATGCACTGCTGTGCACTCTTACACTGCTTTTCAGAGGAAAACCACTGGAAGAGACACTTGTAAAAAATTCCCAAACAATCTATTAGTGTTTCTGAAGCAAGTACAGCTATATGAAATCACACAGGAGAGAAGAGACTTTCACTGGGTTTGTGCAATTTCTCTTGCATAATGGTTTTTCTTTTCATAAACATCTCACATGTGTAGAACAAAAACATAAAGTGCCACCAAGATAGCAAACTCCTCTTACTTGTGACTTAGAGGATGCCCCAGTTCTTTGCTCACCAAAGCTTTCAAAAGGCTGGTAGACTGAAGAGAAGTCCAAAGCTGGACATTAACGCCCCGCCCCCATTTATTTTTAGCAGTATTGTGGCTACTCATTGTAAATACAATAAAGCATTGAACAATTAATTAAGAATATAAATCCATACGATGAGCATTTAAGGTCTAAGATACATATCACAGATCTCCAGTGATCCAAGAAAAGTTGTCCGGGATGCACAGAATCTTGCTAATTCAAAATGGAGTAGATTAATTTTTTTACATGTCTCTTAGGTAAACACATCAGCTTAAAACCAGTGTGGGTATCTTAGAGACAGATCTAACGACAGCAGTCTCATTTCAAATAGCTGCCTGGTAAGCTCTTCATCCTAGAAAACGTTTAGCGCCCCACAAAGATCTTCCTACTAAGCAACCTGTGGGACTACTCACAAGAACAAGTATTATTTCAGTTTGCAAACACCCAGCATCAATATTTTTCAGTAAAAGAAAGCACTCGCCTGGGTTCCTAAATCAGACTTCAGCTTTTAATATTTGTTCAGAACAAGAGACTTAGAAGAGCTTTACTTTAAAATTCTCACAGACACAACATTTAGCAGCAAAATGCTCCCAAATGACACAGTAACACTTGCTTCCAAACTTTAGCATGTTTGAGAAAAAGGCTCATGAAACAAGCCCACGGAGTACACTGGCTCATCACAGATTTTTGTGACCATAAAATATTACATCAAATATAGAATAAGCCAGGGGTCAAACAAGTTTCTGCAGATATTTTTCTACCTTGAAAGCTCAGTGAGAGATATGTTGATGTACAGGGTGCAAGTGTGCTTTGCTGACTGCACAAATTAGTCACAATGTTCACAATAGAGCTCTCCCAAACATCTTTACTTCATTTTAAACAAGCATCTGTGCGTCTCCCTACACTGCAAGGCTTGATCTAACTTTGATGTGCCAGTGCCAAACAAGGGGACTAGTTCAATCAGATTTGTCTTTTTTCCCCAGATGTCCAAGCTTCATTGAGCATTTCTGTCTCCAATACCTGCAAGTGCTCAGTGTGCCCTGGGAACTGTGCTGTGACAGCAACAAGAACAAAAGCCCTGGGGTCTGGCTGGGCACCTGTGTCCCTCCCCTTTTGCTCCTGCCCCAAAGCACCCCTTTGTGTCATCCTTCTCCCGGTGGGGCATGGGCAGGTGACACCCTACGGCCAGTTCACCTCTGCTCCCCACATGCCTTCTGCTCCCAGCTCCCACCCCTCTCACAGCCTCACAGACCCTGTGATCTGCACACAGAGATTTTAAAGGGAGGAGAGGGATATTTACAAACAGGTAACCCTGGGATTCAGTGAGACCTGAGCCAGACTGCAGGGCTGTGGGCTTCTCCCTTAATGAACCCCCTCTGCTCACCCTCTCCCTCCACTTGTGCCCTGTCAATCTCCAGCTCCTCAGCGGCATAGTGTGAAGCCTCAAAGTATTTTGTATTTTCCAGGTTCTCTGAACAAATTCCAAGCTTTAAACTTCCAAGAAAGCTCTCCCAGGAGTACCTCCCAAAGAGGAGTTGGTTGGTTCAACACTGTTCATTATATGCCCCAAATCAAATCAATATCCTATTTCTTCCATCGAACAACTTGGTTCCCATTCCCCACAGCCCTTTTATCTCTACCACGACTTAATGAATCCTCATAAAAATGCGTGGGTCTGTCTGCATATGTAAAAACTTGTTTCCAGTCTAATTCTTACTTTCAGAGAATTGCTCCAAGTCTTCCTGCAAGTCCCTCTGCGATTACACAGCAAAAATTGCTTCTGCTGCACCCTCATGGGCTGCTGCCTGCTCAGCACAGACACATACATGGTCCCCACTGGGGGAAAGCGTGCACTAATGAAAGGTTTCATCACAACTTTAAAGTACTCTGCTGAAGCAAAGCATTGTAAATAATGAGTTTTCCCCAGTGCATTTGCAGGACACAGGAACCACAGCACTGGTATGGGAGCACTGAGGTGTCCTGCGCATACACTGCTCTCAGGAACAGACCCATTTTCTCTTCCTGTGTTTTGCACTTGTTTCTCACAGCAGCAAGTTTATCAGCCTATGACATGTCAAGTTATTTGCTGTAATTTCTCTGGGTTCGGAGTCCTTAAATTATCCTTTAAACCTGCTGTTAGTGTTTTCACTGTATTGATATTCCATAAGTCATTAATCACTGGGAATGATGATCTGTTTAATGGGATAAAGTGCTCACAGACAGTCCTCTCTACAGCAGCTCACGCCTCTGGTTTCTCCATGCAGGAGGTGGTACCTGCTGCTGCTCGTGGCTGCAGCGAGCCCACGGCTGGGCTGCTCGCTCCCGGCTCCCACACGGGACAGGCAGGACGTGAGCCAACAGTGTGCCCTAGTAGCCAAGGGGGCAGCCGTGTCCTGGAGTGCATCAAGCACAGCGTTGCCAGCCGGGCGAGGGAGGTGATTGTCTCGCTCTGCTCTGGCGCGGCCTCACCTGGAGCACTGTGTGCAGGGCTGGGCGCCACAGGATAACAAAGATATTAAGCTACTAGAGAGTGACCAGAAGAGGGCTACGAAGTTGGTGAAAGGTTTGAAGGGGAAGCCGTATGAGGAGCGGCTAAAGTCACTTGGTTTGTTCAGCTTGGAGCAGAGGAGGCTGAGAGGGGACCTCATTGTGGTTACAGCTTCCTCACAAGGGGAGGAGGACGAGCAGGCGCTGAGCTCTTCTCTCTGGTGACCAGTGACAGAACCCGAGGGAGTGGCAGGAAGACGTGCGAGGGGAGGTTTAGGTCGGACATTAGGAAAAGGTTCTTCACCCAGAGGGTGTTGGAGCACTGGAACAGGGTCCCGAGGGAGGTGTCACGGCCCCAAGCCTGACAGTGTTCAAGAAGAGACTGGACAAGGCCCTCAGACACATGGTGTGAACTGTGGGGTTGTCCTGTGCAGGGACAGGAGTTGGACCCGATGATCCTTGTGGGTCCCTTCCAACTCAGGACATTCTATGACTGAGTGTGACGTGGGTGGCAGCAGCTCCCTCAGCCCCTGTTTCAGGCAGTGGACGTGGTATTTCCCTGCCTCCCCTAACAGCTCAAGTGTGGTGCGAATACAGCACAAAAGTACACTCGTATTTGGATGCTTTCTGTGGGCGAGTTGATCTGGAGGTGAAAACCAAACCACTTACCAACAGTTTAGTTCTAGCACGAATCATAGTCCAGTAAAAAAGTTTTACTGGACACAGCAATTTAAAAACACAGCTTGGATGCAGAGAATGAAGGTACTGTTGCTAAGCCTTTATTTCCTTGGGTTGGCAAAAAACATGTCATCTTTCTCATCAAAAACTGAGGGCTGAGAAAGAGAGAGGGAGGGGAGACTAATAAATACATTGAGACAGGCCATTCAGAGGCTGAGTCTCCAGTCCCCGTCATTTATTACATTTTTTTGCCAATCTGATTACTGGAAGGCAATCTGTAGCTCAGGCAGAACACTTCAAACCATACCTATTCTATACCATATACCTACTCTATTTTGCCCTGTCCCTTGCAAATGTATTCCCTTCCTAAGGAAGCATATCTTAAAAGACAGGCACAGTCCTTAATTCAAACACAGTGCAATTACAACAGTTCTTTAGTATTCATAATTATTTTTTAGAAAAAACCCCATCATTCTATTATAGAAGTACACAGAAGAGTAAAACCTGTAATACGAATGAGGACACAGCACATTAAAAATGTAAATTAAGAATTAAATAGCAAAACAATGGAGTTCTGCCATTATTTTTATAACCATACAAATTGCTCATCAGTATCCAGTGTCATGTTGGCAGATTTGTTCAACAGGGAGTATAAAGCCAGAGACAAGATGATAGACTATCCTTTCTAAGGATGTACTCTCAGCGCTGTCCCAGCTTTACGCATTCTCGTGCTTTAAAATAGAGAGGTGAACACACTTAGAGCATGAGTGATGTGTTATGAAAAGGAGCTGTTTTTTTCCCCAGGTTGTGAAAAATTGGATTCCTCTGCTTTTCGCACATTCATCTGTAAGCTTTTGTCATCAAAAAAGCAATAGTCCCTGTTACAAAGCCTCCCAAAAAGCACTGTTGTCAAAACATTACTATATGCTCAAAGTCCTTTTATTTCAAACAATGTGAAGGGTAGTGAATGCAATATATTTATGCCAGCACCATCGTACAAAGCACCAGAAGAGCAGAGTTCACCAGTAAGATCTGTGTATCACATATTCTTGTTTCCAGGTGTCCTCAAGAACTAATTGATGCGCAGGATTTTGACAATTTCAGTGAACACCAGAGTTTTCACTGAGACTGCAAGGGGGATATAAGCTCCACACGTCTTCCCCGGGAGGAAGGCCAGCTCTCCTCTCCATCGCGCTGATACAGGCTGTGACCACAGGGGCAAAGTCTGGGAAATCTCCATTTGGCTCTTTCAAGGAAACCAAGGAGAGAAAAGGCATCATTTAAGTCTAGAGATCCCTACTTATAAAGCAGGAATTGACTTCTCACCCTGAAATAATTTGTCCCCATATAAGTGGTATAACAGAAAACCCAGTCACTTGGAGAGCAGAAAGCTGGGTTATTTAGCTGTGTAACTGGAGTCCTCACATCACCCGACACGGCACACACGTGCTCTTTTCCCTTTACATAATAATGAAAAGCAGAAAACTACTTTATGACCCTGACACTTTCTCAACCAGCACACCTTTTTCGCAAGGGTCAGGTGAACGTCAGCAGTCAGTCACAGGCCCTACGTATCCTTGCCATGAAGGTAATATGTCCTGATCACACTGTAAAAAGGTGCTTTGTTTTAATAGATTAGAATGTGAACTACAGCATATATCCAGTATAGGTTCATGTTTTTAGTACTGATTTTCACCAGTTCACTGAGTAAGTCATATGTTCCCAACCACAGCAACAGCCACAGGAGGGCAAAAATGGGATGGATCCTGTTACTCCTGAAGCCTCTCTATCCATCTCTCTTGAAAGTGTAACTGTGTTAATCCACTGTTTTGCTGGAGGGGTCTTTGAGCGAACACCCAGGGGACAACTGCTTCCACCAGTGCCACAGCTCCTACCTTCCCCCTAACAGCACCTGGAGACAAATACTCATTAATGACAAAATCAGGTGTCAGAGCAAGGTAAGATAAGGTTACTAATGAGGAATGAGGCAGAGCAGATTATCTCCTTACTCATGCAAAGTCAAACGGCACGCTGGCAATCGAAGACAGGGTCTCTTAAGAGCAAAGTCTCACACCATACCACAAAGCCCACAGGAGTAATACATCGTAGAGCTTTGATTTTCATAACAGAGTGATGACGAAGGGAAAAGGCTAACATAGCCACACTTATTCTTTGAGAGATGCAAACTACAGAGAAGAACATGGCTTGATCCTTGCCACAGAGTTGATTTCATGGCTGAAATTCAACTTGGGACACGGGCAAGCACTGTGCAAAAAACCCAGGAGGAGCATTGCCGGCCCACATCATATCACAGGGCTGCCTGACCCGCAGGCCAGTGTGCTGCAGAGCTGGGGCATCCATCCTGCTGGGCTGGCGCTGGCTCTGCCATAGCCAGGCAGGCAGGACATCCTGCCAGGTTTTCAGAAAGGAGATTCAGTGACAAAGTGTCTGCGTGAGAGGGATGGCATGCAGAGGCCTCACCCTGCCAGGAGGAACAACACTTTCTGGCAGCAGATGTGACTGCCTGTCCCTCACTGGGGTCTCTCCTGTCCCCCCATCTCCCACTGCCCCTGGGACATCCAGTCAGAAGAGGTTTGCATCCAACCAGTGTGTGTTGAGTGATCAGTAAAAAGGGAAAAAACGGACATTCATAAGACACAAATGCTAAACAATTCTTGGAGATATACACTGATGACATTTTAAACCCCAATGCAAACATTACATAATTCATGATACTCACTATATCAAAGCACACTGGAAAATGGATGTGTTGTTTTTCTCTCAGGAACGTGAATTTCTATATTATTAAAAGAGTTTGGGAGGTGGGAGGAGGAACCTGATAGATTTAAGGTTCATACTTTTCTTCTAGTACATTGCCAGGAAGATAAAATATTTAGTGGCTTCATATTCCCTAACCATATTTTTGACAATATGCTTCATGCTCTATTTGCCACAAAAGTTGTGACACTGCAGTCAGTCTTCAATGAATAACGTATGCATTTTTCATGGCAAAAGATCAAAAACCTCTCATTTTTATTACCGTGCCATTGGTTAAGTCAAGCTCTGATAATTAGGATATTGGATATTTATGAGGAGCTATTCTGCCTTTATTACTGCTTCAGGTGCTTGTTGACAGATGCAGCAAGACAATTTACATTGATGAGTGAATTTGCCAGTATTTCAGTAATAATACCCAAGTCTAAGTCTATTAGAAAAAAAGGTCCATCTCTCACTCTTAGAATACATATTTTCAATTAATTCTGGTTTTGTAGCATGTCCTCTGGCATGCTGTCATTGAGGGTTTCTGTCATTTGTTTGTGCTCTGATGCAATAGTAGCTCAAATTAAAGTCCAGAGGGTAACTGGATAAAAGCAGGTTATTAGATTGGAAAGGTAGAATGAACCACTATAATCTCCCAGTCTGACCCGCTCAATAAACACGGGCCACAGGACTCTCCCTCTGAATCGATCCCTGCTGCCGTTGCACCACGAAGGAAGGAGAGGGAGCAACACTTCCCCACACCACACTGGTGGGTAGAGACTTGGTGACAGAGAGCAAGTTACCAGCACCTGAGCAGGTGAGGGGAGAAAGCGTGGCTCAGTGCCACTCTCTTTTCCCTGTCTACCCCCTCAGTGTTTTGTTTTACTTCTGAAATTTCACTTCAACTAGGACTGAAGTCTGCTTACAAATATTTACTTCCATTTAGAGGATGCAGGCTGTCAGGCATCTCACACCATGCTCTCTCAAGCTGTCCCTCATCTCCTTGTAACTGCAAACCGTTATTTTTTTTTCTCTGCCAAAGAAATTTTCAGTCTTACTGCCGATGTTATTTGATAAAAGCACACTGATCCATTCCCAGTTAATCTATGTCTATTCTACAAGTAAATGGTTCAATACTTCCTCTAATGATCTGTACATTTCAGATTTACTTATGCCTGAAAAAGCTCCAGTAGAAGTTTATGTGAACAGAAGCACAAAATCAAACATGGAGCAATATATAATTGTAGTGGACTATATGCTCAAGACCACTGATTTAAACAGAGCTGAGTAAAACTTTAACACCTTCAATTACAGACACTTGAAATGTCCTGCCTGTCTCGAGCATTTCCAGGAAGAAACGAGACAGAAGGAAAACTGTATCAGTACAGCCTTGGCATTTACTCACATCAACTCACACACTTTTCCTGCTCATCACCAACAACAGCTCGGTGGCTGCTAGACGTGTTATATCCCCAGAGACAGAAAGGAAACTTGACCCTCACAGTTGAAATGACTCAAGACCCTATATGGCACAAAAGGAGCCCAGGCACATAAAAAGCTAAAAAGCAGCTTACCTTTCTGTCTGAGACCTCAACGAGCTTCTGGAGGGTTTCTTAGTGCCACAAAAGGGTGCCACAAAGGGTGCCACAAAAGGAAGGTGAAAAACAGCACTACTGACTTCTAAAGGGGAAAGTTCAGGGTAATTTATTCTAGCAACAGCTTCTCTTGCCAGTTTTCCTCTTCACCATCAATCCATAAGATCTTCCTTACTCAAGATGACAGGGGAAAAAAAAAAAGTTTTAAATCACACGTCCTTTGTACAGCATGACAAATTAGGGCTAACCACTCTAAATAACCATGTTTTATTAATAGGGTATTTACAGCTCTTAATGATGCTTTGGCATTTTGCTGTAATGGTCAACACATTTTTTCTGAAGACGACTTTTAAATTAAGCACCATTTTTTGTTTTGCTCTGACTTCCACCTGAAACACTCCTCTGGGTCAGAGATATTTACAACATGGATGGTTAGAAAAGAGCTTAAATGGAATAGGTAGCTGAAGAATAACACTGCTTCTAACTTGATCTTTAACAGGTTTTCAGAGGGCTTTAATGCGTTCTCTCAAGTTTGATAGTGACTATACTCCTTTGGCCTTACTGACACAGTGCTCTACCAGTTAACGTGGGTGTTACAGGGAACATATACACAAGGAAAGTGAAGAGCAGTGTTAAACCCTACCATACAAGTTACATTTTAATAAGCTTTATTCAGTTCTTGAGCTCTGTCAAGTACAAAAAGATCCTCCAAGCAAGAGGAAGGACAGGCAAAGAATATAGGAAAAGACGACTTAGCAGGGGAAAGCCCCAGTTTAAATAATTTGATTTATTAAAAATAGCCAGCCCTAGGCCACACAAAGGACAACGCAAGGGCTATTAGCATTGCTCCTCCATAACACATTTATTTTGCATTAATTTGCCTGATCACGTAAGTTATCATAGTAAGAAAACAGATTTTGCTCTTGTGCGCTCTTCTCCTTCAACTGACAGGAATAATATGGGCAGGCAGAAGCTGTGACCAATGTTCAAAGGGGTGGTTATACCCAGGTAAGTGCTTAACCAAGCCAACATCACAAAACTAGTAGACAAAAAAAACCTCCACAGATTTAATGCGGGAGTTGTTAGAACTCAATAATATTGCATCAAATGGATTTCTGAGATCAATAAGGAACAAATAAAGGGAACACAAAGCAAAGCATCACCACTAGGACCCAGCTTGCTTCCTCAAGGCTGAAGCATCTGTTAGCTACAGGGCATCAGGAAGATGCCAGATAAGTTTTCAGTGAGTTACTACCTTCTGAGGTCCATGACATTACACATTAGGTACCCAAATTGAAGGAGGTCTGGAATGAGATTAAAGCTATCAAGTTTCAAAGTCTATCCACCAATCTGGAGGAAGAGCAGAAGAAATTAAAAGAAATAGACCAGAAGTTATTTTCTATGAGTTTCTCACTTGCAGAAGTATCTGTGGAAGATGACATTGTACAGGCTTCTTCTACTTGGCAGATGGGATTTTTTCGTCCTAGTATGAGAAAAGCCAGTGTAAGGTGTGTTTTCAAATAGAGTAATTGATAGGTTAGCTTTTTTATGTCTGCTTAGACCAAAAAGCCACATCTGAAAGAGGATCGGCAGCACTCAGATCTCACTAGCACATCAATTTGCTGCATGTTAAAGAGAAGTTCAAGTTAACAAAATAAATACAAGTTTGAAGGTCTGCAGACATGAACAGTGAGGAGCAGGGCTGCCAGGACACCAGCTACAGGAGGGCAGTCCATGGGGACCACATCACCGTGCACATAGGATACCTGAGACCTGGGGAGCTACAGGAGCATTGTGCCCTGCTAAGCTAAAGCAGGCATGGCCCACAGCGCTTCTCTTGCTGCTTTTGCGGAGGCACAGATATAGATGGCACTAATAGCTACAGATCAGCAAAATTTATCTGTATTTCAAGATTCATGTCTTATGGCTCCCAGACCCAGCTTCCAGAGGGAAACTCATGCCCCAGCCATGAGCTATACCGAGAGCCACAGGGCTGTTATCCCATTCCTCGGTATCCAGGCACAATGCAATAGTGTTTTCTTACCCAGTGGTTACACCACCTTTTGTTGTAAAATCTTAACTTCTACTTAGCATATTCTGTTTGTGAATTTGTGAATAGCCTGAGCCCATCTGATAGAAGTGTTAAGCATACTGTATCATAGAATTGTTTGGGTTGGAAGGGACCTTCAAAGGTCATCTAGTCCAACCCCTGCTGCCATGAGCAGGGACATCTTCACCAGCTCAGGTTGCTCAGAGCCCCGTCCAGCCTGGCCTGGGATGTCTCCAGGGATGGGGCATCTACCACTTCTCTGGGCAACCTGTTTCAGTTATTTTACCACCCTCATTGTAAAAAATTTCTTCCTCATGTCTAGCCTGAATCTCTCCTCCTTTAGTTTAAAACGATCACCCCTTGCCTTAAATAGCTCCTGTTTGGAGAAGGCATGATCCAGCAGCTGCCTCCTGCAGGTCTGCAGCCTCTGCAGAGAGCTTCAGTTGTGACAGTGATGCACTGAGGGCTTCCATCACCAGAGCCAGCAATGTCTCCAAGGCAAGCTAAACAGCCCACTGTCCCTCTAAAAGGCAATTTGAAATCTAACCTGCAAGGCATGAGGCAAAAAAATGCTTAAACCTGCAAAGAGACACAATCATTACAGCTCAGGCCTGAGAGATGCCAATATTGAGGCTGATACTGAGAGCAGCCATAAGCTTCTACACCACAGTAATGTGAGGCAGGAGTAGACAGTTTGAGTCCCAGTACTGGCTTTGCTTGGGATAAAGTCAGTATTTGCGTTTAACCCCTTTTTGACCTCCATGTGAAATGAAGGTGCCTGGAAGCAAAGCAGAAATAGTAATGAAACAGTTCATTGCTCAGTTCACAGTAAGCAAGGACATCAGAAACTTTCATTACAGAAACCAGCAGCTACAGGAAGATCAGTCTATTTGATGTTTGAATTAGAGGTTAAGGGCGGAGGAAAAGGAGAATTTCGCTGTTTGTGATAAAACACATCCCTCTCTCTGGATACTGCTAAGCCATCCCTGGCAGGGATGGACTTTTATCCCTGGCTGAGACTTCTGAAGAACAAATCTTTTTGCATTTTGAATGCACCAGATGGTATGCCTTTACAAAACTGGCCTCCAGGGAAGATACCTCTAAAATCCCTCCCTGCAAGGACTTCAATCCCTCTCCCCCCGCAAATTACTCAGTTCAGGCACTGAGTAGTAAAGGACAGAAGCATATGCCTTTCCTTTGGCGATTGCATTGTGTTATGCTATTAAGAAATATGCCCAATCTGCCTTCTTTTCAGTTCAGTATATTGTACTTCTCCTAGATTGATGTATACCTCAGACCAAACAGTTCTGCATGGCCTAGACTTGCGTAATTGGATTACATTTATTTGAAACCCAAAGTGCTAGACATTCTCAGGGGTGATTTTCTTTTTCAGACTGCCATTAGAGTCCCAAAGAAACCAAGTACAAAAGCCTAAACTAATCTTACATTAAACAGGATGGTGTTTTTTAATCAAGTTGCACAGGGAGGTTGACTTTTAATGGGAGTTGCGCAGCTGAGAGACTAACACACACACAAAAAATCCCCAAACTCCTTAGCCCAAGAGAAGAACTTTAAAACAAGAGAAGTGAGGAAATCTGCGTTAATGCCCACACATGTGCTCAAGCTCACCCTGCTGTGCCCACGGGTGCTGGTAGCTGATAACTCTTGCAGTGGCCAAAGCCAGGATAATTGGACTCGACTCTAGCAAATAAAATGCACGTACGAAGGAGTTGGAAATTGTTATCCCTATGGCACAGAAGTGTCCGAGGCACAGGGAAGCCATACAGCTTGAACAAGGTCACTCAGTGGGACCACAGAGGAGCTGGGAACAGAGCCCGAGCTTCAGACCCTGTAGCTGAGGGGCAAGTGCCTTTACAGCTGAGGGGTGCTGGGAAGATAAGCTGACAAGTGACAGGCAAATTTGCTGTTGTAACTTTGCTGTCACAGTGTAAGAGGAAGAAATCCTCCATCTTGACATAATAAAGGAAGATACTTGTACATTTTGAGTGCCTGAGATATTTGTGAATTATTTTGAATGGTTACTGTGAAAGGCCAGAGGACACACTTAGATGTGCCTGCTCGGAAACACAGGGTGCAATAAAACCTGCCAGGTGAGAAAGTGTAACCCATCGCTCCTCATTCCCGGAGGACTGTTCTCACAGCAACTGGATCAGCACCCTGGGGCTGGCTCTGGACCAAGGTGATTTCTTTGAACTGTATGACTTCCAAACTGTAAATAACCATTTTGGACTGTGACAGGATTTTGTTCTATCTCCAAAGGGAAAAGATATTCTTGCTTGGAAATACAATTCAGAAAACACTTTCAAGACTACTCTGAAGCATAGGGGAGAGCATTCTTTTACACACACGAGGGATATTAAGTATTTTCCATTACCTTACTAATTGTCTCATAACATCCCAGCAGCATTGATTTTTCTTAGTACAATGCAACTGAATTACATCTGAAGGTGGAGTAATTAAACTAGTTTGCTCTTTTTATTTTGTCTCTGTCGCAAACAAAGACCTAATTTGGGTTCATCTTGAATGCTGTTGCCATAGTATGTACTGAACAACTGGGAACGTGGAGTAGTAGTTTAACCCACAGGGCAATTTGGGAAGAAAAAAAATAAAACAACACATATGAATCCCAGTAAAATGGAGTCAGAAAAGCTCATCTAACTAGAATTATGCCATTTTCTTTGGAGTGCAAATCCTTCAGCAGGGAAACTATGCATTGTGTCTCAGAAATAAGCTAATTTGCAGAATTTTGCATGTGCTTACAACCCAAAGACAGGGAGCAACCAAGAGAGGTGAATGAACCCCAAACCAGATACTGAGATCTAACAGAAATCTCAGATACAGCAGGTGTACAGTTGTGGGCAGATCCAACTCAACACTGCCAAACCATGTTTGCACAGGTGCCTCGCTGCCGGTTTGCATGTGCAACATGCAGCATCCATACACAAGCTTTGGTTTCAAGTGGACGAATGTGTGTTGATTTGAAAACCAGGCCTTGCAAATCACTGCAGAGAAAGGTCACACCGTTCAGCTCCAGACTCAGGAAAGCACCATGTGAGAGGAATAGCAGTTGTCATTTGTTTCATATAGACACTCTCTGGGTGGCTCTGCAGCCACCCACGGGACAAGTCAACAGGCAGTGACTTGTGCTGGCTGAGCCATCACATTCACACGTACTAAGTTTTCTGGTGTGGCTGGGCCTGTCACCTCCCCAGGGCACCTGTAACAAAGCACTCCCAGCACTCTCCCAGACTTTTCCTCCTCCATCTTTTAACTTGGATTTCTTTTTCCTCTTGGCATCACTTAGCTTGTGTTGCAATGGTTGATGTCACTTTTATGTTTGGAAAGGAAATGAGTCAGAGCTCAAGGGTAACAGCTTTAATCTCTGGTAGCACAGCAGGTGTGCACCTCTGGACTTGTGCATGTGAGAAGTGAGGTTAGTGTGTGTTAGTGGGCGTTACACAGCATCTCCGGGGATGTGACACAACCTGGAAAGCCCCAAAACCAGGCTGTGCCCTCAGCTCTTCCTTCTCCTCTGCCCACATGGGTTTGCTATGTATGGGGTGGGAGGAACACAGACCACCTCAACTGTTGATTTTGCAGACCGGATCGAAACATCATGGCAATGCTTTTTTGTTTTATCTTCTTGATACATTAGGGTTTGTACATTCCTAAGTGCTGACCTAAAGAGATCAAGAACTTTTATTTTAATCTTTGTGAGAAAAAAAAACACCAAAAAACAACAGCTGAGCTTCATGTGTGTCCCTTTTTATATGCATTCCTCCCCCTCACACACTCTCCCCATCAGCACATGGTCACCCCACCCTCAACCCCAGTTCAGCTCATCACAGGGAATGGAGAAACACAGGAGGAAGTTACAGGTTTCATTGGGAGATTTTTCTAACAGAAGCACACAGAGGATTTTTCCTTTTTAGGTTTTTGAAGACAGCCTCAGAGCTCAAACAAACCCTAGCTTCAAAATGGGAATCAAAGTGGGTTGATTTTTCATCAGCCTGTCAAAATTCATTCCAGAATAAGCTGCTAACATGGGCTGGACACATCTCATATAAATGGGAAGAAGGAAAAAAAAAAATCTAGCACTGGAAGTCATAGAAAGCAGCTTGTTGGACTATGCGTACCTTATTAAAAAACAGGACGTAGAAAGTAACTAGCCCAGTAAATTAGTTTCAATGTTGTGTTTCTAAATTTGCTCCAAACTGAAAAAAACCCTGACATTTTAAAATATTCTTCTTAAAACTGAGCAGCCAAATAAGCTCAGACTTACACAGTAAGGATATTGGACTTGGTAGTTTTCATTAAGAATATTTTCTATAAGAAATGTGGCAATATGACAGTGGATGTATCATTGACAAATTTACCTATAGATCTGTATTATGACAAGCATAAAAAAAATCTATTCTGGACTACAATACAGCTCTTCATAATAGGTTTTGATAGCTGGATATGTAGAAGCTGTCATGAATACAAATGGAGGGAAACCCTATTTCCAGCTATTCTGCAACACAAATCTTTGTGTGTGTCATTGAAATAGTTTCTGCTGCTTTTTAAAAGAAAAGAAAAAGATACTCAGGAGGTGGTTGTTCTTCCAGCTACACTGTTTGAAATTCTGTCCAATGCTTCCATAGTAAAGACACAGAGGACCTGCGGGCATAGTCCCCAAGTGCAAGGGTCACAAATTTAGCAAAGTTACTGCTAGTAAACATGTATATTTCAAAAGGTGCAAAGAACGAAACTTACTAAATAAAGTGATGGTGCCGCTGAGACAGAACAACTTAAGGTAGGGCTGGGGAATGAAATTAAATCCTATTTACTTTTGATCTGGGGAAGAGGGGACGAATGAGGGAGAGAGTTTGCTACTACTGAGCACTGAGGCAATTGCTGCGAGCTCTATAACTGTGAAGGGGTAAAATTAGTTTCAGTTTTAGAACACTAATTGCAAGTAAATTAAATAATAAAGAACTCTGGCCAGACTGTAAGCAAAATATACACATATGCTTCAGTGTATGGTGCTGGGGCATGGAAAAGGTGTCTCAAAGAGAAAACCCTTACCTGGTTCTCAAAAAGAAACAAACAGGCAGCTGGACAGAAGGATAAAAATCTGAGTCTTAAGAGCTTTGGGTGATGTCAGAAACCTGACTTATGAAAGGAATAAAATCTTTAGTATGCTGTGGACGGGCAATTTCCAATATAGAAAATCTTCTGTCCAGTGCTCTTTGTTATTGATAGTTCTTGTGTTTCAGATTATCTTCATCTGTAACAGTTAACAAGTAATACAGTTTTATGAAGCTGCCGCCTCATTCTCCAATCAGAGAATTAAGAAGTCCTATTAGGCCTGACTCCAAAGCATGAGAGCAGACAATATTAGTTCTTCAGTAAGACTATGCATATACCTCTAGTCAACAGATTTGGTGCTTGTTTTCAGGCGACTGTCCTGCCTGCTTGAGGAAGAGCACGAGAGCCCTATAAAAACTCTTATGGCTAGGATGCAAGAGGGAGCCATAGATTTTATGAACATGAGACATTTCTGGCTTATAGGATTTCGTAAGCTACAAAGAGGAAGTTGTCTTTGAAGCATAAACTGGTGGACACTTCACAAATCACTTTTGGTCTTAGGGGCATTCAAGGAGAAAACACCCTCTGTCAAATCACAGTCTATATAATCATATTTTCCACATATAAACTACCAAATTAAAGGCAGGGAAGACACTCGGGGAGAAAAGGCTTCAAAACAATTTCTTGTATTATCTGTAGGTACATACTCAGAGACTGCTGTTCAGCCAGCTGAGGAGAAATGGATTGCAGGTAGGGTAAAAAGGAAGATCAGTCTCCAAAAACTGATTGATTACTCACATTTGGTCTCAACCAAGTTCTAGTAGTAAACTGTACACATTTATCCCATTTAGAGATCCCACATGTTTGTTCATTGCTGATTGACCTAAAACCAGCATATGGGTGGAAGACAAAGGAAGAAGAGGTTTCAGATTCATTTCTTCACATTGTGGTGTTATGAGCTCAGAAAACCTGGACTATTAGCATCAAATGCTGGTCTTCTGAAAAGTTGAAAATATTTGGTTGTGCAGCAAGCATTAAAGTGACACCAAAAATCACTCAGACAAATGGCTATTCCTGTGGAGTGATGTGTGCCTCAATTAAACTGTACAGTTTCATTGCTCTCTTAATTTTTCTACACTCCATATAATTCTTTTGCACATGAAGCTGCAAATTTATTAGAAATTATAAGTCTACACCCTACGTGTCATGAGAAATCTGCCATCCTAAATGCATAAAGCACAGACATTTAATGCACCAGTGTGTCTGAATGCGGAGGACTACGAACAAACAAGCTTGCAGGGGCTGTCTCTGCATTACTCCAAGACACATTCAGACAAAACAGACTCACCCAGGAGAGCTGTAGTCAGTGCATTTGGAACTATGACTGCCCATAAGCGACAAACCAGAGACACCCTAAAGCAAATAGTTGGACTATTGCACAGGCTCCAGATGAAAAAAAAACAAACAAAACACCCCAAAACAACAAAACTCTGAACATCTCCATGCTCAAATGAGAGAGAAAGAGAGGAAGTGTTTAAAGCAGAGAAGTCCTTTATCTAAAAGAGAGAAAAATGAAGACTGTTCAAATGCAGACCAGGGAGAGATGAGGTTTTCTAACACTGCCAAGGGAGAAATACAAACAGGCTGCACTTCAGAGCCTCAATGCAAGTTATATTAATGAGTTTTCTTCAGAGAAGCAAAGCCTATGTCTAGCCTAATCTGCAAATACACAGAAGTTATTTTTTTTCTCTGAGCAGCTACAAGCTGGTACAAATAATCCTCTTCATCTTCCAACACCAGCGTCAGAGGTGGCTGACAATGAAAGTCTACCAGCAGCATTTCTTGCTACTCAAATCCATCTCCCTTTGACAACTTACTGCAGTTCATTTTAATCTACTAACCTGTGATGAGTAACTTGAAAAATGCAACACATTGGAGTCCCTGGTAATGGTGGACTCAAAGAAAAACAATTGTTTCTACAAAGAAGATTCTTGCACATGCATTTTCAGAAAACGTAAAACTGAATACTTAAAACATGCTGCCTGGTTGTCATGCAGCCTGTAGTTCTCAGAAGTAGCTGAGCCACTATTCTTCAGTAAATAAACTTTTCTTATTTAGTTTCAAAATATTAATAGATGCACTTACTATGCAACAGTTGCTTTAATGAAAGCTACAGAAGATCAACTGTATATCTTGAATTTCCCTTTTACCATTTTTCTGGTTTTAACTACATAGATTGTGTATGGTTTGACAATAGTTATTCTTGTCTGCACAGTGCATAATACGAGGGGCTCTTCATCTCAGATTGGGCTCCAAAATACTACCATGTAACAGATAAATTACAAGATACATTACTGAAATACCTAGATTCATACAAATCAGTACAGCTCCTGCTATGTCAGGATAGGCTACTGGATATATCGTTGCTTTCAGAAGCTGGTGACTCTAAATGAGCAGCATCCAGTTGCTTTGAATTTTTTTAACTTGTTACTATAGCCATAATGGGCTGCTTGTAGAATTACATTTTATTCATGAATTGTCTGCACATCTGCAGAATGTAGAATATTTATTTTAACTTGTCTTTTTAAAACTAGTCTGAGGATGAAATGAAACTTTGCCATGAAGTTCACCAGCTGCAGAACTTTTTTCTGTCCCATAATACTCCGTAGATGAGGTTCAAGTGCTTTAGCAGGGAAACTTCCAAGGCAGACTTGATTTGATTTTCCCCCTGCTTTTAAGTGGTGTATGTTCCTCTACAGGTAGGTACACAGAACTTGCAAATATTAATGAGAGCTGTACATGCATTCTTGTGGGAAAGACGACCTAATACTGAAACTCTCTGCTCTGTTATGGTGCTCACGTCAACACTTTATTTTGGCTAGAGGTACCTATGATTTAGTTGTTAATCCTGAAATAGAATTTTCATATTGAAGTGATAGTTAATATAAAACAGTGTTACTACCTTTAAAATAATAATATTGAGTTTAAGAATCTCAGTGTTTCTTTCCCTTCGCACACAATTGTACATGCCCTTACAGACGATCACCAAGCATAAGGAATTAAAGCGCTCCCAGCCCAAAGAAGGTTCTGGTAGTATCTCAAACTACGCAGACTTAGAGAACAACTTTTAACTAGGTTAAAGCGATTTCTGTCCAACAGCAAGCTTATTTAAGTTAACAAAAGGGACAGCAAGGGCCAAGAGCACAAAATCCTCACAACTGCAGAGCTCCTGGCCACCTCTGACTGCAGCCAGTATCTGCCCACTTCTGTCTTTCTCAATCCTGGATGGTTGGAGAGAAAGAGGCAATTTTAGCAAAGATAGACCTAGACAGAGTAACTTAACCTGCTTGGCCTAACTAACAACACAGCAGAAGCTATGGCAGCCTCTACTAGCAAGCAGAGAGTAAATTCTCATTAGACTAACATAACGGGAAAGGCCAACACATACAAGTCACTTTATGATGATCTGCTGGAAAATAACTTGCAGCCAAAGCCCCTTGATTCACCCAGTGTCACAATAAAGCAAAGTAGCTTCACTGGTTTTAAATTTTATATAAAAACCTGTTTTGTTTTGCTGAAGCTATCAATTTCTAATTTAATTATGCTGTATATTGAATTCTACTTGTGTAACCCCGAATTGTCAATACATTATTTCACTCCTAAGGTTTTCAGGTCCTTTCCTGTAAGACAATACATCACAGCGTATTGAATTTCTATATCACTGCCCAATTTTTCTTCTTTGCTTGTATACCAGAATTACTCATTGTAAAAATACTTATTTTAAAACTCTGATGACAAAGATTGTCCCCAATGTGATTTCAAGGATACATTTTAAACAAACAAAAAAAACCCCTCAGTAATAAATAAGTTACATGTTCATGGGATAGGAAGTAGAATAATTACTCAACTGCTTTAAATAAATTGTAGTACCTAATGTTAATCAGCTTTAGTAACCTCGAAAAAAGGAAGTGAATGTAAGTTCATTTATATTCATTAACTAGGCAGGTTTTCTATTTTAGGAAAGCAGAGGGGTTATCGTGAGATTTGTTTCTATTCCTCCTATAGAACATTAGTCCTTGGATCAAAAGCATGATGTTTCACTTTAAACAGATTTTTTTCATGCCTCAGAATTTTCTCTTCAAAACCATATTGAGCAAAAATGATCAGAATTATTGATATATTAAAATAGCAGGAAAATTAAATAAAGAAGATGTGAACCTTAGGGACACTGACTTTCTCAGTGTTGCTTCAAGGGAGAAACAATTTGAAAATGATAATGTAAAGATGGCAATTATTCCTGACCTGAAATGACTTGAAAGTAGAGTTCAGTAGAGAACAGTCAACAAGATTTTTTCCACCAAAAGTCTGAAGTGTTTCTAGTTCCTACTGAATTCAGTGCATTGATGTTCAGTGCACCCTGACAAGCGTGGTGTTTGCCTTGCCCTTTGGGGGCTTTGGGTGAATGCGGCTTTTTCCGAAATGTGGCTGCTCAGGATGGGATCTGGGGCCCCCTGAGCCGATTCTGTTTAAAGACTAAAACAAACAAACCAAACCAAAAACTCACCCCAAAACTGAAAAGAAACCTCCAAAATTTCCAGATACACACAGATGAAGCAACTGTTTCAGGCCCCATTATTTTGGGCTGCTTTTCTTGTAAAATGTACCATGTTGCCACCCAAGAGGGCTCTGGGCTGCTGTAACTCCAAAGTGTGAGGAAGCTGCTCAGCATGAGGAATGTGCCTTGAGGTAAGACAAATGGTTTGGTGATAATGGCTATTCCTAATTAGTCAATACTCCTATATATGTATGTACATATACACATGTGTCTGTGGGTGTATATAGATATAGATCATTTCAGCATTCCCTGGTGCCAAAAAAGCCACATTTTGGGGTGTCACGTGAACCCCCAGAAAAGCAGAGACAGAGTATATCTCAGTCTGCTGCTTCCTTTGTTTGAGCTGATACCAGGTATCAGGCCTTGTGTGCCCCAGCAGTGTGGGCAACTCAGAGGTTTGAAGAAGCAGTGCAAGGTTTAATGAAATGAAGCAGTGAAGCCAGACTGATCTAAAGCTCTTGGGAACCACCACGCTGAACTTTTAAACTCATTCATGAAAGGCAGCTGACACCTGATGTAGGAACCAAAACACCAGAGCAAGCTCAGTGCTTGCTGCCCAGTGTGCATCCCTACACAGGAATTTTAGAGGTCAAATACCATGAAAGGCATATACACCTAAGGGAGAGTTTTCTAATTAGTGCCAGAGTAAAATCTTCCTTTACTACAAGAGGAAAACCCAGGACTTTTTCTTGAGCCGTTCAGTGCAGCTGACCTCCTGCTGCTTTCTTCGACAGGGCAGGCAAGTGTGCAGGAGAGACAGAGCACACCATCAATTCACTTGCACTGCAGACAAAAAACCCTCTCCAATGACTACTTTTTGTTCTAAGGTGAAGAGAACCAGGAAACTAAGCATCCCAAATTACCAAATAATACTTTTTTTTTTTCTTTAAATTTTAAAGCAGCTCCACTGGGAAATGTTTCAGAGAACCACAGTGGTCAAGGGGTCAGGCTACTGTTTTCAACTAACATAAGACAATTAAAGTGAAGTGTGATATATCTGACAGACAGAAAATAAAATGCAGAGCTCTATTACCAAGAAGGTGAACCAGAAAATAGCATACAGAGACATGCAAAGACAATCCAGCAATAAGGAGAGGAGAACATTCGCTTAAGCACTGCTATGGGCAGGAGTCCCAGCCATGGGCTCAGACTACATAGTATGTGGGACTGCTTCTTAAGACTACTTGGACCAACACTGGTTACCTTTAATTCTCCACTGATGCCTATTAAATTACATTAATGCAGTGGAGCTCTCGTGCCCCAAGAGGTCCCCCATAGAGAGCAAGGCACAGGTACCAGCTCTGAGAGAAGAGCATTTCTGTCCAATTTCCACTTCCAACCAGAAACATCAGTGCTTTGTGGACAGCTTGTGAGAGTCCATTGTGGTTCCTTGACACTGTCTATGCGATGTAGGGAAGCTGCCTTCCTCCTGACATCTTGAGAAATTTGGGAGCAATTCTTCACCTTGATTGTTAAAGACTAAAACCAAAACAACTGTAATCAATTACAGCGTTCAAGGCCCAGAAGGAAATTTAAAAATGAGCTTTCAAGGTCAGGGTTTCAGCAGGAATAGATCCCTGTTGACAATAGGCAGAGCTTCCATGAGCTGATGGCTACATTTGCAGGATGACTGCACCGTGTACATTTTCAGTGCATTGAAGGAGCAAACAAACACATTTAGCTGATTCGCAGCACACAGAAGGGTTAACCTTACATTTCATGGCAGAAGTGAACCCAAATAAGGTCTATGCTATTCAGTCTGAAGAGAAAAGAAATCAATTCTGGTTCCTGTGGGTAGGATTTCACCACTTGATTAGAGAAAGAAATGAATCTTTAAAGTATACTTACAGGAAAGGCATTTTCCATTTGCATGAGAGATGGGAATGGCTGCATCCCAAGTTAATGAAATCAAGTCTTCTGTGTCTGTTTGAGGATTTCATCTATTTGAATTATGCAAATATCAAATATAACTTCATTGTATAAAACTTCAAAATGAGAATGCTGTTCATACAACCACGGGGGCCAAAATAATATCCCCGCTCCCCATACTTAACATTGTTTCATTGAAGGCCAACAAGAGCTTAAAATTTGGTTGTACAGCACCGCATTCAAGCTGCGACCGTCAATTTAGAGGACATTCCTGCCTGCCAGCAAATAAACACTAAGCCATTTTAAATTTCTCTTCCATTTGATAAGGTTAAAGCAATTCTCTCTTGGAGACAGGGACTCGAAGACAGGGTTTTGAACACTAGGGACTGATGGTCATGTAGGTTCTGAAGGAGGGTACCAAAGCAGGCTGCAGAGTGGACCTGTGGCAGCAAGAGGAGGAGCAGCACAGGTGATAATCGTGCCCTTGATTGAGCCCAAAACACCCAGGAAATGGACCCTTCACTCATGGTCAGGGACCCATGTATGCACCAAGCTGTAAGGTCCAAGGCCAGCTTTCTGGAAGTCTCCTTTTGGCAACATGTATTTACCAAGAAAGTGTTCAGCTCGGGTAAGCTTGCTGGGCCTTCTTTGCAAGTTCAGCACCCTCCTAAAGGAGGACATGGAGTCACACAGTGCCACACCAAGGTGCAATATACATAACCTCTTCCTTCCAACTCAGTGGAGGCCTAAGCTTTCTGGCCGTAGACTTGCCTCCGGTCCCAGCATGGGCAACCGCATCACAGACTTGCAGAAATGATCATGGTCTGTGCCCCAGAAACTAAACTAGTTTGGTCCAGCTCTCCACTTTAAGGCTGTCCCTGAACATGTCCTTCTCATGATTAGAAATTTTCTCATTTCTGTCTGTACTCATTCATGGCCTCTATAGACCTATTAGTTCTTGTGCCAACACCATCATTTAGATCAATGCAGAGAACATGACAATATTTTGTAATCTCAGAGCGTTTGCACTGCAGAACAATGTTTCCTAAATTGTCAATATGTTCTTTATAATAGAAAAGAATGCATTTAAATGTTGGCTTGGACCAGAAGATAGATAGAAAGGGGACATTTGAATTTCAAGTCCCTATCAAAAAGCTTTTTAGAATTCAGTGGACGTGTATATGACCAGGAATAGAAAGAGGGAAGGGAATCAAGACAATGGAAAGTTTCAATCTCCAGACACTAACTTTTAACAATGAACTCCCAAGGCTGCCCCCAAGTACACTAGGTGAGGAAAATCTTTTAGGAAGGGCACAAGAGAAGCACTGAGGGAGAGTAGGTACACACTCACAAACCTCTAGAGGTGATGACTAATCAGATCTACTTTGGCCTTGCTCAGAGACTGCTCCAGCTGAGGGGTCATGGCCCTTTGCACCCACCACACCAGCAGACAGCAGTTTCAGAAGAATTCTCTCATTTTGCTCTTCTGTTGCTGGGGTGGTTTTTTTGTTTGGTTTGGGGTTTTTTTGTTGTGGTGTTTTGTTGGGTTTTTTTGTGTTTTTTTTTTTTTTTTAATTTTAATCTTTTTTGTTTGTTTTTTTTGTGGGGGGGGTTTGTTTGTTTGTTTTTGTTTTTTTAATAGACCCAATTAGCAAATCCATACTCAGCATAGATTTAAAGCTCTGTAAATTAAGAGTTAATCAAGGATACTATGACTTTCAGACTCAAGTCTCTAAGAGGAAGGCTCGTGCCTGCTGGAGAAAAGGTCCTTTAGCTCTACAACTGAAGCAAAGGCAATTACAAACTCCCTGACATAAAGCCTAACTAAAACAGGCTTGGCTCCCTGGGCAGTGTCTAAAGATGCACAGCATCTAACTCACTGCACAATGAGATTGTACCCAGAGTCACTCTGCACATGGCTGTTATTGAATCAGTTTTGCAAGATTTTCAAACCGGGGTACAAATCAGATCTTGCTCTTTTCTTGGTACTCACTGCCCCAATATACTTACAGACAACTCAAAGCCAGCCGTATTCTTCATTTTGCTACATTCAAAAAATACGAACTGGGTTTATCTTCTGTTAAAGGTTTGTCTTCCCATCCTTCAGTCATCTTAGTAGCCCTTTTCCCCAGCCTCAAGATGGGTTGTTAGATATTGCATTTTTTCAAAAGTTCGAGTTAAAAAAAAAAAAAGTTTTAACCCATTATACTTCAGTAGCTAAGTTACCCCCATAGAATTATTGCCCAAGATTTTCAAAGGTGTGCGTACATCTGCAAATACCAATAGATGCTTTTACACATTTTGGCAGGAGTTGATGCCATCATTACTACCACTAGAATTCAGGTATTTCAGTTGTCAAGACACAAAGATCACTTAAATACCATCTTTTGAACATCTGTGACACAACCCTTTCCATCCATTTTAGACCTGCTTTTCTTTCAACCAATCAGACAGATCTGTTGAATAAACTTGTTACAGAAAGTTAGAAGGCTTTTAGCAATTTCACTGTCAGAAGCACATGGGCAAACGTGACCAGTGTGCTTGCTTTTGACTTGTTTGTCCTTCACCATATCATGTTAGTTCTTATCTAATGGTTAAACCTGACATGTTGAAGTCACGTCCACAATACTGTTTGAATCTCTGTGTACCTTATTGCTAAGGTACTGCAATCTTTAGTTAACTTGAAAGTCTGATTGCTGGTCATATCAGTTTCAAGAACTTCTATAGATATCCTTAAGCATTACTAAGAGACTCAGCTGGTGAGGACCTTCATTCTTAATGCCTTTAAAGGACAAATTTAAGTTCAGTTTTATTTTCAAAATCAGGAAGCTCAAAAGTTGTCTTTATTGCAGAGACAGATTGTGAGGCACAGTAAGAAAAAAAACCCTAATACTGGAGCTAATCAAATGAGAAACATTTTGACACACATAAACACACAGAGATTAAAAAACCCACACCCAGTAACGAATACATTTTTTTCTTGAAAAGTTGATGTTTGGGGGGCCCAGAAGAGTGTAGGAAAAAAAAACAACTAAAATTTGAGAGAGACCATTTTAATAGATTTTTTTCTTGTCCAATCTAACTTTTTGTTCTACCATCTTAAAAAGCTCATGTTCCTGTACCTGGCTGAAGGCAGTGACTAATTACTTATCTATTGCAGCATGTACAGAAAGTTTCACATTAAGAATAAACATACTGGGACAGACCCAGGACTCATCTGCCCATTCATTTCTCTGTGATGATCACGCATAGACCTCTATAAGAGAAGGAACAAGCATAGAGGGATTTTCCTGTACTATTCACACCAAGGTTTTGGCACTCAGCAATATCAGGACTTTCTAAAGCGGAGATTATATCTTGTTCTTGACAGCACTATCGTTCAAGGTTAGATTTAAACTCTTTTGGAGCGCACTTTTACCTTTGGCTTCCACAACAAGTTCCACAATTTAAATTTTACACTTGATGGAAAAAGTGCTAGAATAATTGTAGTTATTGTAATTTAATAGGAGAGGTAAACATATATTGAACTCCAGGGATTTTTCTAGGAAGGAGCAATCAGGGCAGTGTTTTAATATCTTCAAATCAAAATCACCTTCAGATAGCACCATGCCAGATCTACCACTAAAACAAAAGCCCAAGCTTGAGGCAGACTCTGTTTTAACTATGTAAGACTATCACTACATTCAACAAAAACCAAGCAGGCAATATTATATGGATGAGCAAAGCAAGGTGGATTTGCAGAAATACTATGCGAACAGGAACAAAGTATTCAGAATACCCTCTGAAAGGGGCTGTATCTGAGCTCTTTTGCAGGGTTCAGCTGGAGATCGGAGAAGAATGTGTTTTTGAATATCTGTGCAGATGCTACCTAATAAAACATGAGAAAAGAAATCCATTTATGCTGAGCGAGGACAAGGATGGATAGCTAAGCAATGTTATCTGGGTGTCTTTATACTCATGAGTAAAGTTTAGTTTCCTGGTAATTATTACATATGCACACCTGTTTGCAGGTGGATATCATGCGTTTCTGAGCGCTCACAGAACTCTCTCTACGTGTTTCCGTACCAAGCATACACTTGCTGGCAGAGAGATCCCCAACTCTAACCCCATAAGCTGCACTTGCAACTTAAATACCTGCTTTTCAAAATTCATAACAACAGACACAGCAAGTGCTTTTAGGAGAGAATTAAACACACTAGCCAGAGGCCTAAAAATAGCTTAAAGGGAAACAGGGAAAAGTTAGCTCATAACAATACCAGGTCTCTTTCTCAGTTTCACCCTTCCTTGTAAGTCACTATTTATATGATTAAGAGATTCTTGGCAGACTCATTTAATCCATAATCTTTTGGCCTTGATGTTATTCATGCATCCACAGAGATCAGAAGGATAACTGCTTTCTCACTTAAATATAGAGCTGGCATCTAGCAACCTAAACATTCTTATGATGCCCCCCAAAAAGACTAAAAGAGTGCTACAGCACACTGTGCCAAATGTAAGTTGAAATCTTAACTATTTCTCTTCAGCGGAAAACACAACTTTAAAATTCCTTCTTACTAGTTTTTCAGCTGTACTACCTATCCAGCAAAATTATAGGTTTAAGAACTCATAACAATGAAAGGGAAGAAAATAATCTTTAACATACTGGTTGGCAGTTGGTTGGTTCTCAGTTTATAACACAAATGTTGCCTTTAGGAAACCAAAAAGTTATGTACAATAAAATTGAAAGCTTCACATTACTAATAAATGTTCAGAAATTAAAACTCACTTCCATTAAAATTCACAGGCTAGCAATCATTCTTAAAGATAATGGTCTTAACATCAGCAAGGAAAACAAAAGATTTAATTTTGTGAAATGTGGTTTAATTGGAATATGAAACAATAGAGAAATAGATAATGCATTTCATTTTCACAGGTGAAGACTTCAATAAATCATCTGTGAACTTGCCACAAATGAGTCCTATCTAACTGGAAAGCTGCAAGAGCAATCTCCATTTAACATGGTGCCTGGCTCAGAAGAGATAGCAAGAAAACAGAGAGAAATTGGAAAATTAATGTTTAAGACAATCTCTTGACCGAAGAATGAAGGCAGTAGGCCAAAATTGACAGGACACAGTTACTTAATGTAGGGCTGCTGTGTTCTGTCTGAGGACCCTCTATGTCCCTCAACTCATTTAACAGAATCATAGAATAGTTTGGGTGGGAAAGGACCTTTAAAGGTCTCCAAGTCCCCTGCAATGAGCAGGGACATCTTCAACTAAACCAAGTTTCTCAGAGCCCCATTCAGCCTGGCCTGGAATGTTTCCAGGGATGGGGCATCAACCACCTCTCTGGGCAACCTGGGACAGTGTTTCACCACCCTCATTGTAAGAAATTTCTTCCTTATATCTAGTCTAAATCTACCCTCTTTTAGTTTAAAACCATACCTTTGTCCTGTCGCAACAGGCCCTGCTAAAAAGTTTGTCCCCGTTTTTCTTATAAGCCCCCTTTAAGTACTGAAACACAGCAATAAGGTCTGCCCAGAGAGTTCTCTTCTCCATGCTGAACAACCCTAGAGAAATACAGATGTTGTCCCAGGTATGCTCTACTTTGAGGTAAATAAATCTTATTGCTTTCTTATCTACTATTTGAAGAAAGAATCAGCTTCCAAGGCTTCTACTTGTAAGAAAACATGTCCTAGAGAGGGTTTGCCATGATACAGAGTGTGTTTTCCAGAGGCTGAGGTGACATGGCCAGACCTCAGCTCCCCAAAGATATCAGTCCCCTACCTGCTTCCTGGCTCATGATGCCACAGCAAGGGACGTTGCCTGCACTTCCCTCCTTCCTTCTCTTAGCACATACGTAGGGTTGCCAGAACAACCACGGGCCAATAGGTTTATAATCTACAGCTTGTAAGAGAGAGAGCTATTAATAATACTAAGTTCAAGGACAACACTGGTAACAGTCTTTAATGAGGCTTAAAGACTTTTGGCAAAGGCAATATAAGGCAGAAGTACTTAAGAAATCTCAGCTGTCCACTTAGCCTCTGGACAACACAGATGGCAGAGCACGAAGAAGTGGAAAGATACTTGACCTGTACGTGCCACAGGATGGGAGAGACTGAAGCAGCACGCCAACGTCTACAGCTCACTATCAGACCAGATGAAATATTAATACCAGTTCCCTTGTAGGCATCAGCTGAAAGACAGAAGCATGGCTGCTATTTTCACTAAGCACCAGTAAAGCGCTCATTGTCCTCATGGGCTTCTCATGCCCAGAAGACAGTAGTCAGGTGTCCAAAGAAACCGTATCTGCCAGGATATCACATATAGAGAATTACATGGATTACACTAGTGATGAATTTGGTTCTATGACTACAGTATTTGCAGGGTTAAGTTGTTTTTAAAGCTGCAGACTTTTCATGCTGAAGCAATTTTTAAGTACTCTAATGCAAAGTGTAATCACACATTGATTTTTCCATTAAAACTACAGAAGTCTTAAATACCCTGGGGGTGCTGGCCTCAATTAGTCCCTATTCTTCCATTCTTTTTCTCTCTGTACCATTTTGCCATCCCTCAGCGCAGGAGGAAAGGAAGACCATCTACTTAAGCCAAAAGCACAATCTTCTATTACATGAGTCCAGTTAAAAGCAGCAGTAGATAAATTACTTTCTGTACAATACGGAGGAAAATTATGCTCGTTTCTGCTTATGTTCATTTTTAAATTACAATGTAGGAAAACTGAACATACAGATATCTGGATTTTGGAAGTTTGCCTTGAGCCTGTTTTACTGTGGATATGTACTTTTCTTAAAACCAACAGAAGTCCCACAGGTCTTCAGAGGAGGTTGTTTGTACACAATTGCCCCAAGAAGCCATGACCCCTGAATGCAGCCTTTGCATTGTCATCTGCTGAATAGCTGAGCTTCAGTTTTGTGCTACCAGCATTCAGCAGCATTGATCGGTTTTGCTGTTGACATCAGGTTAATAGCTTTGCAGAGAAGAGGAAAGCAAATTTTACTGAACACCAGTAGGTAAATCTTTTGCTTTTATCTCTCTTCCAGAAAGCAGCACCTAAAAGAAAAATCTTACTAGTGAGAGAGGATGGGTGTCCCATTCAGCTGAATGGTCAGACTCCAGTCTGTTGGTCTAAGAGTTTCATGTTGCCTACTCAAGCCCTGTTACCTGGTGCCTTTAGTCTCCTGCTTGTCTTGTGTAATTTGAAGCCCTGCTCAGGGTAATATATGGATGGAAACACCATATAAAACACAGAGATTAAAACCATATCCAGGCTACCATGTATTTATCTTCAGGCACCTCTCCAACAAAGTATCTGAAGAAATGCAGCTGAGTAGAATGGTTTAAGAAATGAACCAAGAGGAGTCAATGAAGCCTGGTTTAAAGAAGATGTGCTGGTGCTGTGTTCTGGAGTCTAATCATTTAGGTTATTCTGTCAGTTTTTGTTCTATCCCCAAGCTTTACCTTTTGCAGTTAGGAAAAAACCCAGCCAATTTTCAGCCTATGAAGAAGCATCTAATTTTCCTGTAACAGAAGTCCTACCATTGTCAAGTTATACTGTGCCTGAGTCATCTTCTAGATGACAACCATGTATTTTTCACAACCACTTGAAGTAATCTGCCTCCTGAAAACCCATTTGCCAAGTGCCTTGTGAAATACATTTCCTTAGTGATCTTTAGAAAGGCTATTTCTACACACAATACCTTTATTCTGAGTAAAACATTAACCTGCCAGCACTAGTATATGGAGAAAAAAAATAGTGCTCCAGCTTAAGTTCTAAGAGATCTTTTTATTTTCTGACTCGAAGTTTTTTCTAGCTTTAGCTTATGGCCAGATGCAGATGGTGCTTACAGTGGCATTGGTATTGCTATAGAACAGCCTGGCATCATTTTAACAGTCACCACCAAAAAAGTGGCAGGAGAGAGGCCAGGCTGCCCAGCAGATAGAGCACTAGCATGATATTCAGTAGATGTATTTGTGACTCTCCATGGCATTTGTGGCCTCGATCAAGTCACTGACCTCTTTCTGTCTAGCTGTTCCAGCCCTTCCCTTCTGGTCATTTTACTTGGATTTAGAGACAGGGACTCTCTTTCCTTTTGCAGCACTTGCCAGTCTCAGTAAAGCCCCTAACTGCTGTTGCTCTATAAACATGCTAGACCTGAAGTTACCTGTACCACACCACGTCACACAAAACCACCACTACTATTGCCTTCAGATTGACGCTTGGTGTATTTGACAAACTTAAGTGTTAGAACAAAGAAAAAAAAAATTTTGAAAAAATAAAACCAACCACACACACACAAAACACATGATACACCACCATGCTGCCTTTCTCAGATGGAGGTGCTGCCATAGATTATGATACGCAGTGCCCTTCCCTGTAGGATATTTGATGTCCAGATAGGCAGGTGAAATTCATGTTACAGCAGAAGGCCCCAAAGCAGAAAAACTACAGTTCTGTAGTGATAAGAAAGAGACAATGGAGAAAATTATCTGTCCCGCTTGACACAGGGGAGCTGGTGCAGTTGGGCTGGTACCAGCAGAGTCTCCAATTAGATAGGTCCAGCTGCATTTCTGGCTTTTGCCAACCATTGCAGCTACAACAGTTCTTCAATGCATCCACCTGAACACTTTCATAGCAGCCAGATTGCTTTGATATTTCTCTCTTCTGGAAGGAAGATCTTGGGATGGACAGACATTGCATCACAGTCAGGAGACTAAAAAGCTCTGCCTGGATACTGGCTGGCAAATGGCCACCACCCACACTGCCTAGTAGCCCCATGCAGTGGGGAACCCCCTACTGTGCAAACAGGAGAGTATTGCTCCAAGGGGCTAACTGGAAGCGTCTGCAATGAAAAGCAGAGGATGTAGAAACACTAAAGGACTTTTTTATTTCAATGTATCTACTGTAGTAGGCTTGAGGCTGCTTTATACAAAATAACTAAGGCTTTCGCTAAAAGCACAAAACTGAACATGCCAAGGGAAGTGTCACAGAAGCTTCAGAAACAATAAGTTTTTCATCTAGGGTAGTCAAAACTTACTTCATTGCAGAGTACATGTCAAGGTCAGATCTAATCTGATGACAAACTATGCGGCTGCTTTTGTATAAATGTGCCTTTGTATTATAGACTAGATTAAGAAGGATGTAGCTACGGCAAAGAAGCGGGCACAGTTGGCACGGAGCTGCTGCTGCCAAAGCCCACCCCACCAGCAGCTTGTGTGGAGGCTTGTCCCACACCGCCCTCCTTTCCCAGTTCAGCTACATTTTCCCTGCTATTCAACAAACACAGGGAACTTACAGAGTGTCAACCAGTCTGATCTATGCTACTCATACAGATGGGCTCATTCAATGGAGTTCTAGCACATGAGCCAGAAGATGATTAAACGAATTACACACAAGGAGATTGCAGGAAGTATGCCTCAATCTACCCAAAAGCACAAAATGCCCGATTTCAGGAGAAGCAGCACTAAGCAGAGACTTACACGTGCTATCATGTTTTTCTTGAAGCCAACAACAATAGTGGGAAGGAAGTTGGGAGGAACAGCACTGCACAGCTTACTTTATAACAACTGAATTGATTTTCTCCAAAACACTGTGACAAATTTGCATTCCTCCACTGGGACGAATATACCAAAATGTGAGCAGAACAGCCCCTGGAAGTATCCCCTCCCCAACAGCAGGCGTGGAGTTGGTTTGGCAGCCAACTGGGCCAGTCCTTCCTCTCCATCATGAGCATGGTAAGGTAGCCAGAAAGAGAAGGAACTGATATCTCTACATCAGGGACTTCAAATCCCCAACCAGACCGCCTGGGCTTTAAGCCAAAGGATTTGACCCTCACAGCCACCTTCCTTGGACAAAAGCCCTTCCCCACCTGAGCTCAATTTCCCAGCACAGTGGTGTTCTCCTCACTTGGCCCCTTATCACCTTCCTGCTCCACCATCACACAGGCGTCACCCTATCTGGAGCCTGTCCTGCAAGCACCAACACTATCTACAGCAAGTAGTCTTTCACTTTGACATTTACAATTAATTTTTGTGAATTTTCTCAAATGCCACACAATAACATGACACTAAAAAGACATCAGGTTCGTCTTGTGTCTCCTTCTATTTAGCTTTTTCTCATCGTCAGGAGATTTATGAATTTAATCTCTGTTTTATAGAATGTATCACTTTAACAACTAGAAGATGAAAATGCTAAAATGTTTTTATTGCTGTTAGACGTTCAAAGACATCATGCTATATACTGGCATTTACATTTCACATTAAAAGTGAAATATGTTGGGAATGTACAAGTATTTGTTTTAATTTGACCCATCTGTTAAATGAAAAACAAAGAGGACTTCTAAATCACTATATTTAAATTCAGCAATTTGTAAACAATTTATATGTTCATTTCTTCTGGGTTAAAACTGCCCTAAAGCATCACTCTTATGAAACATCCAAATTAAATTGCTTTGCATTGTTCTCAGGGATGCAGGCCACAGTTTCTTCCTTCTCAGTTTATTAATTTACTTCACAACCCAAGCTGATTAGCAAGACTCATATTAAGAGTCTTGCCACTGAAATAATTTTGGAGAGTTCATGGAAGTACCTACTGGCTCCAGAAAGCTGAAAGCACAAAGAAGGCATCAGACATTAGCAACAAATTCTCTTAAAATAAAGGACAAGTGAATCCCTTTCATTTAGCTTTTTAACACTTTTGCGAGCAGCACCAGGTCTGCCCTGTTCCACACTAGACCATCAGCAAGCAAGAACAATAATCAAGGAGGGGAAGAAAAACTATGGCAATTTACCTTCACCTCTCAGCCTAGCTAGAACTTGCTACAGGATTTGGATGTTAGACTAGGCTTTAATGCAGCTGTGGAAGATAATTTACAATGGGAGAGAGATCCACAGACATTTAAGGATCCCACAGTAGCACTTAACTTAAAGAGCGGAGCTTTCTCTTTTCTTCTGCTTTGTGCAACGTGCTGTATTTAGCATTAGCTGCCAAGCCTCTACCCAAAAATCAGTACTTTTTGTGGACTTAGGATACCAAGAGCCCTTTTAATCACACAGACATGGGGCCTCTCGTCCCAGACTGGCAGACACCTTGCAGGAGGAGATTATTTCTACATTAGATAACACTCTGAGCACAAGGAAGAGCTCTATACAGCCTGGAGTGTCACATCTCCCACCTGAAGCCTTCGTCACCCTGTCTGCTGGTACAGCGTGCAGCTCCACCCTTTCCCCAAAGCTCTGAGTCATTTGTCTTTGCTTTAAGACAGGTTTTTTACCATGTTCCCACCTCTAACACAGGTGCAGCAGGAAAGGAGCTGGATGCCCCCTGGGCTCCTTACCCTGCAGCTTCACATCCCAACCACAGACCATGGCAAAGGCAGGACTAGAAAAGGAAACAGAATTCTCAAGTACGAAAAACAACAACAACAAACAAAACCCCCAACTAACCAAACAAAAGTAATAAAAAAATCTACTTAAAGCTGCAGAAAGACCCATGAGTTCCAATTCCGACTCCCCGCCCCACAATATCAAGCGGGGCACCAAAAAGCAACACAGAAATACTAGGTTTACTGTCCACTCCTACTCTAGATGTTTCATTTATTATATCCAGCATCATCTTAAGCAACCCAACAAAACAAGAACCAGCAGTAATTCAGCCAGAACATGATTAAGTGTGCCTCTAAGAGCATCAACAAACGTGGAGATTACATGGATCACAGCCCAGAAAGATTCCAAGTTGGCGAAATGACAGCTTGATTAGTTTTCGTCTGACAAATGTGGCTAGAGAGATCAGAATCAACCATAATTCCAAGGTTATAGGCCTTCAAATAAATCCAGGAAAAAAATTCAAAGAGTGCAACAGCAATTTGCAAGACCAAATCAACTCTCCAGCCCAGCTTTCTTAACACTTGGACACAACTGCTGAGACTAAATAAGTACCCTCCAGGGAGCACCCCAAATTAACAGGGACATGCCTTCGGAGTGGGATAAGCTTCAGATCTAGCAAGACAGACTTCCCTCCCATCAAGAGCCTTACTAAATATGCACATATTTGTAATTTAATGGGAAAACATGCAAGTAGAGCTACTTAATATCCAAGCAACTGTTGCCTATTGCTACCCCAAAGGTCAAGCAGCAGCACCCTGTTACCCATATAGCAGCATGTAGGCATGCAGTATAATCAAACGACATAAACAACAGACTGTAAATGGATTTTTCCTTGTTCTTCCCTCCCACTTGTTCTAACGACAAAAAGAGTGAGTAAAGAACATGCAGGGAAATCAGGTTTCTTAAAATATATAATTGCAACCAAAAGTATCCCTCTCTCTCAATTTGCACCAGTTTCAAACCATACATCCCCAATTTGAGGAAACTTGCTGAGATAAAATGAAGGCTTCTAGGCTTCCTTCCCATGTGGAAAGGGGGAAGGGGAGGCAGAGGAAGACAGAGCTCTTACCCAGAAATAAAATGATGTGTCTCCTAGTGCTCTTGCCCTCCGAGCTCTCATTTTTTCTTAGGTATTGCTCCTGATGTCTCGGTCCACCCTTCACTGCCACAGTTCCTTCCTTGTAGATCATCAGGGCTTTCATCATGCTGCGGCACATGAAGGTGACAGATCCCAGCACTATGATGTACACAGCAAAGGCGCTGAAGATGCTGGCCTGAAAGACAGGCCACTGGGAGGAGAGGCTGGTACAGATGGTCATGTTCTGCTTCAGCTCAGGGAAGTGGTGCCTGGGCGTAGGCTTTGTGCAGGCAGTCTTACTTTGGTAGCCCTCAATGACTTCCAGGGGATATTCTGTGCCCATAGCAAAGAGCAGGGGCAGAGCCACTATGACAGATGTCCCCCAGACAAAGGCGATGAGCAGCTTCACCGTGCGGGGTCCAGAGAGAGCCTTGAACTTGAAGGGGTGGCAGATAGCTATGTACCTCTCAAAGCTGAGGGTAGCGACATGCAGCACTGTGGCATAACTGCAGGCTTCAAAAAGGAAGTAGTAGAGCTTGCAAGCCACATTGCCATTGGGGGTGGAAAAGGGTCTCCAGATGGCACTGAAGAACTCCATCGGCATGCCCAGCAGGATAACCAGCAGGTCAGAGCAGGCCAGACTCACCATGTGGTCCGTAACCTCCTTCTGCAGGTAGCCTTTCTTCTGCAAGATCCTTGTGGTTTTGATGGTGATGCTGTTGCCCAAGATGCCCGCAACAAAGAGGCAGATATCCACTAAGGCCAAAGTGATCTTGACCCAAGAAGACATCTCAAATTCAGGAACATGGCTATGGTCAATGAGATGAGAACAGTCTGAAGATGATGTCTGTTCTGCCATGAGCAGCCCCTGGGTGGGAAAAAAGGGAGGAAGAGCCTTCCTGCCCTCTCAGGTGTTCCAATTTACAGCAAATAGATCCTTTGTTGCTTTGCCCCCCTCAGCAAGATGCACAGGTTCAAGCAGTCAGGTATTAACGAGAATGTCTCAACTGGCCACACCTGTGAGTTTTGTTAGTGACAGCCACTGCGGCAAAAAGCTGAGCAGGAAAGCGTTTCAGTTCTTACCTCTCTTTATAACAAACACCTCTTGCTCCTTTTGGATTTTCCTCCTCTTTATCAAGTGAAGCTGCCGTTCTTCAGTGCTCTGCGGTGTGAACTGCTGTGCTTTCAACACTTGCCTCTTCCTTGTATGAGCAAAGACACCTCTTAGGCCCAGCCCCAGCATGAGGAAGTCACAGTTTCTGTGTGGTTATAGCTGCTCTGTTAACCATTAACCCAAATCTCGCCTATCCCTCGTCACTGGCAGCAAAGCAAGGTTAGACAAAAAAAAAAAAAAAAGGCAAGCCAACCATGTCTGAAATTCACTTCCTGTAATAGGAGCTCCTTCTCAGGAACAAAAAGAGGTGTTTCGCCTGTTAGGTTGGTGGAGTCAGGCTGAATGTGTGAACAGGCACTGAAGAGAAAGTATCTGCTCACAAGTTTAACATTAACTGAGCTTCAGACTTTACTTCTACGTGCACCAATGCCAAATTTCTTCACTACTTTACATTTCTTTTAATGAAAGCCTCAGCATCTGCTGCAGCAGCGTTTGTTACACAGTTTGTGCAGCCACGGACTGATTTACGTCAACGGGACGTTCTGGTTTTTTGATACTGCTGATGAACTGGTAGGTTCTTAAATAACTGTTTAGACTGTGAAGAGTCTTTTCAGAAGTTATAAAATAAGCTGAACTCTAAATTTAGATACATCGATTGTCTCCTTTTAAATTTTCATCTACTCACGTTAGATAACAAAAATAATGAAGTTAGTAATCCCAGTCATACTCACGCTTTCAAATAATCTGTAGTAGTAGGGGATGAAAATGAACTTCCCTCTCCTGTGTTGCACCCCAGGGGGAATGAATTTAATGCATTTTTTAGTTTTAGTTTCACACCATAGCACTGAAGGCTCCCAAGGTAACCCCTGGAAACATTTAATTAGAGAGTGCGTATATGGGTTAGGAAGCCTTCAAATTACAATGCAAACCAGTAGAATAGCTTCTGCAGCTATAATCAAGTGAGAGGCCCAGTACAGTGATCTGGTCCAATACCAAATCTAAGAACAGTGGATTCACAAAGTGATTTTTATTAACTAGACAAGCTCATGTGACACTTTCAGCTCATGATAAAAGAGAAACATTAGAAAGCTGTTATTAAGCAGTCTCCTCACATTCAGTGGTTATCACTGCACCTCAGCAGCCCAAGTATATAATGAACAAAAGATGCCCAAAATGGGATAATCAGCACCTGTTTCTATGCATTATTTATGCATTCCTGTTTCAGAAAAATCACCTCAAACCTTGCACAACTTCAAGCCCTGTAGTCCCAGTCATCTTTCCTTATGTTTGATAATTCACATTTGTTCTGCTCAGACAAGCTTTCTATTATTACCCAATTTCTTTCACTTAATTTTACTTTATAAAAAGTGTGAACAAAGATTACATATGCATGACTGAATTGTGGAAATGAAGCTAATTAAAATTTGCTGCTTACCATCAAAAGGGAAAAAGGGAGAGAGAGAGCAGAAGAGAGAGAAGGCCCAATAGGATTAGATCTCCCCCTTTTTCCACACCAATTATAAAATGCAGAACGCAATTTTGCGGTTTTGAATATTATCTTTAGAACATACACAAAGTTTATTAACTTTCTAATAAAGAGCTGGTGCCACAAAGGGGATAGGAAGGAAAGAGACAATTGTGGATACTCATAGACTCAGACTATGAAAAAAACCCTCTTACACAGGTTACTGGACTAGATAAACCAGCAGTGAGTATTCCAGAGGTATACATAAAATCCCTATCATGGATGATTATAAAAAAATATATCTTCCTGGAGGGAGACATTTCTCCCCAACTAAATGTGCTTAATTCCTCTTTGTGGCATGGAGGTTGAGAGCCCATAGTCTTTACCCTGGTGGATGTGATACCAGTTTATAAACTTATGATTTGTGTAATGGTCTAATTTTAGAGATTTTGTTAAGTTTTCCTCTATACCTTGAAGCAGTGAGTACCACAAGTTCATTTTTGTGTTGTTGCCCTTCCGTTAGCAGTTTTGAAAGTGAGTGCAGCCTGTGCAGTTGTTCCTGGGAGAACGCTCCAGGGAGTCCTTCCTGACCCAATTTGTTGCAATTGCACACCATGACTTCAACCCCAGCACCAAAGAGGTGTCAAGAGCATTAAGGATAGAGACACCGTATTTCTTCATAAAATCAGCACTACATGGATGCTACATACTGCAGCAAGTCACTAGTCAGCCCCTTGGTAAGAAAACAGAGCATTCTGAAGATCCAGATTACATGGGCACAGGGTGGCATCTGTCTCTGTGCAACACCCGCTTGGCCACAATCACGTTTACCTGTACACTTGTGGCGATGCAGTTGTTGGTAGGAGGTGACAAGTGGTGGGAGCCAGAGAAACATTGACATGCAGGGTGGATTGCTGTCACTGTAGTATATAAGGTGATTTTTCACTTTCAGAGATAATAAAGCTGCTGTGATCACCCACCCCAGTTTGTTATTCAACAGAGTCTACAGTGTTTCCTGAAGGATTGCTTGCTTTCTTGCCTGGTCGTTGGATAACAGCCTGGTGAAAGGCCTTTTGGGGCAGAAGAAAGCAGAGCTTTGTCACGCGTCCTTTAGGCCATTGTCCAAAGCTCATCTTCTGCACCTTGTGTAGTCTCCCATCCAGCATCCTGCCATGCCCATGGACCACTGGCTGAGCTGAAGGGCAGGAGGGGCTGCAGGGCATTCAGTCCTTGGCCAACTGCCGTCTTATTAAAAGCCAAGTCCTCCAAACTCCTGATGAGGATGGGCCCCCAGAAGTGACCATTAGCACAAGTTGTAGCTAGAACGAATCTTGCAAGAACAAACTCATTTGACAGATGCTGTTGCATTTTAGGTAACCGGATTGTAGATTAACCTGTTCCAGTGTCCAGGGATATTGTATTGCTACTGCCTTGGAAATGCTCGTTCTTCCCCAGCTGCATAGTGCCAGCCCATGGATTGGCTCGGGGTGCCCAATCTGCAGAATCGCTCTATGGTTATTTCTCGATTACCATCTAGCACGGGAGCCAGGGTGCTCTGATTGGCAGACAAGCATTGCCACACTTGTGTTGTCTGTGCAGAATTATTTTTTGATAGCCGTGTTGTGAATATGCAAATCCACCCTAATTGGCTACGCAAATCACACTGCTCTGGCTGGTTTCTGTTCTCAAACTGTTCAAGCTACTTGACAGGAACAAAGAAAATACCTTGGTTTCTTGCTTTCTTTAGCTGAAAAACTCTAAAACTTAAATGGAAAAGGAGAGCTATCTCAAAAGCAAAGAAAATGAGGCTGTGAAAAGGATTAACTTTTTTTCCAGATAAAAACACATCGACTTTTTTTTCTTGCCAGTCTTCGCCATTCTCCATCTCAACAAACCTCTTGTCCCTAGAATAGCTGTGATACTTTTGTCTTGCCAGTATTTGTTTAGAGAAGGCGAATCCTGGGCTTGTTCAATTCTCTTTGAGACACAAGGTAAACAAAATGAGATTGCTGTTCTGCAGAAGGCAGCTACTGTGATCCGCAGAGGCAGAGGGGAAAGTGCTGTGGGAATAAAAGGAAGAAACAACACAGACAAAAGTGAAGTGTCTAAATGATTTTAAATGGTTTAAGAAATCAATTTGCGTGAGACAGCCAATGTTGGCTTTAAAAATGATTTTTCATTAAAAATTTAAATAATTAAAGACTGCATTCAGATAATAAGGTTTCTTTCTGTTTTCTGAAATCTAGCAAGCTTCTTCTTTACTGTTAAAATCCCTCTGTATTTTCTGATCAGTTATTCTTGAATTATGTTTTTCTTCTTTGGAAGATTATGATGAGAGTTAATAATACAAATAAGTACAAATCGTTTGTGAAATTGATTTCTTCTTAATTTCCCTGAAGGTTTGGTTTTAGGCAACAGAGTCCAACAACCACCGTGCCCTTAACTGCTTGGCTCCTTTTCTTCTGGCAACATGAGAGACTGGGTTATGCAATCTGGGCAATGGATGTGCTCTGTAACCTGCACATCCATAATGAATTCTAATCTAATTAGATTCCCTCTAGAAAGGTGACATATGGAAATCTGCCATCTTTTATTTAATGATGTGCAGTGTTACCTGCTGTAATGCCATCGTCTTAGAATATTGTATTGTGTTTGCTTATCTGGAGGACAGAGAAGGGGGTTTCAAATGTGCTTCCAGGATACAGAGTCAAAACTGAACTCTATTCCAAATCATTCTGTCTAAATAAATAGATCAAAGCAGTTCACTGCTTCCAGTGTATTTTACAAATTGGCAAGTAACAGGAGAATAAACTAGGGGCAGTAAGACTAAACTGTTTATCCAAGCTACAGAAAATCTGTGTGACACCTGAGCTTCCTCACGGGTACACTGGATTTCAGCTAACTTGCCACAAGACTTGCAGCATAAAGACTACACAGCAAGAAATGCATTTATGCAGCTCTTCACTAGTTGCTCCAGAGGTTTTAACTGATGTTAATTCATAATAATTAAAATACATTTACAGCCCCAAAACACATAATCATTGTACTTAGTCATATCTGGAATTGTTGAACAATATGCTACCTGCTTTTTGATCACCTTGGTAAATTAAAGACATTAAAGCTGTTTGAAGCCCTCACTCAATTACAGCATTGTCTGAAGTGAAGCAAATGCACTAGGAGGTCTGTGGATTGCTGTGATTAGGTGGGAGTGTGCTCTGCCTGGCTAGAAAGTGAAAGAGTTAATTTTCTACTCTTGGAATAAGGGCAGAGATGCACTTCTCTCGGTCCCTTGACATTTCAGTAGCTGTTAGGAGGCCAAAAAACCACCGGTAGCTGTGGCCCCAAATGGAGAGCAGCTGATTAGACAGGCTGAGAAAAGCAAGTAAAGTGAGTCTCCTCCTGAAACGAGATGGTGCTTTTTGCATCCTTTGGGAATGAGGCACCAAAGGAAATGAATTTGTTTATATCCCAGGCTTGACAAAGCAGCTGTAACTTAAAACCAAAAAGAACACATAGGCTAAGCCCATGTCTTAATAATCATGAATTGACTGTATTGAACACATTTCCTGAAATAATCCATTCAGACTCCCCTTTGTCTGAAGCACAACATTTGGTTCAAGAAATCACTGCTGTGAGCCTTGGGGCACTATCCCCAGCACACTGAATCAAATCTCATTTTTCTCTGAGTAACTTCTGAACTGCCTTGTCCAAATAGATGTTAATGGCTTCAAAATACAATTCAAAGCTCCTGTTTAAGAGCACACTTAGTTCTTTATTTCATATTTTTAAGCTGTCAAGTAAAACTTTTATATGCAGTGTACCTTTTCAACTCATCTTTTAACAGATGTTCATCCTTTTGGATGTTTTTATGCTACTGTCCTACAAAAAACTTCTGATTTCTTTCTCTGAATGTAGCTACTTGCTTAAATTTACAAGATAGAAAAAACTTCTGTAAAAATGCATCTTCTCACAGTCGGAATTCTCTGTAATTTTTGTTATGAATCTGCAAGGTCAATAATCTATGGAAATGGATGCTACACACAGGTACCAAAACACTGCAATTCAGAGTGCACGCTCTTCTTTGTTTGCTAACAAATCAACAGGGAATCTTCTAAAAGAAGTTGATGATTCACTCTTGGTCTCCTAAAAATCTCTTTATAGCAATATTAAACTTTACTTTTGCAAGGACAAGCAAAAAAATATCTCCTTGCTTCCTTCTTGTGCTTGCCATCTTATCACCATCAGGACTCGCACTCATGTGCCCAGCTGAGCTATTACAGAATCATTTTGCCTCTCTTCAAAGCTCAGCTGATGGAGTTTAAGCTGGAGCAGGCTAATGACAGCTTTTTGACCTGCTTCTAGGGAGTCTTAGCAGCGTGTCGCCATGGCAAAGACACCTCTGTCACTCTGGTCTTTCTCATTTACAATACATACATGATGCCAAGGCTCAAAATATCCAACTTCTCACTTTAAGGAACTTCTATTTTACCATTATAAACTTCCTTCCCTTGTAGGATGTCCAATAAATTCAATTTTAAATAGCTTATTAAAAAAGGCAGGGTGCTTTACCTGTTGATGTAATTGTGCAGCTACCTCTGGGTAGAGCAGGACAATTAACATTACATAGTAATTTGTGAGTATAGGGGATGCCATATCTTGGTTTCAAAGTAAAGCGTCAGAGCTGAAATTTGGCCAGAATACAGGGCTTCAGTTCTTGTTCTCAGGGAAAGCACTAGGTGAATTTCAGGAGTTTTGACTCCGGGATGTGCCATCACCACAGGCTCTGTGAAACACTGAACATCCAGTCATTGCCCAGCTGAAGCTCTAGATTCCAATTACTGACCCAAGCTGTTCTCATTCCCACTGTCCTCATGCTGGTGTGTACCACTGGGGCTTCTTGAGAGAAGTGTTCTTTGCTGCTGCACGCTGGGCTGTTCCTCCATCCAGCACACAGTACCCAGGGAAATCTGAGAAAGCTTCAGAGGACAATCTGTGCTTGAACAATTTAGGCTTCAGCCTCGCTCCAGGTCGGCAGCCTGGCATCTTGAGCAAGCAGCAGCACCCTGGGTCTGACGCAAAGTCCTGTGCCCAGCCGTCACAGCAACAGCATTGCCATGCAGGTGACTGGGGAAGCGAGCACTGAGAGCCTTGAATCCCAGCCTGAGGACAGGGGAGATGGCCTGGAGATCCGGAGCAGTCCTGGAAGGAGATCCTGGCTGGGCAGTGACAAGCAGTAAAGGCTCAGCAAGGCTCACTGCCTCATGTCAGAGCCCTGTGGGCGCAGCGAAGCTACTCGGCACCGGTTCCCAGCAGCTCTGGGTGTCTCTTGACCTCCACTTACACTGGGCAATGAATTAAGTCAGTGACAGTGGTGACTTCCCCACCATCTTGGTATTGACTCACGGGAGGATTGCATTTTTTCTTCACTGCATTTTAGCTGTCATCAAAATGCAGAGGCAAATATAAACAGTGTAATGGGACTATTTGACAACTTAGAACTATATTGATAAATGTGAGTCAAGCAAAGAAAATATAAAACAAACAAATATTAAAGTGAGCTGATCTAAATTTAGAGCACGCACTTTACCTAGGAGTTAACATCTGTGTTGCTTGCAATGCTTATTTGTGCTATCCCTGGACAGCGTCTGTGGGGATGTTCCTTGTTTGCTTTGGGCATGCACTCAGCCTTACTTTGTGTAACTTCCTTTACTTCTGAAATTCTTCTACTAAACATTGACATAGGAAGTGGCTGGTTACTGTCCTACAGATCTAAATCCTGAAACTGAATATGGAAAAAAATAGGAAATGGGATCCCAAACTGTTTTCTTCGACAGTGTTTTCGCCTGTGTTTATGTGGTACCATATTCTGTCCAGGTGGTTGTTAAAATACAAACAGGACTACCTATCAGTACATATATATTTGTTGTAATTACCCACACCAGGTAAGTAGAGCTCTTCTGGTTTGGAAAAATACAGAAACTCTTTTGTCTGGAACAAACCAACTGCTATTATATAATTTTTAAAGCATGAATTACATAAGGTTCATGTGAAAATATTTTAGTTATCACTTTTTTCTCTTTGCTCTCCGAATCTCTAATTCTCTCCCCCTCATTCCCTCCCCTCTTGACAATACTTTCTATCTTTGTTCCTTGGCATACTATTCCTACTAAGGAAATACGTGCTTTAAACAGCTGTAAATGCCGCCCTGTTGCCACAAGGCCCACTCTGACAACTGGCACTCTCACCCCAGGATTGCCTGGTGTCAGTGAAGATCTTCCTCAGTGGAATCAAGACCTGACTGATGCCAGTGTAAAGATGTGTAAAATCTGCCTGCAGCCCCAGGAGAACCTATTTCTGTTGACAGAAAGGGCTCCTAGCACAAATAACAGCTCTAATATCTACACTGTAGAGACAGCATGTAAAGGCAAGTGAGACAAATCCAATCTTTGTATATCTATCAGCTGATATATCCCACATGTTTTGTGAATGTTACTTTGATTGCCCAACCGTTGGCTGACTTTTGTTTGTTGTTGTAGCTTCCAGTCTTAAATTCTCTTTGACTTAAGAGCTATCAGGAAGATTCATTGGGTACAGAAATGAGCTAGCCATACAGACTGCCCTAGAGTCATTATTTTAGAGGACATCCATTCAAATTGATGAAAGACTTGGCTCTAGGCCAAAGGAGATAATTCTAGGATGGAGTTTTCCTGGTTTGCTCCTAAGTAAACATTTGATAAGGAGTAGAAGTTATCTGGAGACACTATCCTAGAAAGATAGTCTCTCCAGATATTATCTCCAGATACTACCCAGAAAGAAAGAACTGGAATTTGTAAAAATACAAAGTTTTAACTCAGATTTGTGTACCACCCAGAGGAAGAAAAGACTGTCTAGGAAGAAACCTACAACTGTAAAACTTCAGTCAAAATCCTAAAAGGGTGCTGAGGTAGGAAGGCCTCCTAGGAGGTATTTTGTGTGTAGGTAGTTTTAGAGTCGACCTTTGGATTTGTCTACATGTAAGTTAAGTTTAAAAACACATTTGCAAAATCTGTGTGATATTTGTACAGAGGTCTCCAAATGAATTATTGACTCAAGGACTGTGCAGCTACAGTGAAGCTCTGGAGACTGTGCAGGACTTAAACCACACTCCAATTTTCAGCACCCGTCTCCAGAAGCAGTCCTTGGTAGAGGATCTGTACCGCAGACTAGCTTAGAGAGACAGAGCCAAAGACCACCTTTTCACACAGAAACACTGGAGTGGGTAGGATAGTGCAGTTTCATGAACATCCTCCTCTCTCAGGTGAGATATATGTACACACAATTTGGTAAAGCAAATAAGAAGTGAGCAACTCACTGGGTGCCAGAGAGTAATTGTTATCTTCCATTTTAGACGATGGTCAACAGACGTGCACAGGCTGCCGTTTCTCTCCTGTTTTAGGCTCTGCCTGGTATTTATGTCCTGAAATGGCAAAGTCTCATATGCCCAACACTGAGGTCAGGCCTGACAGCAGGGGTTTGTAGGAAGCCCCAGACTGGAGGATGCTGCTCTGGAAGTTATGTAGTGCTGCAGTAAAAATAAATGTCAGTATTAAATGTAAGTACTTTATGTCTTTAACACCACTATGGGATGAATCCAGTGAGAAGGAGCTGAGGAAGCACTAAATGTGGTCAAAATAGCCATTTCCTTTTGATAACTGAAAATACAAGCTCTTTTATTTGCTCACTTTGCTGTTATTGACTGAGATAATTTGCCTCCCACACTGAAACATTTTGGAATATAGCATCACGCCTGTACCCTTTCTGTGACTGTGCTGTGTAAAGCACCATTGTTTCATTTCCACTCTGATTTCAGCATTGCTCATGGAGACTGCTGTTTCCAAGACATTGCCTCTCTTAAGCTGTGAGAAATGACAGATCCAGCTTCTGAAGCTGAGGGGAGACATCCTTCCCAGGGGACTCGGGACACATCCCTGAAAAAATGCACCTCTCCAAAATGCCTACTAGAAACATGGGAAGCGACTCCCATGTGCAGAGAGATTTCTCTCTCTCCTTGAGCAGGTGGCCATAAAGGTCTTCCCCCTGTCTCCTGGGAAGTGTTACGGGGTGGACAGAGGGGTCAGCTCTGGTTTTAAATGCTGAGAGGAATTGTGGGTTAAAGCCCTTGCTCTGCAGTGCCATACTGACATGGCTGTATTCTTTTTCATGGTGGATCTGGCTCAGTTAGTGAATACTTGAGGGTTTCTGTTAAGAGCATTGCTGTCTAATATGGCCAGAAGCTGACCAGAGTGACAGCTCCATTTGCTACCAGTTCGCACAGCTGGAAGCACCACTGGCTTGGCAAGGTCTGCTGTCTCAGGAAGGCTGCACCAGCTTCACGGCAAAGAGGTGGCCATTACACAAGATAGCAATGTTTCTCTCAGTACAGAGGTTCTCAAAAATCCAGAAGGATAATTTCCAAATAGTCTAACCTTCCAAATTATTTTCAAGTATTCTAACCTTTGGGAAACAAGTTATTATGGATTTCTAGAAATATGGGAGCTCTAGCAAGTCATTGCTCTTTTTTTCAGTCATAAGTTTTTTGAGACCATTTATGTCTCTACAATGTTACAAATTGCTTAATAATTGTTTTTGACAGGTTAAACTGCTAGTGAGCATGAAAAAAATAATCTCAAGATAATAAGCTGAACAGTTCGGTGATTCTGTAACACATTACAGTACTGGAAATCCTTATGGAACACAAAAGACAGGAATCCCATAGACCAAGGTTAGATATAACGTAGTTTAAAAATGAAAATTATTCCCTAACCCTATAGCACCCATAGGAAACCAAAACACTTCCACAGAATTTTAAATTTGCAACATTAAAAAATAACTGCATTAGAATGCCATGATTTGTGTTACTAGTCTATAGAAACACTGTAATTCCTTTTTATCTCCTATGAGATCCTTCCCATAAGGATTTCTCTAAATTATACCTCCTGTCCTTCAGTGTTGTGGATTAATAATGCTTCACTAATGAGGATTAAATAGCTCAAGAATTCTGTGATGTGTGCAAACAGCAAGACTGGAAGGCAGGATTTGTATTCAGAACCAAGAACTTTGTTCGATTTTCAAAAACGTGGAATTATGCTGCAGTACTTCTCTAGGCAAAATTTAACTCTCTTCAATGAAACCTCTGCTTTTTCATTCATAGGTTCATTACATTTAAGATCAGAAGTGAACAGGCTGGTTGGATCCCATGACAATCACCCAGTCCCCCTGCAGTGAGTACATTAGCGTCTGTTAGGCTAAAATAGCTTTACCCTTCTTAACCTGAAGACCTCAAGAGATGAAGACACCAACACTTATTTTTGTAGTTCCTTAAAAATGTGAGTACATTTTCTCATTTGTACTTGTTTCATTTTTGCCTCCAGACACTACTTCTTGTTGTGACTCTAATTTATGTTAAACAGCCCTTGAGAAAGTACTTATGGTCTATACCAGTTTGAGTATGTACTGTCAGCTAAGTGTGTTCTTTCTGATTGTTTCTTCCATTCATATCAAGGTGCTACCTCTGCCCCCAGAGCCGTATTTGTTTGTTTTCTACATGGTCACCAGCTTTTTACATCTTTTAAGTCAGAGTTTCACATCAAAAAGCATCATTGCATTTAGTCTCACCAGGATGGTACACCCGGGAGATTCCTTCTTAGTCCTATCAGCTGTTCCTCAGCTTGTGCTTCTTTCTGCCTCCTTCTTCTCCTTTCTGTTACACTATCACATTGACAAGTTGCAGTGAATTTCACTTGATGTCCTAAAACATCTTTAAAGTTGCTGTTTTCCAGGAAATTGTGTCTTCTGCAGATATGTCCTTTATAGCTTGTCATTTTGCATTAGCTGCATTTTGTGCATGGGCTCAGATTATCAAATAACCTATACAGCAAACTGGGATACCCTACCCTCATCCTGCAACACTGCCCCAGGCTTTAATCAATATATTTGCAGCTGGATCATTGTAGTTTTGGATGTCGTTTGAAATATATCCAAGCTTTTCTGATTCCCAGTGAGGATGCGTGGCTCCAGCCCTTGATTGGCCCCAGCTGCTCAGCTTATCTGCCATACTTTGTTCAAGGTTCCCCAAACCAGCCTCCCTAGAGCACTTTAAGTGTTCTGTAATAATTGCCAATGATATCTAATTTTTGAGATCTATCCATTAGCTCATTGTTACAATGAAGCTGTAGAATGCAAAATTTTTCATCAGAATATAAGGAAAATATTATAAAAATCTAGACAACCACCATTATCAATACATTTATAATCTCATTCAAAATCAGGTTTGCTGCATAAGCTGTATTTTTCAGGAAAACTGTGCTGATTAGCATTTATTATATTTCTGTCCTTTGAATCTCTATCATTTAAATCCCTTATTAACTTTTCCATTATTTTGCCCAGGACTGACATAAGGCTAAGAGTGTAGTTTCTGACCCATGTCAAGTTTTTTAAATCATTGGAAAGTTATTACTTTAACTATTTTATCCCACATTTCATGATTTAAAAAAGCATCACAAGGCCAGAAATGCCCCTTTTAAAAGCCTCTTTTCAGTTTTGTGGAGTGTAAGACATCCATGTCTGCTGATTTAAACTTGTTTTAGTCACCCTTCTGTGATATCGACCAAGAAACTTCATTGAGCCTTTCTGAGCCATTGCAGACAACTTTGCTGTCTTCACCTGGAAACAGCTTAACACTTGAGTAGGGTCTGAAGGATTTGACCGGAATGTTCCATTACATCACATGGCTGTATTTAATTTCTAAGCTCTTATTTTCTCTGTCTGCATAGTAAATGGCTGGATACTACAATCCTACCACAATCAGCTGAAATAATTCTTTGGCAGGTTTGGGTCCAACCCCAACTGGAACAAGCGGTGGAACAGGCTGCCCAGGGCAGTGGTGGAGTCACCATCCCTGGAGGGGTTTAAAAGGCATTTAGACGAGGTTCTTAGGGACATGGTTTAGTGTTAGAGTTAGGTTATGGTTGGACTTGATGATCCTGAGGGTCTCTTCCAACTGAAATGATTCTATGATTCTACTTAGAATGAAGGGTAAAAGCTGTTGAAATTAGCTTTTCCAGCTTCCTCACATCTCCTCACTATTCCTGAACTAATAGTAGGAAGCCAGTATCTGGAAGATGTTAATTTTTTCCATTTGCAATTTTAGTAAATCGATGTATTAGCTTAGATGTAGGCCTTTTGGTACTTTTGAGAGGTGTGTATCTGTGTTTTTTTCACTGGAGTTTGGTAGGAACTAGAGAAATGCAGGCTGTGGATGCAAAATTTCTACTTTATGTTACTAAACTACTAGTCCCAGTTTGACATATATAAATAAACATATACTGAGGTACAAATGGGTAACTTATTACCCAAAAACTGCAGTGACTTTGAGTGGAAGGGAATCTTCTGTATGTTCTTCTGCCTTGTTTTAGGCTGACTAGGAGGACAGTTGTTTGCTTTTGCAGCAATAAAGGATTAAGACTTTTGGGTTTTGCTGAAATAAACCTGCAGTCTTTATGCTATAATTTAGAGCATTTAATCAGAAGGACAGATGTAGCAAAACACCTGATAAATGTGTTATCAGTTTTACCTTATCTGAATAGCTAACGTAAGCACACTGCTAGAAAAAGTCTGGCTGTTTTTAATGGTACACGGGCTGTTTTTTCTGCGCCAGTTTTGATCCTGAAGTACTCAGATTGGACTGGAACGCCCAATGGATGGCATATAAGTATCTCTCATTTGTGATAAAGCAGTCGTCAGTGTAAATTCTGAAGCAATAATTGCAAAGCTGGATTTCATATCCGACAGTAGATTTCCAAACAATATACTTTGTACCATGGTCATGTTTCACAGTGCTGAGCTGTATAACTTATCCTACAGATGTCATTGCACACTCTCAGACTACTGTGAACTTCAGACATTGATATAAACATTTTATTAAGTTGTTATAATATGTTGCTGCCATGACAAAGCTCTGGAAGAAGAATTGATTTGGCTTGAATGTTTAAGTAAGATATTTCACAATCACCTCGGAAGTAGCTCCACAGTGAAAATATGAAAAAGAAAGCTTTCGAAACCCAGACTTCAACGGAAAATGAAAGATGATGTTGTATGGAGAGCTTAAACTCAAAGCTGGTCAAGTAAGAACTGAAATTAGTTGCCATACTGGGACTCTCAGAGATCCATTTGAGACAAGACACTGGTCTCAGGGCAGCTCCCTGCTGACAGGGCTGCACCGCAACTCCTGCCCTGGTGCCAAACAGCAGAGAGAGGCAGGAGTCAGAGGCAGTCGCTCCGAGGCAGTTGCTCCAATGCAGGCGAACTGTCCCTTGGACTTACCCCTGCAAGATGCGGATCAAAAGCTGCTCTTGTGCAAGATTCACCACAAAGCCAGCTAGGGCAGGAGGAGTCTTGACGCGGTCCTAATTGCCTGAGCTTCTCACTGTTAAACCTAGCTCCACACTGTCACCACTTTCTTTAACTGCTGTGAAAGTTGAACCTGTCTTTGGCCACACCAACAACTTTTGAAATCCATAGAGATCCTGTTCCCCAGGCTCCAGTCTCAGCTTGGCTTCTCCTGCCCCTACCCACCGTCAGGACTGGGGGGCTTTAGTTACACGGGATTACAACTAAAATCAACTGTATCCTCTCACTGACGCCAGTTACCATAGGGCAGTAATAAGCGCATGTTTAACTTCGACTTATATTGGATTAGATCATTAGAATAAGGTCACTACCTAAATGGGAACTGAGCTGTAGCATCATAGATGGCTGAAAAACTGGCGGATCCTCGACTAAACTCTTTCTGGGGCACCCAACATTTCTTTCAGCTCCATGAGTGAATCTGGGTAATCCACAGCAGCAGACTCCTTCTTCTAAGATGAAGGTAGAAGGAGGAAGGAAGAGCTGCCACTGTCCTCTAGGGACATTTGGCTGGTCATGTTAATGCTGACAATTTTAATTACCCTTATCTTTTTTGTCCCTCTCTTCCATACTGCTGAAACCCTAGCCAGCTCGGTGGAGAAGCAAAAGCAGTTTGAGAGCAGCACGCACCTGGTTTTGCTGGAGGAGATGAAGAATACGATTTACGTACTGAACAGCAATATGACCTTAAGTAAGAGCATGCAGATTCAATTTCATAATCAGCTAGGAAAATACACACTGTCTGTACCTGAAATTGGATCCATACAGCCACTGAACAGTTTAGCAAATTGCTCCTTTCACATTTGTCTGCGTGCATATCAGTGGTCAGCTCCATAGGCATTTACTAAGACTACTGTTCATTTCAGATAGTTCTTGCCATTTCAGCTCTGGAAAAAATCTCACTTTTTGTACCTGTATGAAGTATTATTTAAAAGTCAAAGACTTCTGGTTACCTGGCAACCTATAAATGAAGTCTTTGGAAAAGAAACCTGAAAGGAGGGACCTATTGAATATCAGTCTTCTTTCTACATTGTAAACGAAGCTATTTCACAAAAGATGTCAACTATAAGTGGGTCTTTGCACTCTGGGACTAGTTTATAGTTAAGAAGTATTAGCAAAATACCCCAAATATAAATACGACTATATGAATAAATAAAGATGGTAAACCTTTTCACTATCTCACCTCAGTCTGTAACTTCAGTGAGCTGCAAAAAAGCTTCAGCTCTCTTTGAAAGGCTGCAAGTGTTTAAGTAAATTTAATTAGTTCAACTGTACTGGCTAAAAACAGTTAGAGGAGTGTGCCTGAGTAACTAGGACAGCCAGGCCATTGCAATTTTCTCCATTTCAGGCTTCAACCATGCATGGAAAAACTGCCTTGACCTGTCATCAGAGATCCATCAGGACCTCAATGCTGACACATCTGTCCAGTTAACAATACGGTGAGAAAACATTTTTATTTTAATTGCTTAACCTGACTCTGGATGTGAACCAGAGAACATTACGGATGTTAGAGAAAGCAGGATGAAAACCGAAGAGTAAAATGCCAAACAGACCTTTCTGAATTGGGTGGTGAGCCTGATGAAGGCTGCTCTTTCCTCTTGCCATTCCTTGTTAAGCACAGGAGGAAGCTCAGGCTGTTCTCTGCAGAAGCAGCAGTACACTTGCAAGCAGCTGAACACATCTAGCACACAGAAGTCTGATTTGGTATTAATATTATTTCATACATACATTAGAGGGGCAGATGTATACACTGGGACTACATCTCTAACTTGTCTTCTGAGGCAATAAGATAATCAGTAAGAATTTATTCCTTTCTATTGTTGCTCATTCCTCCTCCTGGCCCTTAAAAACTAAAGCAAGGAAAAAAAACCCAAACAAACAAAAACCCACCACAAACAAACCAACATCTTTTAAAAAACAAAACAAAACACCACCAGATTGAAGCATCACAGTCGATGCAGTTCTACGGCACATCATCAAAGACTTGATGATCTCTGGAAGTGCAATGGCTTTTGAAGTAAATAAACATTCAGACCTGCCATATTGTAAAATGACCTTATTTAACTGCGGATCAGACCCCATTTAACAGCTAGTGCCTATAAAAAAGAGAAGGCTGATAAAATGTGTTTAAACATTTCCTTTCACAGTTCCTATCAACAGTTACCCCTCACCCTCCCGCAGAGGTGTCTGTTCTCTGCACTCTGGGCTGAAAGCACCCTGGGAAGGGAGGCGTCAGACAGGACTTGGTGTTTGTACAGTTCCTTCCCACTGATATAAGTAGTGAAGCAGAAATTATAAAAGCTAAAGACACTGTTCACCTCCCTGGTAAAATTCAACAATTCAGAGCAGGGTGGGATGCCAATGATCCAGCATTGTTCCCAAATGCACACCTTCTTATGGAAAGAACTGTAAAGCCATTACAGAAATTTTCACATCTTCCTTCTTAATTATATAGGCCACCAGGTATAAGTGTAGGTAAATAGGCTGGAAGGGGAAAAAAAAATCCCTGCCTGGCTTAACACCACCTGTAACAATACTCTTCAGAATGTTTTGGAATAATACGGAATAGATAATTAAAAAATGAAGCTTCTTCCTGCTAGTTCATTTTAACTATACAGACAAGAAGAACAAAAAAGGCTTTGCAGTGGTGCAATCAAAACTCGTTCTCCCTAGGGCTTGTTCTTTGAGGCCAGCTACGGAAGTTGCTGTGCTGGAAGATGCTAACAAGAAAGAGGGCTATTGTAAGGGTTGTTATCCACATTATAACAACAAGTTCACCAATACAAATAGGAAAAAGATCTGCTAGACCTACTGTTTGTTATACAGTACTTTCATCCCTGGCAGGGAAAGAGAACTACAGAATGTTGTGGTAGAGTAATTGCAATAATATCAGACTCTATTTTTTCATGCCCACAAAAAACCCAAGCCCTGAACCCAAAGCTGTTTTTCCACAGAAATGTCACATCCCAGAATGATCATAAAGGCTTTTTGATGACTGAGAGCTGTGATACTGAATTCATGGGAGCAACAGAGTGCTGGCCTGGGTTCCATTACTGGTGAAAAGATGGGAAACAATCAGATCACTGCTGACAACTTGAAAGCTTAGCAGGGAAAAGAAAAAAAAAAAAAGTACAACAGGATTTCACAAATCACTAGGTCCAGAGGGATAAAAATGTTTTACTTACTTATAGATGAGGAAATAAAATTTTCCTAATCCTGAATCACAGGCTGTGTTCTAGCTGGATGCACTGGTCAGAACCAGCAGACATAAAATACTTTAAAAAGAAAAATAATCAAATCGGAAACAACTACAGATTACTGAAGTAACAATATAAAAGTCTACCAAGTATCATGTAGCTTTAAGAATGCACACGTGAATGTAAAAAAACCCCTGAACCCTGTATTATTTACACTCCTAAACCCCAAAGACCTTTCATAAGATTCTTGCAGCTGAAATCAGAAATAAAGCTCCAATTAATCATAGCAGATGCCCATAGGTAGCCCATACACCATGATGAGTCATGTGGGGGAAAAAAAAAAATCTATTACAGTTATTTTCATTTTCCTAAGACAAAAAAGCAGAAGCAGATTAAACAAGCATATATCAAATACCATCAGGTACACTTCTTTGCAGAGTTCAATAAAAAAATTCAACAGAACGCAGTTGAATGCCTAGAATATAGTACTCTGCACCATGCAGTGCAATAATTATGCACAATTAAAGCCTACTGTGCAATTTTGTTACCATAAAAGCTCACTGACTCAGACCAATTGAAAAATCTAAAACGACCTGCTACAGAATCACTTTCCACAATTAAATGCCAATTCACGATTTCATCTCTATGGCCAAAATACATTTCTCAATTTGGTCTGATCTTTTCACAGTTGTGGTACTTAAAGCTCAAGCTCTGAAAAAGTGAACAAGAATTAGCATTAAAATAGCTTCGAGAACGCTCCATGTTTCATTTCTAGGAAATGCGCTTCTCGTTCCACTCTTGGAGGCTCATAATAGGTACTGAATAATTAAGACCATCATGAAGGTTTGTAAAAAATCTTAGAAATATGGGAAAGCTGTGTTCACACTGTATGAGAATGAACAGTGCATACTCATTTATTTGCATGAAATCCACAGTGTTTAAGTGCATGCTTATATTTGTTATTTGATGCCTGACAGTTCATTTAGCCCACACATTTACCTGGTGTAACGATACTACGGAGGCCAGCTGAATATGGCTCATCTGCAGAATATATTACAAAGAGTAAGAAATTTACGACTTCTAAGTCTTAAATTAACAGTATTTCTAAGAGTCAGAAATTTACACAGATTCCAAAACTTACTAAAAGGCACTGTGATGGGAGCTGGAAAGGGAGAAATCCCATGAGAACCTAACAGGTATTGTAGCCTCTTTTAAGAGATAGCATCTTAAATCTCAAGGTGATGTATAAAAAGAGACATAAAGTATGCGCTTGTATTTATGAATGTCCAGCATTTCCCAAAATAATGTCCTTTTATCCCCGTCTTTGAAGAAGGTGTTTTCCCACTGTCTTCAATAAGGTTTAATTACATTCTTTGTATGTTTTCACAACTGAGGCACAAGGGAGCCTGGACATCACTGCTCTTGCACAGATAAAAGCTTATAAAGGGTCATGTGGTGATGATGCCATCAAGTGTGATGATCATCAGTGATGATGAATGTTGTCAAGTTTTTAGTACACAAAGATTATTAGGTTTAAATTTATCAAAATAAATACTGCTTATATTACCAAGAACTGTGTTCTGATTATGAGTAGAAAGCAAAAGGAGAATGAACTAGAAAAATCAGTGGAACAAAGATGATATGCCAAGACTAAAAATAGATTCTTGAAAAAATAGTGTTGGTAATTAGCTATTTACTAGTCCTTTTGGGGTAGCTATAAAATATTTTTGTTAGGCACCCATATAAAGATGAACTCAAAATGATTTGCTGCTTCTGCTGACTTATCATCCTCAAGAGTTCCTGTATGACACCATCCAGACCTCATTGCCGTGATAAGTGAAGGAGTCCTGACCAGACACGAAAGATGAAATAATCTGAACTATTATCTCCATCAGCTTGAGCAAAGCACAGACCACCAGGTAAATGGATTTTTAATTTCTGATATTGTCCTGTCCCTGATGTGTACCCTTTACCTTCCGTAAACCACTGAACTTACTGTTATCCCCTTCCCGTAATGAGAATTTGGGTTGTGCTGCTCAGCTTGTGTCACTGGCAGCTGTGGGCTGGGAGAGCAGCTTTGAAAAGGAACAATTTAAAGCAGCCTGGCTCTCACACACACTTGCTCTGTCTGAGTGGCTACAACTATCTGCTGTCTCTAATTCTTCAGCTGTGAGGCTGCAAGTGAGAATTACCTCTAGACAAGAAGTTTTTATTTTGCCATTCTGTTCTGTATGTCTGTTTTATTTAGTTTCCAAGAAAGATTTTTTTTGAGCAACAGCAACTCTGGCCATTTGAATTCACTTTCTTATGCAGAAGAGCATACTACTGCTAATACTATCTGAAAGACTATCATATGTGATGGACGCATTCTTGGTAAAAAAGACTACACAAAAATGTACGTTATTGCTAAATTATTTTGTATCTAATACATTCGATTTCACATCCTTTAGCTCCCTCCTTTATACCTTCAAAAATTTTTACTAAAGTAAAAAGTTGCTACATTTGGAGAAAGAAAACAAGGCCTCTTCCTCAGAAAATCATGATCACAGACTCTTCACTAGAGCCATTAGCTTTGTTTCACTTTCAGAGCCTACTTATTCAACCAAAAATTACAAAATGCTATCCCATTCAGTTACATCAGGCCTGGCTTGCAAGACAACACAACATCCTGCAAGAAAGGATGAGAAAGAGGTTTTGAATTTTAAAATTCAATACACATTTGTACATTAAATTTCAAATCCAAGAACACATCAGACAAAAATACATGGTTGCTGTTGCAAAAAGGCATGTTTTGGGACACGGAGCTCTACGCAGGCAGTCAGACAACAAGCGTACGAGCAGCTGTACAGGATGGAGAGAGATGTGTCCTCCATTTGTCTCTGCTCTTTGAACCACAGACTGGATCGCTAGCAAGGACAGGGCACACCTGGCCCAGGGGACACCTTTCCTCTTACATCCCTGCACTGGAGCTTCACCCAGTGAGGTGCTATTGACTGGGCCCAGGTTCAGACACAGGCAGGCTCTTCACCTGCAACTTCCAGCCTGAGCATTATAACTTTTCCAGCACAAGGCCCAGCTCAACCCTGCCAGCAACCTGCTGCCCACCAGACGTTTGACCAAGCCAAGCAAAAACGTGCTGCCACCACCACAGTAATAGGCGCTGGGGGTGAATTCCCAGACTTTGCTAAGAAAGCACGTCCCTGCAAACTCCCTCACGCAACAAAACCATGTCAACCCAAAGGCACCATGGGGCGTATGGGAGGATATAGTTCACGTCTAGGAAAGCACAGGCATATTAAGCAAGCAAACTAGTAATTTCTGTACTGTTTTTCTAAGCCTATTTACACGATTGCATTGATGAGCACAGCATGTCGGCTGTGTGGGATGGTATCCTGCCAACGCCAGTGGTGAAAGAAATTTTGTAGGCGTTCGTGTAGGTCATGCTAATGTCCAGATGAAACAAAGACAATGTTAAAGCAAGTCTGTACAGACCACAAAAGTACATCAAAGTGAAACAGCACCAATATGAGCTTATGTTAATAAGATTATGATTTCAAGGCCATGTTTTGGCAGAACCGCTTTGTGTCATTGAGGCAACAGGGAAAACGCTTTGTCCACAAGAACCCGTGGGTGTGCGGTCACGACTACAAGGCCATCAAAGGACAAGGTTATGGAAAGACACAGGGAAATATGTTTCTTCAGGGGGAAAGAATAAACTAACAGAGCCAGATACTGATTAAATGGCTTGACCAGCTTCTCAACAACAAATTGAACTACAAAACTCCCATATTCACACACATGGGTCCTTGACAGAAACCCCTGGAGTTTACCTGGCCCTCCCGGCGTCTGGAAGCCGAGGTGCAGCCGCTGGGGCTCCTTCTCCACAGCCATCAACACCAAAATCCTCCAGAAATGCACCAGACTCGAGACCGCGACCCAGAAATCCCGCTCCCCGGGTGCGCACGGCCGGGTGCTGCCTGCAGGGCTCCGCCGTGAGGAGACACAGCCGGTTCCAGCCGGTTCCAAGGGGCTCCGCTGTGAGGAGACACAGCCGGTTCCAGCCGGTTCCAACGGGCTCCGCTGTGAGGAGACACAGCCGGTTCCAAGGGGCTCCGCCATGGCCCCCCAGCCGAGCCCGTCAGCGACACCAGTGACACCTCTGGAAAAATGTATTTAAGGAAGGGCAGAATGCCACAGAGGCGGTGAAAAGTGAGGAAAAAATTGTGAGAAACAGCCCAGTGAGTGCCCAGGTCTGGGGAGGAAGAGGTGGCTCCTGGTCCCCAAGCAATAAATTAATTTTGCCCAGTGAGTCTGTTTCGCCTGCGAGCGTGATTAGTGAGTAATCTCCCTGTCTTTATCTTGACCCACTAGCTTCTTCATCTTATTCTGTCCAACGGCCCTGTGAACAGCTAAGGCTTTCCTTCTCATTTCTTGACGGGGCAACATCTGGTGGCACTGCCTAGATTGTCACCGCGACGGCTGACAGGAGCGCCAGGCTGTCAGTGCTCCTGCCCGGGCGAGCTCACCGCGGGACGAACCCCACACCCCCGGCACGGACCCCGCGGGCTGGAAACCGTGGGGCTGTATGGAACGGCTATACAAATATACCCACCTGTGTCTGTCTCTATCGTATCATGCCACATAGAATATAAATTCTATGCATTTAAACCCTTCAACATCGGTCAGTATTACACGTGATTACTTTGTTATTGTACCTTACACACCTAGACCTGTTTCCTCAAGTGAATTTGAGTGACACACTTCAGCGTGATGACCCATTAATGCAACACATGTATCTTCTCCCTTTCTGACCAGCTATGTAAGGCCAGGGAGGAACACTGAGCTGAGCACCAGGTATTGTGTCAGCCATCAGGTTAGACTCTCTGCATTTACCTTGTAATTGTCTGAATATTCTAATAATTGTGCATAATATGATATTACTATTTAGATAAATCAACTCATACAGTGATAACATGATCTCTGGTTGATAACTAAACACCTGAAGAGTCAATCACCTTCCTAATTCTTGCAGAATATTTCACTATAAGGTGTCTTCACCTTTCTTCCATTTGGGACAAAAGATAATTGAATTGAGTGAATAAAGCTAGACTGTTAATAAACCTAGACTGTGAATAAAGCTAGACTGTTAATAAACCTAGACTGTGAATAAAGCTAGACTCTGAATACCAGACCAGCCTGCTAGCCTGGAACATTCTATACTGCTGTTCGAGCAAAATGGACATTTACAGGCCATCAACTAAAGCCAAGGGGTTCAATTAGCTGTATACCTTTCTCTCAAGTAACTGCAGGCAAAGAAATTTTGCAAGCCCCAGGTTTAAAATAAAAGAACAGACTACCAGGAAAGGATCGTCAGTAGCCATGAATAAAACTAGCACAATAAGAGTAAATAATTATCCCAGTGTACATAATTGATTCTTAAAAGGATGTTCTGCAGACAGAAAGGTTAAAATAGTAGCAAGTACCTACTTACTTTACAGAAGGGCCAAGACAAGTGACATAAGAACCAGTCCCTACAGGAAAAACAATATTAATAAGGGTAAAGGGCAGTCTGCCCTTCTGCTCTCCTGGCATGTGTTGTTAAACCACATCCAGAAATTTATAACAAGCATGTAGCTGTGAAGCTGCTAAAAACAAGAAGCTATGCACTTTAGTCACTGAATGCTTATCAATAGTATAATTATTGTTAATGAATATAATTCATAAACTATTTTTTGAAATGATATTAAAAGATACCACCCAAGTACATTGCAGAGAAAAACTGAGGCAATAATTAAGATAGAAGTGTAAGGGTATAATTTTAAACTGTATTACTTTTGGGGAGTGGGCAACAAAGAAGCGATGCTAAATGTAAAGAATTAATTCACATGACACACATTGCCTTATGCAATCAGCAAGGAGAAAGACCCGTCTCCATTACTCCAACTCTCTCACTTTGACTGTAACAATGAGCCCCAGGTATATCTCCCCCTTCCAGTCTTATAAATCTTGATTTGCTACAAAAAAAAAAAAATCTACAGAAAATCTACAAAATCAAATTAATAGAAAATAAGTACCATAAGGGCCACATCTAGATGCAGTTGTTCACCCAGTGTAGGGCTTAAGTGCAGATCATCCTTAAAAACCAGATTTTTTTAAATAGATGTAAATCAGCACAGCTTCCTTCAAATAAACGGGGCCATGCCTTTTTGTCCCAGCTGATGATCCAGCCTGTAACATTACTGGAGGAAGTGGGATTCTGTTCCCCTGAACAGAGACTCAGCGGGATGCCTCTGAGCTCCAAGTTGTAAGTCAGTGTTCACAGCAAGCGGAGTTTCACACCACACCTGCTGAGATGTTTCAGCTATCCTGAATTCTCCAAAAGTCCGCTTTGTCTGCAAATGAAAGTAAAAAAATCCTCCCAGTACAGCAGCAAATTAAGAAGGGGGAGAGTGACACCCTATTTTTAAAGCCCATAAAATGCAGAGAAATCTCAGCTCAGTGGGAAGGTGAGCATGTGGGCGAGGGGTAATTTTTTAGATATATCTTCAGAGAACTACAATTTACATGTAAGTAATTATCTCTTCTGTAAAAGGCACACACTTCAGACTCCCAACTTTTGGAAGCTAGTTTATCTCCAAGGAGTAAGTTCGTGCATACAAAGATGAGGAAAAGAAAACCACAGTACGCGGTGGCACCACCACGTGATTAAAAAACAGACAAAAATCACACCAGGGTACCACTATAATCAGTCCATTTACCAGCGGAGGAATTTCTCCTATCTAACCTGAGCTTGGTGATTTGCAGCGTGCAGCAAAAGCATTTTTAGAGGCACATGAATAGGTTTAGAGGCAATGAGGTGGCTCAGAGGAAACAAACATTCAGTCTCAATAGATTGTGGGTGGAGAGTGATGAGATGTTATTGCTACCAGGATGTTTTTGAAACATTTTTTACTATATGCAGATTTTTCTAAGGCAGAAAAATAAATACACAGACATCTCTTGGGTGTTTTGATGCTGCAAGGTGCATCTGGGCTAAGGGGGCACTGAACATAAAAATTATTTCAGTGCTTTAAAAAGAAATAGCTTACAGAATAATTAAACATTGAAAATGTTGTGTCTAGACTGGGCCCAGTTTTGTCATGTTCTTTGTGAGTTATCTCCTGGCTATGAAGGCAGCTAAGTAGGTGGATTCATATTAGGAGAAATCTCTTGTTACACGTCCTACAATGCAGTGCGAAAGGCAGAGCTGTGCAGAAGGGGATGCTGAGGTAACTGTGCAGAATGAGACCTACCTCTTATTTTAGGTTTATCTACATGCAGAGTTTTGTCTTCAACATGGTCCAACTGGTATTACAGCGTTTGGCTAATGCCAGAACTTGAAGATCGGGCTCTGCTTTACTGCACTTTGGCGAGGACTGCTGCTCAGCATACCACCGAGTGCCTCAACTTCATCTAAACATGGCAACATGACCTGCTAACAGGTTAACATAACCTGCAACAGTTCCTGTGAACTGATTCAAATCTTACGTCCTCTCCATATATTATCTCCAGGGATCATCTCAAAGTCAAGTGAATCTAGAGAGCTGTCCTGTATGAAGGAGCTTTCAGACTTGGGCTCTTCCAGCTCCAGGAGCTGCTGATAACTACCTTAAGAGGCAGAATTAGAGACGGGCAGATGGAGATGACTTGCACAGCCTTCACTATGCATTTGTGCCACCCTGTCTGCCCCTTTCCCTACCTCCTTGGCTTATCCCTTTTCCTAGTCTCTTAGGAGATGTGGCATTGTGGAGCCTAGGTCAGTTCCTCAAACATCACAAATCCCAGACATAGTTTCCGCCTTTTCTACATCTCCATTACTGTGGCTCTGCTGTACCAGTCCCTTTGATATCAGCACAGCTTCTGTAGTAGCAGCAATCGAGAGAAACTGACAGTTGTTACATTGAAGAAATAAGTCTTTTAGCTGTTTGGAGCAATCCCTACTCTCTTTTTAAACAGCTAAAAGACTTCCTTTAAAATCTAACAAATAGTAGTTAATCTTCATTGGTGTCTCTCTAGCGGCATCTGTATTAAAGGTCCTGGCCCAGCACTGATCTATTACTGTTGGCATCTCTAGTGAGGACTGATTAAGGACTTCGGGAAGTGGACTGACTGCCCAAGTGGCACAGGTTGGGCAGGGCAGGAGGAATTACGGAGATTTAAGGCAACATGAGAGAAAATATGTCAATGTTGCTGCAGGGCTTGGGTTGAAAGCTGTTGTTATTGTTTCCTTAAGAACCGAGGCATTCTTCAGGATATGAACTACAGCTTTCTGCCCAAGCCCCACAGCAGCCTTGCCAACAATTTTTCATGCTTTTACCTCATAACAAAATAAAATTATAATCACCACCATAATTTTAGGAAGGGGAAAACACAGCCACTAAAAGGTGAAGGGACCTTCCCAAGTATAATCAGTAATAAGGAAGGGGAAGAGGTAGTATTGTGTCCACTCCCAATATTCAAAGCATCACATGAAAGACCAGGTCCTTGGTACAGGTCAAATTCAGAAGGAACACTATGGAGTTGACTGTAAGACTGTACAATTACACACAGCAACCTTTACCTCTAAACTATTATCATCTACTGAGAACAAAACGAAGCAAAAAGTACGTTGTCTAAACGTAGCACAGCAAACTCCCAAATATTGTTACGTGAAACAAGAAGCTTTGTTAACAGCTTTCTTGAATATGCATTTCCAGGCTAATGTACACATCCAGATTTAAAGGGTCTGGTATGTGAGGAGAAATACGCAAAGCCAGTGTTCTCAACTTCTCTGTACTTCTGCCTCTTCATTGTACTGCTAGGATGTCTCTGCTGCCAATTTCGCAAACAATTTAGCATTGAGCCCTCTTTTTTTTAAACCTGTGAGATTAAAAAGAAAAAAAGAAAAAAAAAAAGAAAAATGAAGAATTTCTAAAGGGAAACATAAATGTGGCAGTTTTAGAAACCACGTCCAAAGGGAGGGGGTAGATTGGCAGGTGTAGTGGCAGACCGGAGCCAGCAAGCAGAGACACATCATTAAAAGCATTAACCGAGTGTTTTGAGGAATGACTTGGGCAGAGAGCCAACGTCACATTAGTATTACCTCATGACACACTCTATGTGTCACAAACCTTTGTATCAGTTAGAACCCTAAAAGCAAATCACTATGTTTTAAAATAATGAAACACTTCTGCCATTTGAGTTTTTGGCTGTTTTGACACTTCCAATCCATGAGAATTTGAAGGTTATTCATCCACTATTCACAGCTGAGATTCTCACAAAATTGGTCTGTCTTGAAGCTTTATCAAGAACTCAACCTCTTACCCTACCCTCAAATACAAAAGGAATGGACAAGGATAGAAATAATTTCAACTCAGGCTGACTCCTTTTGCAAGAGCTCAGGCGTACCTCACTTCCTGGAAATTTCCCTTACCATGGTTCTGCATCAGCTCCTGGTAGATCATCACTTTTTTTCTTTTTTCTTCTCTAGGTTAGCTGGTCCCAATTGCACCTTTGCATCTCAGAAAGGACACTGGCTTAGTTCATAACCATTTCCTTGAGAAAATACTTTGGTGAGACTTTGTTACCCTATTCTAGGAACACATTATTCAGGAGCTTCTCTTCCTACACTTGAAATTCACTGTGATCAACACACTCCTGTATGAAGAGTAATGAATCCAACTTCATTTTTAAGCACTTCTTGCTTACAAGAATGAGCCACTTCAATTAAACAGCACCAGCTACTTAAGACATTTCCATTCACTGGTGGCTGATCGTAGACAAATTGTGGGAAAAGGAGCCACAAGCAAAAGAGTGACGGAGGTGTAGCAGCTTCTACCCAACAGCAAAGAGATAAAAGTCAGCATCGGCACTTTTGTCAAAATGTGTTTTTAACAACAGACATTCGTTAAATTACTAACACACTTCCATAATATTTTAAAAAATATTTGTACTATGAACTAATGATGTTCTCTCAATTAGTGAAGAGAGAGTCTTCTGTATGTTCCTTTATGAGTCAGGAAATACATAAATAGGCGATGAGGACTTGGGGAAAGGTACGTGTGAGACCAAACTCCATTCAGTGGCCCTTGCAAACTTCCTCCGCACCTCCAGCTCCTCAGATCACCAGTGCCCATGGTCAGAAACGTCTCCAGGCATTACTCCCCCGTTTGCCTGCAACATCACAGCCACAAAAGCCATCTGCTTACAACCTGATTTTTTTTTTAATTTTTTTCCTTCCAATGGAACTAAAAAAAATAAACCTACTGGCAGAGGAGCTTCTTTCTGAATGGGAACCCTGTTGCAGACAGACAATGCTCCTTTACGTTTATGAAGCTTCCTTTGCATTGCGTAAATGTGCACTTGCAACATAATCATGAGTTCTCCATCACCATTAGCAGCATGATCCTAGTAGTAAAATCAAAGCAGCCTGGCAAATGACACGACACGGAAAGGCTGCCACAAGGAAGAGCCTATTGAGATAATTAAGGAATCTTTATGGTATAAACATCTTAATGTCTCAGCAAATTGTAACACAGTACCACTACCAAAAAAAGTCCTGAAAGCTTACAAGCCCACAAACTAGAACTGTGGGTTGTTTTTTTTTTTTTTTTTGTTTGGTGGGGTTTTCTTTTTCCTTTTTTTTTTTTTTTTTTTCCTCCACATAAGCTCGCAGTAGGGGTTGGGAGCAGAAGGGGAAAATGAGGGGAAGAAAGGAAGAAGAGTTCACATTGAGGCAATAAACCATTTCTTTGGAAATCTTGTTGAGTTTTTTAAAATCAACATAAACAGAATATACTTGAGTTGTACCCACAAATGTCTCCTACATACATACTCTTGGCAGAGTAAGAAAAAATTTTGAAAACAGGGTTTAAATCATCTTTCTCAGAAGCTTTAAACCTCACCTACTAGCAAGTGACACTGAGCTTCTTGCAAGAGGCAGTTTTATGTATGGAATGTGCCTGCTAGAACTGAAGAGTATACAGAGCAGAATAAGAGAATATGTCAACAAATTACATCCTAGATGTTGGAAGCAGCCTTGCCAGCCTGCACTACCTTATCCCGTTGTATACAGGGAAGTACTAGGTGTCAACATATCACACAAAATAGTTTAGATCTTACTAGCTTAATGGAAACAAAATTAATTTATTCATGTTTTGGGTAAGAAAAACTAAATAAAACACACAAACAACCACCCCCCCACCAACTAAAAAAACCAACCAACCAAACCAACTTCTCATCTCAGTAACTTGCCCACTATCCCCTTCTTTTGTGTAAAAATCTGCTTCTTGCTACAGCTGTGAAACAACATTCATTATATCGGTAAACAAAATTCAGCTGTAGGTAATCCAGAAAACTCAGAAAAGCCTATGGTAGGAAGATACTTTTTCTAGTTTTTCTATGAAGTATTTAGGTAAAGGTGTGTCATGCCTAAGAGATTTTTAATTATTAAAGACATTGAAAGTTCAGCTGCACAAAGGAAGGTCAGTATCTACTCCCGCTTAACTCCAAAAATCAAAGATGATAAACAAGTAAGTTAATTGTCTTTTACCACTTCTATAATCTCTTATGCATGAATCAGGAAAGCAACAGACAGATGGATGCTCCAGTAGCTCCCCCTGCTGATGAAACAGTCTTCTTGTATATTTTATAACTTGGGTATTCCCAAGTAAACAGCTGCAGCCATGAAAATGCATTAAAAATTGGTATTTTACTACTTAAATTACCAGTCTAATCTGGGACCAAATTATAGCCTTTTGGCATCCTAGCTGACTTCAGGTAAAATGAGACATCCTGACACTCACTTTTAAGGGTGGAAGACGGGAATGAAGTGGGTCAATTCAAGACCTTTTTACCAGTAGGCTATTCGCCGAGGCAGCTTACCTTTAGTGACCATTCATTTTTTGACTGATGGTATAAAATATATTAAGCATTAACCCCAACCAAATACTAATTCCTGTTAAGAAAGTAAGATTTATAATCTTTATTGTTTACTTACATATAATAAATATAATACAGAACAAAAACATCAAACCCATTGATTGTATTACACAGGCTGTTCATTAGAATACATTACATTTTCTTTTCATTAGCCCTTTTATAGGGTTTTGGTATTGGATATTAAGAATTTCAATTTATAAACCTTTCAACACAAGAACGATCTGCAAATTTTCACTTTTATGCATGTTTCAAATACTCATATATATATATACTGGTTTTGTTAAAAATATATAAGCACTGTTGAATATTTGCAATATAGGCTTTTAATTTCCATTCATTAGATCTCTATGAATATAGAGAATTTCAAAATAATTAATAGCTTAAATCTGATTTTAGTTAAAAATACGTATTCTATATTTCTCATTTAACTGATCCCCTTCAGAAAATGAAGTGACAGGACAAAGACACTCCAGACAAAAGCCAACATTCACTTTTTAAAAAACAAAGGGTATAAGTTCTGGTCCTTGCTTCACCGATATGACTCCAGAATAATGGAGACACCGATTTGGTATAAAAAGGGAAGAAAGAAACCAGAAGCCAGACTTTGTGAAGAGACATGCATCTTCATTTCAGATTTACTAGTGCCATCCTGCTCTTTTCTTGGCTAAAAATCACTGCATCAAGCCACGATTATATGTTTTTCTCTGCATGAATATATTTATCATTAAATGCAAATTAGATAAAAATGCTACATTTCTTTTTTATCAAAAATAGATCAAGGTTTAACACACTCTGAAATCAGGTATTTAAGTGCAAATGCAATACACATTAGCAATTCACGTTCTGGCCTCACTAAGGAAAATGGTTAAAAGATGATGCATAAAGATGTTTCAGAGGACATATACCTGGAACTAGCTGTGCTCTCAGAACACCTGAATTATCGGCAAAACTGCACAGACTTCATGCAAACAAAAGTTTTCTTCAGTTGAAAGTTCCCCAGTTAAAGCAGCTTCTGCTTTAAAAGTGTTACTTAGAATTCACTGCAAGTTAGTACAAAACCTAATGCCAAAAAGACCATCAAAACTCTTAGCTCTTGGTTTTGTGCATCTTTTAATGCACATGAGCTTTAGAAGTTTCACAAATCCATCTGTATAAACAACTAAGAAAAAGTTTCATAAACCATTTTGTTTTACTAATACCCATTCCAAAGAGAACTTAAACAAATTTTAAACCCATTACAAGGACCCCTTCAGTTGTACAATGCTGAAGTTGTATCACATACTCATTACACTTCTCTAATTCCATTCAGATAACATCAACTTGAACAACTGGCCAAGCTTTTGATACAGCTTTGTGTAAATAGCCTCTCATTATTTTCAATCAACAGAGCATTCATTGGTAACTGGACTGTGAGACTTTTTAACACTTCACAAGAAAAAACAAACAAAACCTACAACACCCAAAATACACAGAAGAAACTTTTTTTTTTTTTTAAAAAAAAACAATCACAGGACGCAAGGACAATCACAGGATGCAAGAAGCATCCAGCTTCAATCTGAAATCATTATTTAAAATACCTACATTCTATACTAAATCAAGATCATCCAGAGAGAGATCAATCCAATACACTATTGCCTAAGCACTTCCTATATGCAATTGGGCTATGTAAGAAATTTCCCCGATGATTTTACAGCTGATCCCATATGCTGTCTAGTACAATTCTTAACTGAAAAGAAATATTTTTCTTTTTTTTTTCTTTTTTTTTTCTTAAAGTTTTTCCCCCTTCTCCAATAAGAAAAGAATACTGTTTGGCTGGAGAGCCCCTGCTGTTCCGCTAGTTAGAGGAATAAGGAGATTTTAGAAACTACTCATTCTGGTAACTAGTTTAATTGGCATGCAAAAAGCCCAATGTAGGTACAAGAGAAGCTTCACCTATAACACAGACAAGGAAGAAAAGACTTGTGGGCTGGCAACATCAGTAATATATTGAAGGGTTCCTCTAATGAAAACACAGTAATTTGCATATTATAAAATTAGTTCTATGCTAAATGGTTAATTCCCCTCAACTTGATAAGCGTGGTTTTTTGTCAATGTCACTGTTGTGCAGTAAGCGCAGCTTCAAAATCAGCAGTGTTAACTATTAACTCATATGGCATACAGTACAATAAAGCAGAAAGCCACGAACTGCGGCATCAGTTTAAAATGGATGTTTGTCCAAAAAGTAATGAAGTGCTGGGCAGAGCGTATTTTATTTACACCTTTAAAAGCTCTTAACATTCTCATCATGATTCACCTGATAAGCCTAAGGAACTTCAACGTAAAAGTTACATGACATGAAATGTGTGAGTGAAACTTGAAAACGTTTGTAACTATTTTAAAAGCAGGCATTAGTTATCAGCTCTCACAACACATGGTATTATCCATATTTCCCTGAGAAATCACACCCTGCAATAACCATGTAAAACAAAATACAGCATTAATGCAATCCTGGATTAGACAGAAGAAAAAAAAAACCACCCACGCATAACTAATGTATATGAACCAACATTTAAGTGCTACTGCAGTTATAACTGTTAAAATTTCAGATGCTACAATGACAGCCATAACAGAAATGGTAAGTAACTCAAAATTTATCCCAAATAAAGCAAACCGATTAAAAGTGCCATCCTACAGTTAGCCATAAAACTTAACATTGTGATATTAGCATCGGTTTCTGTTTCTTGATTTTTGAGTATGCCACTTCTCAACTTCATTTACAAATATATAAACGCTCTGCCTTACCGAGGCCTATTTCCATACCAAATTTCGAAGTGTATCCATAAACTCACCCTATGTCTAAAATTTAACTGGTTTTCTCCCTCTTCTGACAGCTTAGTTTAGCACAGTAACTTAATTTCCCTAAGACAGGAGGACCTTTCAGTAGGGAATACGAATGATAACATTCAACACAAAGAGAGATGGAACCAAGAATTACAAAGAAATCCTTTTACCACCTTATTTAGAGCCATCATGGTTGTCAATAGCAGTACCTAGGCACAATGAGCATTGTGAAAGAGATGACAATTACAACAGTACGCACCGAGAAAAGTAATTTTGCAGGCTCTCCTGGTTTTGCTAGTACATCACAAGGAGGTATGCAATGCATATACCAGCACACCAGGTCAAGTATCACATGCAGCACCACAGTTTGTCACTTGAAGAAAGCCCCTGCTTAACACCGTATTTCCATGAAATACTTCAGCATTTGCAACACCCCAGTGAGATAACTAACCAGGCTGTGCCTTGGCCTCCCTGCTTCTGAGTTCCAGTGGCAGCCCGGTCCAGCCCCAGCCCATGACAAGCCAGATGTCCCACAGCACAGCCCCAGCCCTTGCACGGGTCTCCACCAGCCACAGGGCACATTGGGCACACTGGGCAACACACACGTCGGGCCCTCAGCGTCGGCAGCGGCATTCGTGCGCCACGTACTTTCTAAGTAACTGTTGAGTACTGATGTCGCCTGTATTTCAGTCCTTTGCTGAATGAGTATTGCATCTACAGGAGCCCCTCGTAGTGAACGCATTTTCGGCATGACTGAAAACTAACAGAAAGTGGCCAGAAAAACACAAAGCCTTTTTCGCCCTTTGTTCGAGGGTGCAGTACACAGTACAAACAGCTATGCAAGACTCGCCAAAACCCTAAAAGCGAAGGCTTGTTAGGTGGCATTTGGCAAATTATCATAATTTCCTTCATATATAAAACCCAAACAGCTCCAAAACCTCAATCACATACATGGAATAAATTGGCGGTTGTCTCACAGGATTACAGGAATTAGTTCAACTGTTTGACAGAGCAACGCATGTAGTATTCATTTTCCATTTTGTAGGCATGGGAAATCACTGTTCCTTAAGCATCCAATGACATTCAAAGAAATGCTTAGGACTAAAATTCATTATTCATTATTTTTCTAAAATGTATGCGCTTCCTACGAGAAATAAGTCAGAATAAAGACATTCCCACATTGGAACAGGAAGAGCAATGACAATTTATGCTAGCACACAGAGGTAAAGCATTTATGAGAGCGCTCCTTCACATTCCAGTTGTGTCATAAGGAAGAAAAACCCAGCATGTCTCCATTACGTCAGAGGTACCTGAGAATCAAAGCTAAATCTCTCGTGCATTTACCAAGCACCCATTAGAGAGCTATGTAATTTACATTTCAAATTAGACATTCTATTTATAAAATATTATTGTACTAAAAATCACAAGATTTTATAGAAAAACACCACATTCTATTAAATGCAGGAACAATGTTACATGTCATAGCTTCTGTAATTAAAACTGTAACACATTTCTTGTAACTACAGGGGTACCACTGTTTAAAAATCCTTTCAGGAAGGACAGTTTGCTTTGTTTCTTACTCTTTAAAGAACTGTAATTTAATGCAAAAGACTGCTCAAGCTACTTAGTACCATGTGATTAAAATATTTAATATCTTTAAAAAAAGGTAACATATTAAAAAACCAAAAACTAAACCAAAATAAACACTGGGAAGGCCCTAACTTCGAGTTTACTGAACATTCCTCAACATTCCTGAGGTCAGAGATGGAAGAATATTCTCTTAGTACTTATTTTCTTAATGTCTCGAACTAATGAATAATACTAGTTAACAGAATTCATATATATGGGAGACTATGATGATCTTTCACTTTGAGATATGAATATAAGGATGAATACGAAGAGCGATTGCCCATTATACATTACAGCTCCAATTCTATCAGTATGACCCATTTCAAAAGACAGTATTAGAATGTTTGGCTAAAAATACTGTAATTCCCCATCCAAAAGCAAACTCAGTTTTCCCAGGCTTAGTTTGCTGATGCCACAAGTCCCTACTGACTCAAATTTGTAGTTAATGCCTGGTATTATACATCCGGTATGATCTCATTGAAACATACCATTAATTGAAAACAGATATTAACTTTTTATTGTGAGTAGGCCTTAACATTACTTCTTGGAAAAAAGTTGAAGCTAACATCCCCTGATTTATCATAATTTCGAAGAAAGAAAATTCCTTAAAAGCCCCCAAATGACCAAGGAAACCCCACTTACAAAAATCTCTGAAAATTCTACTGAAGTCAAATGTAAAATTAATTATACATACTGCATTTTCAACCTTTCTACTTGTGGGGCTGGGGAATTAAAAGGTAAAGTTTCCTACATAAATTTAACGAACTTTTTTGTTTGTTTTGGATTTGTGGTTTTGTTGCGGGTTTATTTTTTTTAATTCCTACTTCATGTGTCCAAAGGACTTACTATCTCATCTTAAAGAGACACCTCAGATCACTGAAACTTGTAGTATAATCCAATACTAAAAATTGGAAAGGAAAATTTATGAAGGTGCAATATCTGACCAGAATAGCCCCCAGGTTAATCTTTTCTTCCTTCTCTACTTACGTATTTTTACATTACATTCTAGCTGCTGGCTAATCAATCCTTGGAAATGTATAGCAAAGCACGTTGCTCTCCTGCATTCCCTCTTCTAGTAGTTGTATCACCAAACCACCAAAGTTTCTTTTAGAAGGATCATTACTGAGTGTCAAAACACAAAAAGGCATTTCTGTTATGCCATCCTTCTGTATTTGTATGGAAGGACAGTAGAAGTACCCTACATTATTAATAATTTTGTTATGTGGAAGAGAATACTGTTGGTTGAAAATCCACCCTACGTTCATTATAAAAAATGAAATCCATCAAAAGCCAAAATTAACTTTAACGTAAGCATCTTACAGGCCAGAAACTGGAAAATGGCACTGACTAATTTCAAATATTCCATTTCAGAATCAAATACGACAGAAGTGCTACAGTGGAAGGAAGATAAAGGTTATAAGGAAAATGTTCAGATTTAGAACAAATTAATGCAACTGGAAAAAAAAAAATCAATGCAAACACCTTTATCTTTCAGATTGTTCAGCAGATCACTGTAGTGCCAACCCTCTGACTGAAAACTTTCACAACTACTTTGATCTCTTTCATAACTTGGCAGCTATACGTGTGAAAATGTTCAAATTCAGTTTTCCATGTGAGATAACTGGGAATAAGAATGGGTTATAGAATCACGCTGTTTAAAACAAACATTGACTTCGAGAACGCATACCCAAATGTACTGTAATTCACTAAAATTTTAAACATTCTGGATTGCTAGGTAACAAAAGATTTTTAAACATCAGCACCCACTGCCATCACAAGGCTTCTCAAAATGGCCTAAGACAATATATACTTAGTGTTCCAGGACCGTACAAAGATCCTGCCTCAATAATTACAAGAATGCACTTAATAAATTATTTTTCTGTTTTCTTCTATTAATATGCAAATAGTTTGTACAACATAAAAAAGTTAATTTGTACCTACTACAGGTAATATATCTATTTAGCTTTTCATCTGAAAGCCTGTAAGACTTGATGACCTGCAAACTTATTTACATAACTCATTCGAAAGTATTTTTTAAAAATAATATTGTCCAGCATTTAACAAAATTGCGAGTTAAAAAAGAAAGAAATCACCTAACATCATTTGTTTTCTTGATTTTGTCAGGTAACTTCACCAGCTCAGTGTTATAAGGCAGGTTGGTTGCTCAGACGGACTAAGACTCCCTATGGTGACAGGCATGTAGTAAATTTGTTCATTTATAAAACCAGATGAAAGCAAGAAAGAGGAAAAGTTTAGAGTTTCAAAAGAACTGAAACTTCTTATTTTTACTACAAATTCAGAATAGGCACTGAAACATGATTCCTTAGGGACTTTTCCAGAAGATTGTCTCTTCGCTGGGCATCACTCCATTTTTAAACTAAGAAAAAAGAAAAAAAACATATCAAGGCTACATAATTAAAGATTACAAAAAAGGAATCACTGTATGGATTTGTTTCCATCTTATTAATAAAGGAAGTAACTTGTGTGTCTTAAGCTTAAGACTTCACAATTACTGTTTTGGTTAGAATATTTTAATTTCATTATTAGATTTAAGCAATGTTGGAAAACAAAAATATACTTCTCATCATGTAATTTTGCATGTGCTACTTGAAAACTAAAGCCCTGAAGCACAGGGCTAAGAGTCCTAAACTATGTCTATCTTTTATGTGCCGAGACAGTATCAATAAACCATGTAATGTTCCTGTTACAGATTTGCATAACCTTCTCTTAGGGATATTCTGCAAACTCCATAGCCATTCTAGTCTAATTTCCCTGTCTTCATAATGAGAAATGTTTTTTCCCTAACATTTAATGCAATTTAATGACTTAATTCTTTTCAACCAGAAACAAAAGGACTCCTTCCAAATTTCTAGACCCATGAAGACAAAGTTCCTTAAACAGTTGATGTTTTTCATCAACTGCAGTAGCCCAAACTGAGACCTCAACAGCATTAAGAAGAGTGAAATAATTACTTCAGATCTCTTCCACACACATGAGCCATACCAAGAAGCTGTATGCCTCTTCTGGTTTATTGATTCATGGCTGATGTTTGATGAACATTGTAATTCTCTAAATAAAAAAACCCTACATTTCAAAACCAAAACTGTATCAAAGTGAGAGTAATGTTTGGTAACAAATAATTTTGAAGGTACCTTTCAAAACTCTATCCATCAATACAGGACAAGAGTAACTGTATGCTCTGTAAAAGTGTGTGCTTATATATACAGATGCCATCATGAAAACCAGTCCTCACCTTTCTTTGTGTTGTTTGAAGTTTATTAAGCATACCTTTTGTCTATGAACAGCAACTCTCTCCATCTTGTGAAACACTATGCATAGGAATGAGACTTTCACACTGCTCGCTTTCTTCTGGCATTCTTAAAAGAAACAAATGTACTTATTTAAAGTTATACAGTAATATTAAATTGGTTGTTATGAAGCCAACGTAAGTACTAAGTACGTTAATAGTTTGAATTGCAGCCTTTAAAAACATGCAAAGACCCCTTAAACTTCATAAAGTATATTCAAGTTTGTGCAATTTGCACTCCGTGTTCTGGGTACAGGAGCTATCACAGAGGCATTAATGGGAGAGAGAAAAAACAAAGAGAGAACTGGGACAGCCACCAGGAAAGTTCTTTTAAAAGGCAAACAGTCTTCACATCTTTCCAGTTTCTGAGCATTACATAGGTTAATAAATGGATTTGCAACTACTGTCATTAAGAAATTAGTGCACCTGAATATAAAATTAGATGAAAATAAATACAGTATGAGTACTGTGGCTTATAAAAGAGTATAGGATATCAGAAAGGCTAAAGAGACAGGATTATACTTTGTGACTGTCCTACCTCTGAATTCGATGTTTTCTACAAATAAAAGCAAAAATTCTTCTGATTCCCACCATCACTGGATCCCAGTTGTTATAGTGACATAAGAGAGTTGCAATGAAAAAAGAAAAAAATACAGGTACGGCACCTGCAAAAAATAACCAGGAAAACTGCACCTGGAATTAAAACACAAATATCATTCACTCAATAGTAAAAAAATTTTTTAAAGAATCCTGGCATATTGTATATTTTCAGCAATAATTATTTTAAGTTTGAGATGCAGTTTCAGTTCTTTTAAATTGGGTGAAATATCACAAGTATTTTTGTAAGTTATTTGGTACAACTTCTGTAGACACTGCTACTTCTAATAAATAAATAACCTTTCTTCACTGATCCATTCTTTACAATGGAACACATTCTGTGCGCTGTGCTGTGTAAGAAGACTGCTATTTCCAAATAGTCTCATTTTTAGGTTTTATCTGTCTGACTGATACCGATCAGAAAGTCCCCTAGACACCTCAAAAATTTTGAATAAAAGATCTCACCTGAAAGATTTGCGCACCTGTTCAATCACTATGAATATACTGTCATTGAATGGCAACTGCTGAAACCACGGCACATAGAACACTGTGGAAGCTTACAATAATTCTCTTTTCCATTAAAAAAAGCAGGGCACATTATTTGTCCAATTTAAACTAAATTCTACTTGTATCTATACTACTACTTGTATCTACCTACTACTACACTCAGAAGTGATAATCTGAGACTGTTTAAAACTTAAAATACTAGAAGGCTAGAGAAATCACGGGTGCAAGATCAAGAACTGGTCTCTGAAAAGTCTTTAAGGCTAACAGAGCAATGAACCATGAGCACTGCTCCCTCCTGTGGAGAAAACGTCCAAAGTTGAAGACTTTTGAGAAAAAAAGGTACAGTATTGACACCTAGCACTGATGTTCACCCTCAAAAATCTCATAAACTCCAATCATTAGAGCCTTATGTTACCCTTACTGATTTCTAACAGAAATTCATAAACATATAAGTTACCAAAAGGAATATTAAAATATTTGCTAAAAATTTGGTTATAATTTCTAAGATTCACATTTGTCACATTATTACAGAATAATAAAGAAGCTTAAATTTCTATCAGCCTAACTTGGACAACTGAGACTTCAGTAAGCATGTGGCTTGGCTTAGGATATTTTAATGCTTGTATGACTGAGGGACACACTTGCACAAATACACTTGTACAAACAACCTCAAAATCTACAGGAGCTTGCCTTTAATTAAGGTTGTGCTTCTAATAGTATCAATTTCTTTTAAAAAAAAAAAAGAAAAAAAAGAGAGACAAAGGATTTATGTCCAACAGCAAGAAAAGATACAGTAGGAATTTTACTTTGCTGCCAAGGACAAGTCTTACTGGCCCCCGATGACCTCATGCTGAACAGTTCAGCATCAGAAGGTGGTAAGAACTTACAGACTCTCAAACATACAAGCAGCAGCCACAAGTTAAAAGTACCAAACAGATAGGAAAGTAGAAACTTGGACTGCAAGTACATAACAGCCAGGGGAAGAAGGAAGAACAGTAATGAAAGAATGCAGATATGAATCGGAAGAGGAAGAAAAAAACAACCAACCAAAAAAAAAAAAAAAAAAAAAAGGGACAATGAACCCCCAACCCCTTCCTGACTACTCTCCCACATACAGCAAGATGTATGAGGCATCATCTGATGGGCAGCTGCCTACAAGGTGACAAATACACCTGTGTCCACCAACAGGTGTCAAAAAGCATAGCCATAATGGACTATGTGGGGATGCCCTGCCAAAAACGACGGGCATTATCACGGCAAGAAAACTTAAGCTTGCTTTAACAAGAGATGCATTATAAAAATCAAGTTGAAAGCTATTTCAAAGAGTTAAACAGGTGGTTTAGCTTTCAAATTAAAATGTTAGCAACAGGGATTATTTAAATCCAAAATAAAGAACAGAAACAAGTGATCCTGCCTTCAGGAAACTGAAACAGTTATGCTACCTCCATTTAAAGGGAAAAACAAAACAAAAACAAGCAAACGATAATTACGTGCTTGGAGTATATGATAAATAATCATTATTTGCGTGAAATTAAGAATTTTATATTCCTTGCCACTGATTAAATATTAAATTCAAATATTCAAAGTTAGAGTTGATGTTCATACATAATTAAGTACTTAAAACTAAGAATTCTACCCAACCAGAATGAAAAGTATCTATACAGCTTGAAAAGTAATATAAACTAACTTCATATAGTTTCTATTCTAAACTCATATTATCAAATTCTTTTCTTTCTTACATGCAAGGTTTTTCCACAGCTATTATCTCAATACCAGTGAAAAATTGACTAACTTAGAGGACAACTGTTACATGGAAGCCAAGTGTCCACGTGAATCCAATAAAGTGCAGTTAAGGCTCATAGCTGCTATATTCCTTTGCGGTAAACCTGCAGATTTTTGGTTTTGTCACTAATTGAGTATGTGCAAGATAGGCAGTCTATAACAATTCCATAATTGTAAAGGTATTAATTTAAGGTGTGTTGTACTTGTTCACTAATTCTGCAAAGCGCCTGTTCAAGCTAAAACAGTTGACCAGGCATTTGTGATGACTTTCCGTACATTTCATATGAGCTGCATCTTAATCAAATACATGTAAGTGTGCAAGCGCACACTTGCTGTGGAAAATTACTGTAACTGTCAATTCAGAGTATTAATTACAATGCAGTTCAACAGCTATTAACAAGAGAATTTAAAAAAAAAAAAAAAGTAAAGGGTGAGTGTCACAAGGATGGAGCCATGCTCTTCTTGGTGACAACCAATGATAGCACAAGGGGCAATGGGTACAAACTGGAACACAGGAGGTTCCACTTAAATATGAGAAGAAAATTCTTCACAGTGAGGGTGACAGACACTGGAACAGGCTGCCCAGAGAGGTTGTGGAGTCTCCTTCTCTGCAGACATTCCAACCCGCCTGGACACCTTCCTGTGTAACCTCATCTGGGTGTTCCTGCTCCAGTGAGGGATTGGACTGGATGGGCTTTCGAGGTCCCTTCCAATCCCTGACATTCTGTGATTCTGTGAAAATACTGTTTATTGTATAGAGTGTTAAAAATAACGCTGCCCTTTAATTCAAATAAATTCTCTTAATAATGCTCAAAACTTAGTAGTACATTACCTTCTGCATGCACATGTCAGCTATTATGGACAGAGGTATCGTAAGGCTTAGCGCAAGTGTGCCTATCAGTGATGAGGTAAGAAAGCATCCCCTAAAAGATAATAAAAAAATAGTGATAATGATAATAAATAACCATAATAATAAAGAGGTCCTATTTAAAAGTTAAAAGACAACTGAAGTAATTCATCGAAATGGCAGAAGACATTTGATAATGCTTCGCTGTTAGTCATTGTTTCTTTTAATAACAAAAAATTGAGATAGCCACACTCCGTCACAAATCTGTAAAACTGCATAGAATTCTTAACTAGACTATTGATGTCTTCTGGACTGAGATTTAATACCCACACAAACCTTTTGAGATTATGGAAAATTCACTACTTCACATGTACTGACTACACTTAGAAAAAAAAATTTGCATTTTGTTTCCATTTTGAAATACTTTAAAACCAACTTATAGCAATTAAATCTGTTTTGCGCCTGTCTGGCATCTAGAAATCCTACCCAAAAAGAAAAATGTTTTTTACAAATAGACAAGTTCTTACATTAACAGACTGCGTTTCTTAAATCTCACTCTAAAATACACCCTTGAAATCACTCTTTGGAGTCTCAGTAAGATTTCTCTGCGTTCTACAAGTGGTCTCATCGTATTTCCTACGCAGGAACAAAGTCATTAGACTTCTCAAAACCACTGGGTCACAAAAAGCCATTACAATTTATTTAAGTGACAGAATGACAAAACTACATGCGTATGTCAGTAGTATTCATTAAAAGCCATAGAAAACTGATCCTTTTTCCCAGATTCTTTTGCAAGTCATATTTAGCTTGCAAATAGCTGATTTACTGAATAAAGTAATATAAAAAAAGTAATAATAGTAATAGTAATAATAATAGTAATAGAACCTTAAAGTATATGTAGGACAGACCTAAGACAACATGTGAGCTCTTAAGATCTTTGGCATTTTGATATAAACCTAAGGCTCTACAAATAAAACATTAATAGCCTGAGCCATTTTGATACCAAGTGAAGAACATAACATCCAATATAAAAAAACCCTCCAATTCCCATTTTATGATCGACTAATTCAAAAGTTACCAAGCGTAGTGAGGCTTATTAGCAAACACTCCTCTATGAAATAGCCTACTCTACCACACAAAGAAAATATATACAAGGTGGTACCTACCCAATTCAAATCAGTAATGCCCACTACTGAGTCCGCCTCTTACTTCAAAGGCAACCAGAATTTATTTATTTATCAATATAAAGGCAATTCTCACTCTTGACAAGTACTGAAAACAGTACCAACCATGTCTTTTTCTGGAACTGCAATAACTTCCACACACAACTAATTTTAAAGGAGGAAAAAGTCTTGTAGTTGACATTTTTGTTAGAATTCTGAAATTACTTGGTTTTTTTACTTAATCTTTATTCTCGTTACTCTAAAAATTAAACAGATGCAGCGTCACTGAAACTATACTCATGAAATGTGATTCACTGAAGGAAATGCTATTTTAATTCGCCTCACGGAAGTTTGTTTACACCTTTTAAATGCAAAGATTTAAACACATATTTGGAAAACATTTCCTAGAACATGACTTCATGCATACATTTCTCTAACTAAACTAGAAGAGTGCTCCCAAACCAAGCCAGTAGATCCTCTCATTGGACTGACTTTCAGCCAAGCAAAAATGACCAGTTCAGATATTTGTAATCACTTTGCATTGTTCTGTATCTTTAAAACAAAGAAAAATGTACACAGATGAGAAAGGAACAGAAAGGAAACAAAGCATTTTAGATACTCTGCATTTTTGCAAACTTCCTCCCCAATATTCTAAATCCCCTTCTATACCACAAAATAGTATTTCTGTATCTCTGCACTGACTACTTCTGGATTAAAATCAACCTGTCCACCAGAACACCATAAATGAATAAGAAGTACAGCATCCAATGAAAATTTATCAGTAGGTTTAAAAAAACAACAAAAAAAATTAAGAGTCACATCTACCGCTACATTATTTAGTTGGCCGTATGTGGTTGGGTGGAGTACATGAGCAGGTTAAATGATACTATTTACTTCCAAAGAAACAGGACCGTACAAGTGGCACAATGCACACATAAAACTAAGATATGAGCACCAACTCTGAAATTAGTCCTAGTCTGAAATTCTAGGGAAACAGAACCGGAAATAAAGATAGCTCTTTAATTATTATTCTGAGCAATAACACAAATAGCATGTGTATAAAAAAGTCTGTGCACACCCATGTACTTAACCCTATGCTAGTACTTGATCTTGGAACACTAGCCAAGTCTGGGGGCTCTGGGGGTTTTGTTTTTGCAAGGTTGTTTGTTTGTTTGTTATTCTGCCTATGCTGAAATTGCACTTAACCTTTTTACCAACTGATACCGAACTGCAGTCTTTTACAGGATGGCATTAACATCACAAAAATATTTTATCAATAAACAGATTAAATTACACAGGAACATATGCTGCAATGCATTTCTAACTAGGACTGGTGTAAGAGTTCGCCAATAAACAAAACCCTTAAACTTGATCTGAAAACACACAAAACCCAAAAACAACAAAAAAGCAGACACAAAAAAAGGTTTTCATGGAACTCCACCTAGATCTTTTGTTGTACTACTGTTGCAGAACTAAGGATCCCAGGATTACAGACATCTCTGTTTCAGAGTAGCCATCCCATGAGGTTTTCCAGTCTCTCCACCCCAGAGTTGAGAGGCTGAACGCCAAGGGTTCTCCAGCAAAAGCTCAAACTGTCACACCTATTCGAAGTGTAGCACTGAAACTGCCATTGTCCACTGAGCAACTGTACAGCACTGGAAGCATGTATTTTTGGAAGCTCTTCCTCAGGGTTTCCAGAATAAAATAGGACTTTGCAACTCACAGAATTTTCTATTACACCTCTATTTTAACCTAATATTGGCCCAGAAGAAACTCAGACTCTCTGAATTCTCTCAAGCTGGGAACCCCTGACTGGCCCAACAGTTCTCTAATAACACTGTCCTTCTAAGTGCTACACAAAGGTTTAAGTCTGTTACAGCTTTTGAGCCGTTCATCTAGAAGCCTCATATTCAATCCTCTGTTGCCAATCTATCCAGACTATCATATAATTAAGTTACTAAACAAAAGCTAGGCTAATTTATGAATTGCCATATCTTCATGATTAACACATTCTGATGACAACTAGCTTGTTAAGTATTTGAAGATTTTAACAAACACAGAATACTGGATTCTGACTCATATATATCCAAAATAGACAAGGCCCTGGAAACTGAAGAACCATTACAACAGAAATTCATGCTCTCTTATTACCATCACAAGTCTGTATCACAAAGTTTTAAATCTCAAAATATTAATTCTAGAATCAGCTAAGCGCACAGTATCTTAATAAATACTACAAGACCATATCATTTGCTTTTTAAAGTTAGCTATTGCTCTTAAACAGGACACTGTGACATGCTGGATGACATGCAACTCAAACTGCATATATGGACAGAGAAAGGAAAAAGAAAAAAAAAGAAAAGCAAAAACACCTACCTAGACAATTTGACGTCTCAACATTTGAGAACACAGGTAAGACAATTTCTGTGAAATGCATACAAAGCACATAGTACGTACCACAGCCAGAGGAACTCTGACAGAACTGTTCCAATAAGGCCATTAATGACAATGCACATCCATATCAGTTTATTGGGAAACTCAAATGCTTCAAACCCAGTGTAGTGAAGCAGGAAAAATCCTGGCCACAGCAGCAACAGATTAAACAGCCCTACAAAACCTGAGTATAAAACCAGTATTAAGTAAATTACAATACATTTTCTTCAACATAACTAAAATTTCAGCTAAACTCTGCTATAGATAAAAGCAGCAAAGCAGTATTTTAAATCTTTCAAAGGAAAGGAATATAAGAAACTTCACCCGACATTCACAAACAACAATTACATTTACAGGTTTGAAATTGAAAAAACAGTAAAATAAACTTTCATTGAGTCCAAAGGGGCTGTCTGCATTCCTACAGGTAGTGTAATCTTTCATTATTAAGACTGTAAACAAGAAACAATTCATACGACCAGTCTCTAAAGGACTCATAACCACGGGAACAATACGTTTTCTCTATTTCCTTGGCTTTTCTGAACTCCTACACCACTCATATACAGTTCAGTGCCCGAAAGCAAACAATTTAATTACACGCTGAATTAAAACTTTCAATAGAGTTTTCAATAGAGTTATTTTTAGTCTTACCAAAGAACATTGGTATGTCAAGTTTATCTTCTCTATCTACTTTCCTTTTTATCATTACTATGTACACAGCATACAGCATTGCTCCTACAAGAGACCAAAGGGAACCTGTAAAGATGAAAAACACACTCACTTGAGACATGCCAAACACGTTATGCACACTAGGATCAACTCCCGTACGCATACACCTATTATAAAACTGTCAGATAAATTGTTTATTACAGAATCCATTACTGTATGAAAAGAATGGAAAAATGCAGAAAGCTCGAACATGTAAATACTTTCCCAATTGAGCTATATATATATGGGTAAAAAATCATCATAGATATCCAGTTCCAGAAGTTGAAACTAAAAAGCAAGATTGTGAAATGTTACATGAGTAAGAAATATATAGCTTATTATATAACGTACTAGTTATTGTCAAAATATGGTACTCATCACTGCATATTCTAGGATTAAAAAAATAAGAAAATACCTATTGTATCTTTTCCAGCAGATTTTTCAGATCCAGAAAGGTTAACAAGTACCACACCACCAATGCTAGCAAAAAAGAAGAAATGCAAAATGCTACTTAAACCCAAGAACTTTTTTATAAAGACAGAAAAAAAAAAAAGGAGAGAGAAATATAAAAATACGGGTCTATATTCAGGTATTTTTAGTTAATCAAATCCCACTTTTGGAAAAGCCAAAAGGAGTTGCTACGGCCCAATCCTAAGCTAAAAACAAACCAACCAATCAACCCCACTTCTAACTTCCCTGAACAATGCACCAGGCATTTAATGAAACAGGCTGACAACACTGAATGTCAAGCCTCTTCCTTTTTCCCATTGACACAAAAATAAAGAAACCATAATTAAACGTCAAGAAAATAAGTTCACATACTTCCAACACGAAGCTGATTAACCTAATTTCCTACAGGAGCATGAGATTCAGTAATTGTTCATGACATGAAGTATTTAAAGACTTAATTCACTCGCTCAATTTATCTGTGAAATCAGGATTATTTTAAAGTGAAGCATATCATATATCGTCACAGATACCACAGGTATAGTAGGTAGAATTGTCCTCTCACTCTATGAGAGTTTTTGACCAAATGTTCCATCCCATTGTCTTACCTCAAAATAACAGCTAATAATTTGGACAGGGTAAACCTGTCTCCACTGTTACTGGGAAAGACTGCAGCTAAGATTAAAGTAAAAAGCCCTGCAAAAGAAATTAATAAGAGTTTATACAATCAAGTTTTGCTACTAGTTTGTTCAGAAAACTGCACAGACATTTTCTTCTTTGTATTTCACATACTTGTTTTAGCTACTTGATCTTAGCATCCTTAATTTTAATTGCAACTGTTATGAAACTAACGCCTTGTAAGGCTTAACTTTGAGAAAGGCCAGCCATACTAACAAAATAAACTGCAGTAAGCCTGGATAGTCAGGGGAAAAAAACCAAAAAAACCCAACCAACCAAACAAAAAAAATCACATAATTGTGCTTTTAAAACTGATTTTCTAGAACAAGTGTTACTCCTCAAAACATGGACTGTCACATAATTTAAATACTTCAATGCTCATATTAGAACCTTGCATAAAACCTGTAAAACAACTGATTTCCATAATATTTAGGTGGTTTAAGTTATTTACCTTCAAAACCATTTTTTAAAAAAACCAATAATTAGCAAGAAGACTTTACTCTGAATTGTATCTGTTTTGATAAAAAGTTATACCACCTCACATTCAAACCTATTACGCCCCCGATATCTGTCTTTAATACACAGGCATAACCCCAGAAGTAGACACACACAAACTTGAAAAGCAAAAAGCAGGGGAATCATGAAGATAGCCTAAACCCCTGCAATTACATGATGAAATTTTTAAATGAACATATTCAATGGCTTTAAGCCTTACTATTCCCCCAAAACCACAGATAAATCATTACACAAGTCCATTGTAACCAAAAATATTTTTATGTTATAAACAGCCTTATACTGCACATCTGGTGCTGCAAATAAAACTTACCAGAGGTTGAAGACAAGATATTAACTATGGCAACTTGGGTATCTGACAGAGCTTCTTGGTAAGAAAAATTTGCCAAGAACCACTAGGGGAAAAGAAAAATAATTTTGTGATTATAGAGATAGCAACAATAGAGTTTAAGTTTTGCAGTGCAATAAGATCCTACTTACAGGAAAAAAACAACAACTATTTATCCAAAAATAAAATCAGAACAAGACTTTTACCTCAAATAGATTTCTAACTTATATTAAAGTGACAGGTACACTAAAAGACAGAGGCAAAATTAGAACTGAAATAAATGAAATAACATACATCAGAACTTAAAAATAAATAATTAAAATGACATAATAGCCGTTCTATAGTAACTAAAGGTACTTTCAATTTGTTTTGCAAGTGCTTCAAGATGATAACTATGCAAGAGCTGCAAAGAAATTTAAGAGATACATGGGACATTAGTCAGCCTAATGAGTTGGTTTTGGGTTTTTTTTTGGAGTACTTGAAACTGGCACTCATCCACACCCTAGAAAACAAGCACCACTTACATTCAGTGCCTCAAAAATGTTTTGGAAGGACTCATGTCTGTTAATTCCTCCATAAAGGAATCAAATAGAAAGTGTTTTATCATTTCTTGATGGGGATCTCCTTAATAAGATCTCAGATATATCCTCAGGGAAGTTACCACTCTCTAAAGTCTTGGGTGGAAATATTTATACAATCCAAGAAGAAATGCATATACATGCCAATAGTACCAGCATCCACGAATAGCATAAAAAGGATTCATTTTGAACATGAGGACTCTACCCTAGAAAATCTGCATGTGCATAGAGAGAAATAAATGATTTAAAATTGTGTGTCTGAGTTTTTTAAAAAGCTATTTTATCCATCCAAAAATCACTAATGAGTGGCTTATTATTCTCTTGCTGATGTGTGCACGTTCTTTATGTATACACACAGAAAATTACATCACTATTTTCTGGTCCATTCGTCAACAGTACTAATATTTTTATTATAATTTTAAATGTTTAAAGAGCACTACTTCCTCAGGAAAAGCTTTGGTGGGTCCACACTACATCTAACCTGTTCAGCATGTCAGTGAAGCTACTTCTGGAAAAGCTATCACAGGTCTGCTCTCTACATTTTTACTGTCTCAAAAATCACGTCACCGTTACCTCTCTCTTCCCCTAGAACTGAGATATGATGCAGAAACATCAGCAACTAACAGATTCATCAGTAAATCTTGCAGCCCTCAATGGAGCTGCAGGACAATTAACTGTCGTCTCTTCATACTACTGGAGGGCACAATACCACAGGCGGTACTCTTGCTGTGGTAGCCCAAAAAGAAATCATAGTGACATTTACCCATTTCGTGCAGTCTCACTGCAGCTGTCAACAGCCTGTATACACATAATCCCAGATTTTGCTGTACCAAACATACTCAACACAGGAGAACACTGCACAAAAGCATGGCACACCTTACATCTGATCTCTTTTTATTACCTTCCCTTTAGGAAGTTGCACCTTTGTGTCCAGCACATGAAGAAAGTTTTACTTCTTACAGTATATTTATAAAATGAGGCATGAATACAAGTCATCTCAATACTGTTTCACTATTATTATACAAGTTTTAATTGCATCTATACTTAAGTTTACTGAAAGAATGAAGCACATACCACAAAGCAAAAGAAAAAGCTAATTTTTGCTACTTGAGTTGCAGTGAGTTTTCCTACAGTTTTTAATATTGATTCCTGCTCCTTAACTGTTGGATATGACATGCGAGATAACTTTGCTTCCAATGCGTGGCTCGACGGGAGCTGGCGAATCTCCATAATATTACTGAACCTTACACGAGGCTTTTTGGGAGCTTAAGAAGAAAAAAAAAAGCTGCATGTTATCATTAAACTTTCCAAGTCAACACAATATGCAAATAAAACCATGATGTTCTCATATAGCATGGATTACGTATTTCACAAATAACAGGTTTTTATCCAAATAGAAGACATGCCATTATTTTTATTTACTAAACTAGTATTTTGTTATTTGATAGACAAATCACAATTACTGTTTTCAATCAGTACAGTTGCCCACCCACAAAAACCTCACTGCAAAGCACCATCCCTCCTCCCTGTCAAAAAATCCACACAAGATAACAACAAATTTTTAGTTATGAATTATTCTGTATTGATAAATATTACGTATAAGATTTCCTTTAATTGTTTAATAATCAAACAGCCAAAAACTGCACACAACTACGCCTAGCCGCAAGGACAGCATTTCATTCAGAGGATAAGAGTGTCCAACAGACCTCCAAGCTCAGCAAGGTTCATAAGGCCACTTGCTATTTGAAATCCACCCTCTAACTAATCTTGCAAACCAGGATGAGATTTTATTTATAAGGGTATTGTTAAGTACAATTAGTTTCCTATGTAAAGAAGACATTATATGCTACATGTAAATATTAGCCTAATTCAACACGAAACAATACCTGATTTCCTAAAAAAAGTAAAGGAAAAAGCTACAGCGCAACCAACCCTGCAGTGAGTGGTACATGTTATCAGAGGACAGCAGAGCCTACCAAAGTGGTTCTTAGCACATGTCATCTAGAAATGAACAGAAAGACTTCCCCTTTTATAAGCAGGGACTCTTTTGCTGAGGATCAGGTAATTGGATTCTTTGACAGCCAACTTTTTGATAATTGTCTGGGACACTGAGGCCCATTTCAGCTACTATCACAAGATAGTGAGGCTTAAATAAAATCAGAATGCACATAGACTGTTAAAAATTCTTACTTTGACTGCTTTGCTCCTGCTCTAAAAAGGACAATAGCTTGTTTTTCCAGAGGCTGACTCACTGCTGCTGGTCATACAAGCCCAGAAGGAAAGAATCACAAGTACTGAACCCAGTTGGTCCCTTGAGATAAACATAGGCTGGATCTGTAGTGACCAAGAAAGGCAAACTGAACAACAGGCCTATGTTTTCTCTACCTGAAAGTAAATACATGAGACTGCAATTCATGCAATAAGAGATTTAAGGAAGAAAGAAAAAAAGAGAAAAAAAGAGAAAGAATGGCAAGTGCTGCAACATGACAGCAGTTATACCAACGAAGAGGAAAGTAATTCATTCAGCAAAGAACTAGTATTTCAGCATTCCAAAAGTCTTTACTCACTTTTCTCTGCATCACTATTATTACTGCCATTTTTTTCAGCTGGCAAATCATGAAACTTTACAGGAACATATAAAGGTTCACTCTGAAATGAATCAGTATAAGTAAAAATACAGTTAAGCAGGATATTTAAATTATAAGCAGTAGAATTAATGTAGTGAATTAGAAAACTAAATAAAAGCTTAATGAATATTAAGAGAATCAAATTTAACTCAAAGCCACAGAGATTTAATTAGATCTATAGCTTTTGTTCAAATGTTAAACTAGAAACATAATATACAGAATACATATACAAAAATTAATACACTCATTTTTCTCCCACGACCCTAAAAGCTAATGAACCAGAACTTAAAGTGAAAAAACTTTGGGAAAGGAACTCCAAAATATCTATCTATCTGTCTATCTACGGTAGCTCTCCACATTTTGCTTTGGCAGCTACTGAGCTGAATATGTAAAGGTTTCCTTTGTACAACATAAATATTTATTTCACAAACTGCTACAGAAATATTCAAGTGTTTTATTGAGCTGAAAACCTGTATTTCTCATAATAAGCAATGACAATATTTGCAGCACTTATCAGTAACATATACATTAACAGTCTCCTTTGCTAAAAACTATTACATTTAAGACCACTATATTTTAAGAACTGTAAGTCAGGATAATGGTGTCATGTTACTGTAAAGCATTGACCTTCACAAATTCAGGCACTTACCAGAGAACTGTTTACAGTGTTATCTGTTGTACAAGCAGCAAAATAACCTTCAGCATCTGCAAACTAATTACAGAACCTTAAATGTAATAATCATTCAAGGCAGAGTTATAACAAGAGATTTTTTTTGAAAAAAATTTTTGTAATGCCTTTTTCCACAATTCTCTCTCTCCCTCCAGCCCTCCTCCCTAATAAACAAGAGGGCTTACAAGTTCAGTAAATAATTTCAGTAATTCCTCGCACCTCTTGGACAGCCCCATTGAATTCAATTACCCAGGTATCGACGCAGGATCGGGCTGTTAGAAAGCCAAAACCTGTAAAGTTCAGTCTTAGTGAGACACGCTTCACTAAATTATTATGCATATATTAACAACAAGCCTCTTGTTTCTTCATTTTATTGAGGCAAAGTTGCATAAAAACCTGGAACCCTGCTTTAGTTTTAATAAGACTTAAATTCGGATGAGGTCAAGTATCATTTTCCCCTCTTCCTTTCTGCATCTTAACAGGCACTACTACCTACCCCTGCTCCCTGACCTGCAGCTTGCTGGTCTACCATGCTGGTACAAAAATCTATTAAACAAAGCCTCTAATGTTGAAAGGGGCTTGAAAGTGAGGTATAGGTGTTTACCTAAGTGATCATTATTGAAATAAAAACCTATAAAGGTATATATATATTTTTTTCCAGATTAGTAAACACAAGACATTTTGGAGGGACTTGTAATAATTACACAGTTGAGTATTTAACTAAACTTCTCGGTGGGAGGTGGGGGGGGGAGAGGGTGGTGTGCAAATAAAAAAGTAATCTAACTGCACACTACAGTCCTGTCTCCGTACCGTTCTTTCAAAACATGCTAACATCAAAAATAATGGCTATTTCCTACAAATTACTTTTAAAATTACTTTTTATAGGATTAGAAAGAAAGAACAAGCAGATTCCAGTAGTGGTGCCATGAATGCCACACACAAAATGTGACAGATGAAGCGCTCATCCCCGTTGCTGTCCAGTTCATATAGGCTCATATATCTCATTCTTCGCAATTATCTGCATTCTTTGCAGTGGGCAAAAGATTCAGATGGTCAATATAACCACTACAATTCACACTAAGAAATAGCCCATTATTCTACTCATCTGCTTAGATTAATAAAATTGGTCACTATAGTTGCTTTGTACAACTAAACATCCTTTAGTGCTTTTACCATTCTTATTTGTAATTACTTCAGGTAAGGAATCTGTAAATTCTCTTTATTTCTCAATTATCTTATGAAGATCCTGAGCAGCAGCAAGTCTAACGTGCCATACTATGCACAGGCACTTGCTATTAAAGGCTGGTCTAGCAAAAATTACTTCAAGATATCAGCCAACTCTAAATATTCTATGTGTTTAACACAAGATTTTTTTAAAAACCCAGAACAGTTAGGTGTTTCTGGTTTTGTTTGTTCTGGATTTTTTTTGTTTGTTTGTGTGGGATTTTTTGGTGGTGTTCTTTAATAATAAAAATCATTTGTCTTAATGTGATATTTCAATTTAAGTATGTTACGCCTACAACTGTCACCATCAGTGAAGTCTAATATATTGAGAAGAATTGAAGTCAGTTCCTTTCATACAAGCTATTTTCTATAAAGACATGTTGATTAACAGCATGTGCTTGGACCACATTTTCTGTTAGTTTAATGCAAGACTAATATCAGGCCAAATGCCTTACTGCTTCCTGAGTCCTGCTGTTCAGCATTCTGAAACACTGGCACAGAACAAGCACTCTTCCCAGCATCTCTTAATTTCCTTGGGAAAAAAGTATATATTTCTGTAATATGACATTAATTTTACACTCTAGCACAAATTATGCCTAGTTCTAGAATGGGCACCAGAAGGTCACTTGTGCGTAAAGGCTATAAAAAAACACTGTTAACAACAACAAAAATATAATTCTACCACCTTTCCTAAATATCACTTTTAAAGCCTCAAAAATTCTTAGCCAACAGTTCATAGTTCTGCCAGAGACAAAAACGCTCAGTGATAAAAATCAACTATAAAGTTCGAATACTGATTCCAGTGACTACGAGCGCTGCAGAAGCAAAAGGGAACCAACAGCAATGAGGCTTGTAAGGTTGTCTTAAAAAGAATCATCCTCTGCCACTGTCCAAAATAAACCACCAGGCTAGGAGGGACAATGGCCTGGCCCAGTAGAGCATTTCTTATGATTCCTGACATATTTCATATTGCTTTTTCCTTTGTTTTCTTCCTCTCATAGGACTACTACAGTTGCCATGATTCAGTTTATAACTGCTTTTCTGAAAGCACTATTTCACAAGTATGTAAACTTCGCTTTTCTCTAGTCCTATTTAAAGGGGGTTTTTTGTACACACTTCAACAAATATAGAAACATTTACAGAGTTAAAATACTTACAAAAGCTGCATGCCTTCCACGAAACCCACGAGTACATTGTTGCCTCCATGGTTTCCAAACAACAAATCCCAAGAGGTACAGAACAAACATGGATGTTTTTGCAAAGGTACTGAAAAAAGGTTTGTTGTACTTCGTAAAAACATACTGTGGAAAGAAAATAATTGCAATATCCGAAATTACCAATTAGGTGAGAATTCACAAAATGAATGAACAGGTTTAAGCATATATTGTCCAAAACAGTCTGGTTTCCAAAATGACAGTGCTGCGAGTAGTGGCATATGTGACTAAAGACACAAGTGGCCATACCTGTTCTGGAGGTACTCTCTCCCAAGCTATCTGAAATGCCAACAAGAAGGCACTGAGATATTTTATAAGATAAAATGCTACTTATTAGTTGTATCTAACCAAGCGCCATATTGATATGCCACTGAACTCAAACAGGACTGAAAATACATTTACATACAGATATTTTCTAAATGAAAGACCACTTTTATAAGCAATAGCATAGTAATCACAAGTTAGAAAAGATTACTTTGATTAAGTAACATTTCAGTATCAATAGTGATTCCAGCAGCTCATTTGAAAAAAATGTTTTATTAATATAATAGCGTGTTAAGCAAACATATTTATATGCTTAGTTTCAAAAATAATATGGAACATAACTTCAATGACAGTTCAGAAACCTTGATTTGACAAGAATTTATTGAAAACTCAATTTCCATTGCTCAAGCTCCTTTTGAGTCCTAAAACATGAAGTAAATACCAGATAAATTTCAAGATGGTGAATATACAAACTAGATTGTGACTAACTTTTCTGCAATTACAGGGTTTAAACTCCACAACCCAAGTCCTTTGGTCCTAGATGTTCTGAACTATAATCTACCATACCACCTGGCCTGTGACAGCTCACTTACTACTTGTTGGGAAACATACGGGCATTAATTTAATCAACGCGGCAATAAAAAAAATGAACTCCCTAATTACAGTACATAGTTATGAGCTTATCTTGTATAATTTTAAAGTTATCAGTAACACCTTCTGTCTTGAAAGCGACAGTCACTGTGTTGAGCTTGGTTCTAACTTTCAGTGGACACAGGTTAGTTCACTAAACCAAGGGATATCACCTTCATACCAAAAAGGCTGTTAAACATTACACTAGGACACTCATTGAGTGTTTGAATGACCATATTTTTGCTGCATCTTTCTCTGAAACAGGCTTTTATTTTCCTTTTAAGATGCGTGGAACAATACTTACAGAAGTGAGTTCTGAAGAGGCAACCCATATCACGTCAACGAGGAGAAGAATGACAATTCCTAGAGCCATTCGCCTACGCTGAGTGGATGAACTGCTCTGGGAGCTCATTCGGTTCATGATAAACACCCACACCATTTGTAACCTATTCAAGATGGATAAAAGAATAAAACCCAAAAGATTAGCAACAGTGACAATTTAAAAAAAAAAAAAAGCCACACATAACACCAGTGGGGGTAAGCGTTTCATATCTATGAAATGGACTCAATATCCCAAGAAACACATACTTAATGTTTGTTAAAAAGCAGATCTTTGGCAGATCTGGCATAAAATTTTCAAAGATATTAGGAGCAATCAGAAAGTAAATCTCAACTTTTCAAGAATTTACGAACTGTTCTACCACTGAAGTGAGCAAAAGTAGGCAAAAAATACAATGCCTTTTTGGAATTTCTATGCTATTGTGCAAAATTTGAAACCCAATGTTTTGGTATATTCAGATACCCTAAGCTGACAGCACAACACATGAACAGTGGGAAGGTCTATCAGAAATGGAAACCAGTCCAGCCTTCCACCAGTTATGTGCTGCAGGTAGGAGGGGCAGAGGGAGTTGCGACAGGAAGGAATTGCAGTAGCCAGATCAATTTGACCTCTCTACATCGGATGCTCCCATCCCGAGCTCTTCTCACCACAAACTGCTTCAAAGCACATAACACACACCCACTGTGCACAGAGATCATGCACAGATATCGTGCACATTCTGTAGCTGCTTAATATTGTACTCAACTTGTCTACATTAGGCTTGCACAAATCCCTTGCTTTAAAATCCTTCAGCAGGAGGGAAATAAAGGATCACAGAATATCTAGTACTTCTTAGATAAGATGTTACATATTAAGTTATTTAGAGTGTAAGTACATGTTGAACCATTTCTTCTCTACCTATGATAAGTACATTTCAAAATTCTAATTAAAGAGCCCATACTTATGCCTTTAAGTTTTTTATATGTTACCGTAATAGCAGCTATTACTTTCTCATCTGATTACAAAGTGCCTGTTTAACATTTTTGTGTGCCTAATATAGCCCTTTGTGTGGTTCTTTCATAACAAGGAAAAAACTTAACAAGAAAGGGTGACTACAAAGTCATCATGCAGTACAATGCAGCTTCAAGGAAGTAGTTGACTAAAAAATTACAAAGCAGCAACACTAAAATGCCTATAATGTTCAGTAAAAAACCAGAACCTCATTGAAACATATATACTAAGTTTTCTGGCAGAATTAAAACCTGTAAAACTTGACACAGAATGCAAAGACAGATAGAAACTACTATTTTAAGAAGTTTTAGACAGACACATTATCCCATTTACTAAGTACTGGCACTCATAAACCCGTAACGAAATATAATTCCACACACTTCTTTATATTTGGCTTCTGTACATGGACAGCAGCATGCTCTGTTAAAAATGAACACAGAAGGAACAAGATTTACTTTTTTTCATACGTACCTTCTACAATAATTGTCAAAAAACAAAAAAAAGATGACTAATAAACTTCACACATCACGTCAAAGTGAAGGTATTCTCCTAAAAAGAATAAAAACCACCAAAGTTTAAAGAATTGTGCGTGTATGTATACTATGAACTTACATTTGCAAAACAATTTCTAAAATTTCAAGTTCCACATGTGTTTCCTGCAGCTTAAGTCCTAAGTGTCAGGGACATAGAGATAAAGAACCCTAAAAATGGGTCTACAGAAAAAATACTAGCAGGACAGCAAGAAAACAGGATCATTTACTATTTTTTATATTTCAAGGAACACTATCTCTTCCTTATTAATTGAATATAAGAAGTTCCCATGAGAAAGAAGAACCTGATGGTGTTAAGTTCTAATTTTTTAAACTATGTGGAAAAAGGTCCTATTTCTTAAGCCTACATTCCCAAGCAAAGAAGGTAGTGGAACACCATATAGGCTCTTAGGCCTTAAAATAATCTAGAAAGATAAGACACCTCCATGTTATTTCCTGTGGAAGCCCAGTATCTTTCCTTCATTTGATACTATATTTAAAACAAACAAACAAAAACTTACATAATACTTTTTTTACTTTATTTTAAACTCAGATCCTATAAAGATATTCAATAAAATCCACTTTAAAATTGTTATTTAGGGAAAGAAACATTATACATAAGGGATTTTGGAAGAGAAAGTTACACTAGACCAATAGGAATCCCATCTAATCTGGAACTATTTGCAAATCCAGATGTTGGCAAGTATATGGAGCTCCAAGAGAAGGCAAAGTAAAAGTGAAACTGACAACCAAGAATAATAAAGACATAAAGTTTTATTGCATGGAAGTGCTGCAATTTTTTTCTTTTCTTATTCATGTGAAACCTTGCTAAGCTCTGTTTTAGGGATATCCTGTATCAACAGGAATAAAACGCTCTATTAATGAGTCACAAATTAGTGCGCAAAACAGAGATACCAGTAAGGGCAAAACTAAATGCTTACACTAAATTTTGCTTTTGATTACCTATCAAGCATAGCTGAAAGTTTATAAACAGTGAATAGGAGGTAAAAGTCAAACAGATGCTTTTCACCTATTGCAAATTAGATTAAGAGGTCAACTATAAAGATCGACCACACAAGCCCCTACGGAACTCATCAAGATTTACACACTGCTTGACACCTAGCAAGTTCAAGCCCTTTACCAAAGATTCTATCAAATGACTGTGGCTGGTTAAAAAAAAAAATTGAAGATGCAGATTTAGGACAGAGGCATGTGATTATTCATCTTCTATATCACAAAGCCTATGCTCACTGTAGATCCTGAACACCTATTCAATTCAGTGCCTTCACACACAAACAGTAGCTGCTGGTTGTGTTTTTCTTACGCTATCAACCTAATGAGAGATTAAAATCAGTATCTCATATAACCAAGACTTAAATCAGAAGACTTTTATCCATACAAAGCTCCAACAGTTTGTGCATGTCTAATTTATGCACCCAAAATAACTGAGTACTACAGCAACAAAAATAAACAGAAAGCAAAAAAGATGCTTAAAACTTCTTCCCTCCACATAGACTAAAGCAAATAACACTAAGAGAAAGGTAGTATTTGGTTGCTTACTTTTGGCCCCTACTTAATCCATATTAGCTATACTCAAGTAACCAGGTGCAGAACTTGCACCTACATTTGGTTATTATGCAAGACATATATCTTACCCTCTATCAGCATGCACAATCTGCTGTGGGCTGTATTCCTGACTGGAGCTGATCACAGTGCCCCACTCAATGCTCATTTCCAATAATTAACCCATTTCAGGATAAGGATAAAAGTTTAGTATATTAATATAACAACCAACACCTAAAATGAGAACTGTACAAAACACTTCCCTCTGAGAATGAGACTTTACCCTTACAAAACATTTAATTCATTAAGTGCACAGAGTTATATAAATTTAAGCCACCAGAAGACATAAGGGCTGAAACAGAAATGATGGTTTAAAAAAAAAATTACAATATTCTACTTTATTAAATACAGTAGAAACTTCAGCACATTTGCTTTTAATTTCCATTATTGGGAAATAAATATGCTTTCCACATGGTATAACTTTAAATATACCAGTTGAAATTTGACATTTGAAGTAATATTCATTTAAAATTCATTTAATTATAATTTTCAGGAAATAGCATGGAAATCTTTTTAATACTTTTTTATTATTTACCATTTTAACAGTGTTAGAGTTGCTGCTGTCATCTTGCAGAACCATTTTTCAGCCAGTTACACGAAGATCTTCTGAAAAAAAAAAAAACCAACACAAAAAAGTATCCTAAATTTTCCTTGTCATGACACTGTATTTTGTTTCTCAAATGTTACAGTATCCTGGATCACTTATGCTGAATCACCACTTTAATTTATGATACACACAAAAAGATAAAAATGGTCTCATTATGTAGTCGACAATGTATGTTCACCTAGCTGATTACACCAAAGCGAACAGGATCAACAATCTGTCCAGCTCTACTGTTCTGAACATGCAGTCAGTCACTTACGAGGACAGGATGTCTAACTCCACCATCAATACCTCATGTGCAGTCTTATTTCTATAACACCAAATGTGTCTTTGCACAGACTATAACTTTTTACATATTAAAATTTCCATCCTAAAAGAAAATAGTATGAAGTTCACAAAATACGAAATAACTTTTATTGTACTGACAATTAGGGAAGAGAAAATTATAAGTAAAAGAATGGCCAAACAAATGCAAAATAGTAGGATTGCTTCTAGCTGTTCTACGAGGAAAACATATTCCGCACCACGCCCCCCCCAAGAAAAAGAGTACATAATAACAAGAGAGCCAGAACAGCAGCTCAGCTCAGTCAAAAACCATGGTGCAAGTCAACTTGAAATTCTTCCTTGTATTTACTCAAGATTATTTCATAAGCAATGTCAAAAGACAACATACCAAGATAAGGTTTGCACACAGAATAAATGGGTTTAGTTTTTCCAGTTATACCAGCTGCTCCAATAATGAGAGTTCTGGGATACAACTCCCCCTTTAACATGTACTGTTAACAGGCGATTCTCATTTCATATTCAATTACTTTCGAGATAAAATAAACAGAGACACTGCTTTGACTCTAACCAGAAAAAAAGCTGAAAGTAAACTGATATACATTTTACACCCATCCTTCTAAATCTAGAAATGTGCATTAAAGCAACACTAATTTAACATAACTCTGGCCTCCACTCAATTTTTAAGGAGTATCTTGGGACGAGGGCAAAAGCAAGAATCTTCAGAAAAGAAGGAAAGGTGAGCCTTATGCAACATGACAATCTTTACTCAAGGAAAGTTTCCTGTAGAATCTGTATAATATAGTGAAGCAAACGACCCCTGCAAAAAAACCCCAAAAGCTAACTTTTTCATATCAGTACTGAGTACTGCCAGTAGAGATCACCATTCCTAGTTTAATAAAAAGTTATACAAGACTTAAGCTTGCACAGAAAACACATTAATTTTAGTGCCAAAATAAGATAATTTAGCTTAACATAAAGAGATTTTTTTGTTGGAATCTGGCAGCGCACAATGTACAGTCGCACTATCAAACTATCACGGCACAGTTGGATCTTGGTGTCCAAGGAATAAAAAACACACCTGTAGAAGTTTCCTGTTCAGCACTCACTCAAAATTAATGAAAGTTTCAAACAAATTTTCTTATATAGCAATAATAACGCAGAATATTAATCTATTGCATACTCTGGAGTCTTTACCAGCTACCAGAGTATCTAACCACATACTTGTGAGGTTCATTCATACAGCACCCCAGCATGACTACAACCCAGTTGGACATGAATAGCTATCGAGTCAGTTTCGGGTTAGCAGAGTGAAAACTGACACTGCCCTCCTTCTCATCCTCTTCCAATAACGCTAGATTAAAAAAACTTAATGTCAAGCTGCAAGGCCTATTTAAGTCTTACTATCTACAGTGCAATCAATCTCTTTGCCATCAGTAGCTACACATTTAATATTAGCTAAGAATTACAAGTGACACCCATTTCACACGCTACCCATCTAATCTTGTCTGGTGCGAGATCTAAACATATCACGCTTTGTCACATGATAAACAGCCACAGATAAGAACAAGCAGAGCAGCCTTCGCACGTCAGTCCTGCCTCTGAAAGCTGAGCCTTCCAGGCATGCTGGAAACGCCAAAATCACCGCATTCAGAACCGAGCTTTCAGAGAGAACGGGGTCTCCTCCTTCCTTCCTGCCGACAGATATCTTTGGGGAAAAGTAGCAGGAAATGAGTAAATCTCCTTAACACACTCAGAAAAAGGGGATGCCCGAGGAGAAATAAATACGGCTCAAGCCCTGGGCATCGCAGAGGAGGAAGAATGAGGATCCGTCCTGCACTCGCACGTCAAACAAACACTGGACACCGCAGGGGGAGAGACACGCGGCCCACGCGGGGGAAGCACCAGCCCCCCCGCGCCTCAGGCGGGGCAGGACACAGAGCTCGTCACCTGCCCGGAAAGCGAACCCTGCACACCTCCCCTCCTCCCCGGGCAGCCCGGCTGGCTGCGGCGCTTTCCCCGCGCGGGACGGGGCCGAAGCCCGGCAGGCGGCGGGGAGGGGGCGGCACACGCTGCTTCCCAGCCCCGCCGGGCGGGAGCCGGGCCACACACACGGCCGCCCCGCGGCGGCGCCCCCGGCCCGGGCAGGCGCGGCCCGTCCACCCACGAGCGACGTGAGGGGGCAAAGTTCCCCTCCCGAGGCGGGGCCCGGTCTCGCCCCCTCAGCCCCACGAGGCCTCTCGCCCGCGACACCGCCGGCGGCGGCTGACAAACGCGGCGGGGCTCGGGGAGCAGCAGCCGCGGAACTCGCGGCCCGCCTCCCGCCGCGCACGGCCGCTTGGGGCTCGCCGCAGCCCCGTCTCCGCGACGGCGGCGGTACCTGAGGCCGCGCAGGGGCCCGCGGCTCCGTCCGGCGGCAGCACCGCCCGCTTCCTTCCCCTCCCTCCCGCCCGCCTCCAAGATGGTGGGTGCGCGAGCGGCGGCAGCTGCGCCGAGAATCCATCCCCGAGGCCGTGAGCGAGCGCTGGCCCCGCCCCGCCCGCAGGCCGGCCCCATCGAGCCCCTCGGCCAGCCGCTCGCCACCCCTGCTGGCCGTCCCCGTCTCTCCGCGGGTGTTCCCGCTCCGCGGCCGGCACCGGGCAGCGCCCCGCGGGCCTCCGCAGGGGCTGCTGCCCGCCCCGTGCCGGCCGGCTCGGCCGCAGGGCCGCAAGGTTTCGGCGCGTAAGGGCGCGAGGTGGCGGTGCCCGCGCTGCCCCGCAGCCGGCAGCGGCCGCCGGCCCCTCAGGAACGGGCGGCAGCCGGGGCGGCGGGACGCAGCTTCGCCTCAGCTCTGACTGGAGAACGCTCAGCGTCCCGCCAGGCCGGGGCCGGGCTGGGCTCCGCGGGGGTGGCTGCACGGGCAGCGCTGCTGAGGGCGGCCTGGGGCAGCAGCACCGGCGGTGCCGCCCGCGTCGACCGTCTGCAGCGAGAACGGGTAGAACAACTGACCGAGGAGACCTGCCTCGGATAGGCGAGCCGTCTGCGAGCACTTATACAGCCTTTTGCAAAGATAAGCAGGTCAGAAAAGAAAGGAACTAAAAGATGGAGGAACAGAGAAGGCAGAGAAAGTGAGCACGAACTGCAGAGCTAGAGATGGAGAAGTGGGATGGAGCTTGAAACCAGCCTGGCAAAAAGAGGGAAGAAAGAAAAACCAAAGCGAGCGAGACCCTTGAGAAATGTCCTAAAATCTTTTTTCGTAGTTACTGCAGTCTACACTCTGCAATATGAAATCTCTCAGGACCGGGAAGTAGTGAAAACTAATTGAATTCTCAAAATAGATATCTGCTTCGTTATCAACACACTTTTAATAGCATAAAAAAAAGAAATTGTATAGAAATATTAGCTACGTTAAAGCACACTTACGTTTTGAGATGCTTAAGTTACTGACTATGCAAGCTGTAAAAGGAAACATTAGGCAAACCTTAAATCTCCACAAAACAGTGATTAACATAAACTAGCATAGACTTAGATGAAATTGCTAAATCAGGTTCTGGTCTTGTTTGTGTTGGTTTTCAGTCCCTATTACCTGCTTGTATTCAGCGTTGATTAGTATTTAAGAACCGAGCTCACGATACCAACCTAAGATAACCAGTGGTGTATGTAACGTGTTGCAGATTATTCAGTATTCACTTGCTAACATAAATGCATCTTTTTGCAAAACTCAACTATTAGATATGTTGGGAATTTTACGGTAAGAACTGCTAGGAAATAATAGTAGGTGATGTGTACAGATAAGTGGAAAGGTAAACGATATTTAATTGCAATTAGGTGATACATGAGATATAGCTGTGAAATTAATTTTAAGTGCTATCCACATGAACTGTTAAGATATTTCTTAGACAAAACTATAAAAAAAGCAGTCCTCTTGAAAAGGCGCTTTATGTGGAATTTGGAGGAACTGAAAGTTATATAAAATGTAATTACAAAAATGTGTATGCATCTCACAGCATCTTAATTTTCTTAGGTCTTGCACATCTTTAGTCCAGGTGTTTATACTGAGACTCGGTAAACTTACATGGCTTATCCAAGGTCAGTCAGTTAATAAGCGGTGAATCCTGAGAAGACAACCACAGTTATGACTACAGTACTCTGACAAACTACACATAATACCTTTTTATAGCTAATAGTGCTTTTACTAAATAATACCTTGAAAATTATTATGCATAAATGATATTAAAATGGGGTGAATGTTTTATATTAAAAAAAAAAAGCAAAGCTGCATGTGTTCTTGTGAACAGGGAGAATAAATAAGGCAACAGGGAAGGTGCAGATTCTCAGCGTCTTCATCTTAGCTGATCATGCAGTGATCAAAAAGCTCTGGGAAAGGGGAATTCACCTTTGAGAGCGAGCATTATAAACCTCAGCTTGGTTTGCTGCCCCTGGCAAGTGCTGTCCCACAGTGAGTGGCAGTAGTTGGTGCTAGAGATGGCAAAATATCTGGAGATGCACAGATTTTATATCTTTGTTTTTTTCTTTCAGTCTCCTTTGACAGTAGAAAGCATATGAAATCTCAGCTGTGAATTAAAACCATCTTTCTGAGTGTAGCTCCACATGTCTTCTGTGTGAGTTTTCTTCATTTTTTATGAGGCTATGCAGTTTGCATCTCAGCGTGGTCCACAGCTAAATCCAACTTGTTAATGTTTTGATTTAAAACATTTTGACTGAGGAAGGCAAACAGGAGAGAACTGCATTTTTTAGAGTGGAGTGCCAAGCTTCTCTTCATCACAGGACAGTGCACTTATGCTGTGGTTCCTAAGGCATTTGAAGAAAAATGGGTCAACATTGTCAGAAGCCCAGAAGTTTGTACTTTTTACACTTAGAAATATCACAGTACTCCTGTATTTTTAGCTCTTTACTAAGTAATTTGCTTCCTATTGTGAAAGTTCACATGATGGTCTTGTGTCTTCTCTGAAAGAAACTACTATAAGAATGATTTCTTTTAATCTTTTTTTTTTTACAGTTCCTTTTTTAGGAATTAGGGTATGAGTAATCACATGTAATAAAACTAATGTATATTGCAGATACACACATAGTGCGTATTTATTTTTCTTGCTGTGAATATTTTAGTTACGTAAATAGCACTTCTATAGTCAAAGCAAAATTATATCTACTTCCCAGCAGCACTGTAATATTTTCATAAGAGAAAACATCCTCAATGTTATTTTACAGACCTGCTAAATTGCACTTATAAAGAAAATGAGAATGTAGTTTCTGCTTATGTATGTTCTCCTTATGAGAACACAAGGACTGATTTGGATGTAATAGATCAGATCTCATTAAGGAACTCTAATACTCTCTAGGTCTCAGGTCTCTATGAAGGAATTGAATCTACTTATTTTAGAGACGTGTTTCCTTCAGAAGGATTTGGACCAGATCTTTGATGAACAAGATGTTCATGTTCCTGAAAAAGACAAAGCAGCAGAAGAAACTGTATTAAAATTTAAACCAACAAAGTCAGTTTTTATTGACTTCTGTCCTTATGGGAAGGACGTAATCTAAGTGCCCAGGACCAGACTGGGCGTAGGGTGCATGACAAGAGAGTTTTCCCTGTTCTGTTGGCTTAGACCCAAAGTCCAGCTAGCTCAGGATTGTCTCTCCACTACAACCAGTAATGGATGCCTGGGAAAAGGGGATTGGAAACAAGACACGTATAGAGTAGTTGTTTCCATGGCACAGCCTTGCAGTTTTTAGAAATAAGTGGTTTACAGCATCCTTATCTGGAAGTCTGTAACTCAGCCAATACATTTAATAGCTCTCAATGGACCTATGAACTTGGCTAATCCCTTCTTTGAACTCAGTTATACTGTAGAACATTAGCTATTAAGGATTTATTTAAGTAGAGTCTTGTGGCATGAAAGAAAAATCCTTTGTTTTGCTTCGTTTTAGCCCGCTGGTTAATAATGTCACATAACTTGTAGTAGTTGCTCCAGTTCACCTTCTTAGCACCATTTGAGTTTTAATGTGTCTTATAGTTGCCCTCAGCTGCCCTTGAAGTGTCTTCACTGCCTTCCGCTGTTCCCAATCCAGTTCTTGAGATGCTGAAATGAAAACATCAAAATTTGCGTATGAGTTAGACTGTGATAGTTACAATTTCCATTTTGTTCGTGGTTCTCTCTTGTGTGTTTATGAACATTTTGTAATATTTGACCCTTGCTGAGCTGTTACATGGCTGGTTTTTTTTAACTTTTACCTTATGACAAGGCTCTAAGAAACTTAAGTTCTTAAAACTGTATTATTTTGAAAAAAAATTGCTGATTACTATGAAAACTATGAGTACTTACAGGAGAAGTGTTATGCTGCAAATGTATTAGAAGCAAAAAACACAAATATTTTTGCAATGTAGCTTTTAATCAACCATTACTTTTAATAGCTGTAGAAAATGAGCTAGAATGGAGAGCTTTTTCTGCTTCTCACTGAACATTACTTGCAAATATTAGCTGGTAATAAGATTACAGACTAGTAAAACAACTCGTTTGGGGACCATGTCATCACTTGTTTCAGTCTCTTTACTTTGCTGATTTATAATAGTAAAGAAAAGAGGAATCTGAATTGGCAATGGGATTTCCAAGACTTAAAATTACTAAATTGCTATCACTCAATTATTTTCAGTAGATGAACTGTGATCATAATTTGTTAAAAAAGGCAATTTAAAAAACCATTTGGAAGCCTATCCAAGCAAAACAAAAAGTAAATGGAAAGTAAACCTTCAGAAGTGTTCTGCATTACAGAATTACCATGCCATGAGAAAAATCATATGCAGGAGGGGACTGCAGGCGTAACCTTCACGCACATTGACAAGTAGAGAGTCATTTGAATACCATAGCTAGTAGAAATGCATGTGTGAGCATGGGTACTGAAGATGCAATAAAACAAACAAAAAAACCCCAGCAACAACCAACCAAACAAAAAACCCCAAGGCCTTAACAGAGAGTCAAATTCGATTTTTTGATTTTTACTTACAATGAATATTCCCATAAAAGCAACTTTCTAAAGGTCAAGTAAGGCTGTTTCCTCAGCACAGGGCTAAACAGTTGGAATTGCATGTAATCTGACCTTGTGTGTTCAGGAGAACACAGAACAGATTTTGATATTTGTGCTTTTGCGCATTCCTATATGAATAATCGCAATGATTCATTGAGGCTCATTGCAACATAAGGTACTATTCAAAGTGAATTGCAGTATTGCCCAATATGGTAATAGTTAACTGATCCCTTGCTTGGCATGCATAATATTAAAGATAGGTATTTTCCTAAGAATAGCCTAAAGCAAAGGAACAAATGTCCTATATTGATTCTTAAAGTATTAGCATGCAAGATGTACTGTGTACATATAGGTTTTATATAGAGAGCATGCAAATGGATTAAACTGGAAGTTATTCTGCAGGGAAATACAGGAGGGAAAGTTTCTGGTTTTCACATCTTGGAATGTTAACAAGTACCTATGGTCCTTTCAATGCAGGCTCTCTTAAACTGCACCAAAAATGAAAGTTTATCAGATGAGAAATTGCAGTGACAGAGCTACTTATTTTGGGCTTTGCCAGTGCATTGTTTTCGGGTAGTAAGGTTGCCAAATACGTTGTCCTTAAAGGTCAAGTTGGTTTGCTTGTTAGGATGGCATGTGGATTTGAAAAAGCATGTAGTGCTCCATAGAGATATTATAGTGACCTTGTTCTTGCAATAAGGACTAACACAATGCCTGTCATGTTTGTCTAGAAGATTTTGCCCAAATTACATATTCATTAGCATAATTTGCCACTGTGTTTGCTTTTAGTACAGTTTTTGAAAGCAGTAGTGAGTGAAACACTTGGATACAGTGTTTCTGTTAGTTTTGATATATTTCTGATACTAGACATGTGAAGAGCATATTCTTACAAACTTACTGTTCTTCAAAGATGTTAATATAATCCTTACAGTGGCTGACAGAGCACTGCAAAGTTGCAAATCAGCTTTTATACTTTTTGATGATCCACTAAGGTATTATTTCAAGAGAATCTCCTGCTGTCTTTCAGCAGGACAAGCAAGAACCCCCAACTTTACAGCAATGGGTTAACAGTTTCCTTCTCTATATATTACCAAACAGTCTGAATAAACCTAGTGTGGAGGTACCCAGCATTCAGAAATAGTGCTTTGAAATTTCTGCCATTTTTTATGCATGCAGCATTGTCACTAAAATAGGTTTACTTATTTGTTTATTAAGGAACACAGTAATTTTAAGTGTTTCCACTGTTGACTAATTTGACTATTATTGTTCATTTTTTCTAAATAAATCATGTACCTTAACAAGAAACTTAGGCTCCACATATTTTGTTATCATTGAAAAAGATACTGCACGAGCTGTTTGTTACTGTCCCCCAACATTGCTGGAGAGAGCGTTCCTTGTACTGCTAGAGAGAACATTCCTTATTCTGCTGGAAAGAAGGCAGCCAAATTATTTAACCCATCAAAGGGGATATTTTTAGTTATGTCTCATTTTATCTGGAGGCAATTAGAGAGTGCTTATTCATGCTTCTGCCAATTCAACTGTGGATGCTATAGTATCCAGCTGACTGGAAAGACTGGTACCGTTTTCAAGCACCACTCTGCTGCATCTAGAGGACATTTGTCTATGCAAGTTCCAAATTCTCCTCCTAGTTCTCCTCTCCTCCTTGTGTTATCTTGAAACAAGTACAATAAGTAACATGGCACAATGACCAGAGTTGTGAGATAGTGGTCTTTAACATCTGATGTCTTCTAACATCTAATCTGAGGAGTCAACCGTTTGGCTCAACTGAAAAGAATATATTTTCTTCCAAAGTCACAAAACAAGAAAAAAACCCCAAAAGGTATGAGTGTTTCTAAACAATCCTCTTATGAAAAGCCATTCAGAATGAGAGGTCAAATACTAGCAGCAAAACCCTCTCAAAAGTTGGTAAACATCCGTCGAAGTCTGAACAAGTGTCTCAGAACAGAAACTAATTTGTTCACCTGTAGTACATTCAATTGTTTGCAGTTTCAAATGTTTGATTAGCTCAAAAATCCACGGTGCCATTGCATGCCCTAGGACTCTTCATGCTACTATTTTTGTGAAATGACCCATTTGGATCATCTTGATCCTCTGTTCTAAGCATCAGTGATGTGGCACTTTTCTTGCTCTTATAGTTGCTGCTTTTTTATGGCCTGGCTTTACCTCGGTGAGCTTCTGTGCTCTGCTGGGAGCCTCATTGGTTCTGGATGCCTGCAATGACTGCTAAACTGCAAACCTATCAATGACTGACATACTGATTTAATTTAGCACATGGATGACATCTTTGAATAAAAATTAAAATATCACTAAATTTAAAAAGGGTGGGTTTTCACATGTTTGTAAATTATCATGTTTTTTTCTCAAATTAATGGTTCCTGACAGGGTGAACATGGAAGTTGATGCCTAAAGTACAACCGCTAAAGCAAATCAGATACAGCTGTGATTGATTTAGGTTCTCATTTCTGTTGAAGTGTATAATAAGTCAGATGAAAAAGGTAGCAATACACATTTGTTCCAGCGAGAAAGTAAATAGGTACAACTGAGAACACATAGTAATGTTTCTATTACACAAGACAGCACATTTCCTAATCATGGCTGAGCTTTGTATTACTGTAATATTGTCTCTCAGGTGTGACTGTGAGGAGCCTGTGCAGTGCAGATGCGACACAAAGGCAGAGAATCGTCTCCTGTTTTGCTGTTGTAGGAACCCTGCTGCCATCATTCTGCTAATTCACTTACAGAGGCTTTATAAAGGAACAAGAAGTATTTGTTATGAGAAAGTACAGAATAGCAGCATAAAGACAAGCAATTTTGAACGGCAAAGCAAGCTGTAAATAGGAATGCAGTGTTCCTCTGGACAGTGTGACTTTTGCAGATTTTGCCTCTGTCCAGGACATCAAGTTCCTGTTTAAGTCTTGACATTTTCAGTCAAATGCTTCCTTTATATTTTCTGGGTTTATCTTCTAACACACCTTTTTTTAAAAAAAAATTATTTTATTCATAGCAAATGGAAAAATAGAATGGGCAATAGTGGTGTTATTATCACAATAGTCCAAGGATAAATATCTTAGATAAATACCTTACATACCTTGTTTCAGTGTATAACTGTAGTTAGGTTTTTCCCATTTGTTATTTAAAAAAAAATATGGTTGGACTAATTATATTTTGAAAGTTAATGGCTTTTGTTGATCTAAGTCAGAACTCTTGGAGAGTAGCCACATTGAATGAGATCTTGGTAATTTGCCATGATTTCACCACATGTAGCTCCATGAAATTACATGCCTCCCTTCCATATGGCTGTTGCTATAGCTATGCCAAAATCAACTAATACCACTATAATTTTGCTTGTGGCCCTTGCTGGAAGAAACCCACATACACCTTACATCAGGATAGATAAAATGTTCTCTTGTTTAGCTCTCTGTAGTATTCCACCAATTATTAGTAAAACTTAATTATATTAAAATACTTAGAACATGATGCAGAAATTATTAAGCAATGTACTTTATATTACTTACAATACAGTGAATATTGTCTAATGGATAATCAAGACCTGATTTTCCATGGCTGTTTCTATAGCTTTTATTGTCAGCTGTACCTGGGCTTAAGGGAACGTTCAGTGTGATGTACTGGATATTAACCTGCCTCTTAAATTCAGTTTATAGTAATGTAAATGTCAACATGCTGACACAGGCAAGATCAGATTCTTAGTCCTCCCAAGTATTTCCAAAATCCCTTCACCCCTGCAACTTTTCTTTCTTTTTTTTTTTTTTTCCTCGTTCCTTGCACTTCACTGTGCTTCCCAGGCCTTGATCTATATATGGATTCACAGAGTTGTTCTTTCTGCACATTCAAGGGCAAGCCATTAACTGCATGAAAACGATCCAGAACGAGCAGGATGCTGAAAAGCTTCCTGCGTAGCTTGGCAAGTGATTTGTAATGCTTTTGTCTAGGTATGTACTCCTTCAGGCTGAAGGGCTTGTGAAATTTTAATATGTAGTATTGCTGGAGCTAGTAAATCATATCTGCATCATGGGAAAGTCTGGGACCCCAAGACTTCTATAAAAATTGCAGAAAGTTGTCTAAAAATTCCCTCCATCTGAATCAAACTGTTAGGTTGCTCCTGTGTTTACTTCTTGACTAATAACATCCTTTTCTTCTGAGCTTTTATCTTCTCATTCCTTGTGCATTTGTATTCATCTGAATTCTCTTGTTTTATATTTATATTGTAAACTGCCTGGAGGCAGACAGCAACAGAAGGAGGATGCTCTGCAATGGTAATTACTTGTGTTATCATGGATATTCAGGAAAAGATCACCTGCAACCCAACTGTGCTTATGAAAGATGGGCTGGGGTGCATCACAGAATGATGATATTGCTGGATTATGTCTGCTGTATTGGATGGCACCAGGTAAAGGCAATTTACGGTTTTATTCACCCCCATTCCATTGGTAAGATCGATAACATACTAAGACATTGACTCTACATATAAAAAAAATGATTTCTGGCACACCGTGAAACAGTGAAAAGCTTTGCATAAGTTTGGAATTGACTTCTGGCCGAATGGGAATGAAAAGATTGAGAAAATTACACCATGAAAACAGACAGCAGGCCTTTCCTACTGTTCCTGTACTGAAGAAATAAGTAAGGGTTGGAAAACATTTCAATGCAAGAAAGTTTAAAAACATATCAGTCAGCACTGCAATCCTGCCAGATCGAGCTGAATTTTAGCTTTATAAGCTCAATTTTGTAATTTGAGCACAAGACTTCTACGTTAAAAATATCCATGAAGATACTCTAGGTGCCAGTGTATGAAACTACAAAGGGTCTATAGAGGAAACAGTATAGAAATTTAGATGGATCTATTTGAATTTTGATGAGTAATATGCCAAACCTGTGCTTACGGTACAACAATGTGAGATAATATTGTTTAAAGAGAAGTCTTGCACCTTTATTTTATTGGACTGGTGCCTGAGTCCACAGCCACCTGAAGAACTGCATCTGGCGAGACTAATAAAGTGAAACATGAGATTCCATGACCAGGCAGTTCAGCCTTGCAACTCCTTCCCTTACGAAACTATGATTGCCTTGGCACCTTGATATTGAGAGAAATCCTATGCTTTTTGGTTCTTACATGTAAATTCCACTGTAACCTAGCAAAACAAAATGCACCAGTACCACTCTTTTTAAATGTCACTCTTAATGCAGACTCAGGAGGAACACGAACTCATAGCAAGACATCACAATGGAGTTACTTAATAGATTTGTTTAATTTTCCGTATGAACTGCAGTATTTTTTTTTCCTGCTCAGTGCCATACAATTTTGCCGAGAACTCTTGTACGCACGTGGAGGAAAAAAATAAATCTAGCTATGAGATATTTTCTGTAGAGTGCGTTACAGTAAGTGCTTGTGGGTGTAATTTAATGTTTTACAGTGAAATTATGCTTCTGTTAGCAGAAAGTCATCAGCATGCTTTTACAGCAGTTCTACTGTCTGTCTTTTGATTTTGCTATTAACGCTTAGATGGACTGTCTGGGAGCTGTGCTGGCTCCATGAGCTGTATAGCCAGGACAAGACCTGCCAGCTCCACGCTGTTTGTATGCCCCTGTTTTTTTGGCCCTCGTCTCAAGCTTCTCTGGGTGTCACTTGAACTCCCGCAACTGGTGCACTAAGCTGCTCTCTTGTTCCAGGTCTCCATCTGTCAGACACAGCAGTTGAACCTGCTGCATGTAAAACCCTGAATACCAGGTAATAATACCAAGAGGGAAGTGAGAAGTCCACCTGGTACTTTATACACTAACTGTATTTATTTTAGATAAATATGTACCTATGCACACACAGAGGCATGTGCATTAAAAAATGGGCTATTTGCACTTCCTCTGAAAAGCTTTCAGAGATATTAATCTTTCGTATTCCAGCACAGCATAGTTCACAGGCTGCATAATATCCTGCAAAAATCCCTTTCCTTGTCTGTAAACTGCCTCATAATGTTCTATTCATAATTTTCTTTGACATTAAAAATGTTAATATTCTCAATATCTCCTTTCCTTGCTTATGTTCCTCAGGAAGATCTGGCATCCCACAGAAGCCAGATGGTGGCTTGAACTTCACAACTGAGCTGTCTAGCTGCTGCTACAAAAAGGGATGATTTTGCTTCCTCCTATCTCAACCTGAAGAGCATGTACCTAGCCCTTCCTTTGCACTGACTCTTGTCTAACCCTGCAGTGAACTCTGGGAATGAGCCTATTAATTAGAGACAGCTTAAACTAAGTGAGAACCAATGTCTGAACAAGGAAGCAAGACCACTGTGAAGATACCTCGAGGGCTGGTGGCTCCCTAAGGATCATGGAGTCACCTGCAGTGACGCAGCCAGCAGGGCTGGGGACTCACCAGCCTGGGCATGTCCCACAGCACACAGCTGTGGCAAGAATCCAGAAACCAGATCATCTGTTCATGGTGGTGAAAGAGGTCCAAGGTGAAGCCAGCACATCAGTCTGGAGACCAGGGCCAGCCATAGTAACTAGGGAGGCCCACAGGGACAAGGCAAGTCTTAAATCAAGCCAGAAAGCAAGGCCAGAAGAACGCAGACCTGCAGCATAGCTCAGGTAAGAACTGAGGGCCCAGGGCTGAGCTCGAATGGGCCTCTTGTGGCCTTGGGCAAGGAGTGCGGGGTGGAGGCCCCAGGTGAGGCTGATTAGGGCCATTAAGGCCCATTAGTGCATGCTGAGCCCTGACAATTACTCCTTTTGATGGGCTACCAAATTTGTCTTCAGCCTGACATCAGATTACACCTTCAAGCGCACATCCTCACATTGCTAAGGTCGTAGCAGCAGGAAAACGACCGAAAATACCTGAAAGCCCCAATACCTGAACTAGAAAATAGCCTGTGGCTACAGGACACCACGGGGCAAGAACTGGGCCAGAGCTGGTGGACACAGCAGTCTGTGAAAGGTGGAAAGAGAGAGAAAGAGCAATCCCATGAACAGATTTTTTTACTTTGTCCACCAGAACAGCAGAGCCCAAACAGTGCGTGCCCTCACCCGCTTTGAGACCAAAAATCCTTCAAAAGGAGGACAGGGGGCCTATGGCTAAACCCAAGGAGCGATGGACGCTGCCGATGCTGCCAGCGGGTGCGCTGGGGCGGCTGAGCAGGGCCCCGGCTCCGTGCAGGGATGTGGCAGCGAGCTGGCGGGCGGCAGAGCGAGCTGGCGGGCGGCAGAGCGAGCTGGCGGGTGGCAGAGTGAGCTGGCGGGTGGCAGAGCGAGCTGGCACGGCTGGAGGCGGGAAACGCCGCCTGCTCGGCTGCCTGGCAGCGCCGTGCCGGCCTGCCACAGGCTGGGGTTTGTGAAGGGCGAGGAGCGTGAGGCAGGGGTTTGCTGCTCCTGTGGGTGAGGGGCTTTGAGGATTCCCTGTGAGAGATGGCTCAGGGGAATTGGGTTTTCAGCGAGGCTGGGCTGCTTGGGGCTGGTGCTGTGGGGTATTTGGTACCTTCCCAGCAGGTGTTTCATTCACCAGCCCCGCTGCCTTGGCAAAGCCAACAAGCACCAGGAGGAGTTTTGCCACCTGCACTTGCCTCTCAGTGACACTTTTTCTGTGGGGAGCTTTTCATAGAATCACAGAATGTCAGGGATTGGAAGGGACCTCAAAAGCTCATCCAGTCCAATCCCCCACTGGAGCAGGAACACCCAGATGAGGTTACACAGAAGGTGTCCAGGCGGGTTGGAATGTCTGCAGAGAAGGAGACTCCACAACCTCCCTGGGCAGCCTGGGCCAGTGTCCGTCACTCTCACTGCGAAGAAGTTTCTTCTCATATTTAAGTGGAACCCCCTGTGTTCCAGTTTGTACCCATTGCCCCTTGTCCTACCATTGGTTGTCACTGAGAAGAGCCTGGCTCCATCCTTGTGACACTCACCCTCTACATATTTATAAACATTAATGAGGTCACCCCTCAGTCTCCTCTTCTCCAAGCTGAGGAGACCCAGCTCCCTCAGCCTCCCTTTGGCCCCTCAGCCGCAGGAAGCCTCATCCCTCCGTCGTTTTCAGCACCCTCCTCACACCACACATCCCCTGACCCCATCATCCCTCAGGTTTTCGCATTAAAATAGTAGCTCAGCGTGCCTCGTTTGCTCGCCGCCCCTGAGGATGCCGGCGGCGGTCGGGCACGAACCCTCCCGCCCGCTCCGCTTCGCACCGCCTCGCAGGGGCGAGGCCGCGAGATCGGACGTCATCGCGGGCTGGGGTTGTCGCGCCCGCCCTCGCCGCCGCGCGCAGGGAGGGGCGGGTCAGCCATCTTGGGCTCGCCGGGCCGTGCCTGCGAGCGGGCGGGGGAGGGAGGGAGCGCCCGCCTTGCGGAAGTGCCCTCAGTCCCCGCCGCCGAGCCCCGCCGGAGCGCGCCCAGGGCTGCCGCCGTCCCCAGCACCGCCGCTACCGAGGAGCATGGCAGGGCGGCTTCCGGCCTGTGTGGTGGACTGCGGCACGGGGTGAGCGACGGCCGGGGCGGCCGCTGACAGCTCGGTGCCGCCCGGGGCGGGGCCGGGCGGGTTCCGCTGCCGCAGATGGCGGCGGGGGTCGCGCTGCCCGCGGCGGGGCCGGGGCCGGGTCGGGCAGCCGCGCCAGAGCCGGTAGCGGGAGGGCTTGGCCGGGTGGGGGGTGATCAGCCGGCTGCCTTCCCTTCCCTTCCCCTCCGGTCTCCTCCTCCGCCGGGCCCGCCGCGGCCGCCCGCTGGGGAGGGTGTCCCGGCGCGGCCCCGCTCCCCGCCCTCAGCAGCCGGATGGCACCGAGGCCGCGCCGGCCGGGCCCCCTGCCCGGCCCCTCACCCCGCGGAGCCCTCGGGCCGCTCGTCGGCCGGTGCGTGTCGGGCTGCGGAGGACCCTGTGCGGCCGGGGGAGGCGAGCGGGGAGAACGATCGTGCGGCTGCCGGGTGCGGGCTCCTGAAATGCCCTCGCTCGGGGGAGTCACGGTGCTGCCCGGGAGGCTCTTATGTATTTATTATTATTATTTTAATATGTGGGTAATACCATTTATTCTGTGTTACTTCTCCCTGTGGAAGGAAAAACCCCTCCCCCTCCAGCGAGCAAGCGCAGAGGAACTTCCTTAGTTTTGTCAAAGCCTCTTCCTGCTTTCGGGCTTTTATACCTTATAAGGCAGTTTTCAGTGTCAAACCTGAACCAAATCCGTTCTAGAAACTCTTCTTTTTATTTAGCAGCTACCAGATGATGAAGACAATGCGGTGCCAGTGATATGTAGCATATAAAGCGATTCGGAGGAGGCCCGTGGGATCCAGACTCCCTTTTCCGCCGTGTCTCGGCTCCTGGAGGCTCTGGGTTGGGGAACAAGCCCTTAGAGGTGTCTGTAGGAAGCCGACCTGGAAGGGCTACGTGGTACCGCTTGCAGGAATGTGCTCAGGAAGTGAAAACCGCTCTGTGACCCGCTGTCTGCGGTGTGATTTTTTGAAGATGAAATATTTTATTTTAGGCATTGTGCATCAGACTTTTACTGTAAAGTATTGGTATATTCTCAAGGCTCTTCCTCTTTAGCTAGTACTGATGACATGCTGATTCTTTACCTCATCTTTTTGTTTCACTTCTCATCCATCTTGCTAAAAATAATCAAAGAAATTTCAGTGACTGTAGTATAGGTACAAACATTTACAATATTCTGAAAGGGCATGTTATTTTGAAATCCAGGCGCTTGTTTTTTGAAAGCACGTGCTCATATTCTATTGAAGTCTATTTGGTGTGTAACATTAATAAATTGGTCTTTTAGAAGAGCAGGCATGTATGTATCTAATGTCTGTACGTTTAACAGTTGTATGAAGAAGTCATACCTGTAGTTAGAACAAGAACTAAAACCTTGAGTTTTGTGGGATTGAGGAAGGTTAGCATAGCAGGAATGAGAGTGTAGCTGAATGTAATGGAAGTATACATGGGTTTAACATGATGTATATATGCACTGTTTATCTTTCGAAACAGAATATCTGTAATATACTCTGCCACATGCCACTAGAGGCTTTTTTCTATCTCACGTATTTGTACATTGCAGGTAGTCCCATTAAAGTCAGTAATTATGTCTTTATAGGTTTGTAAAATATAGGTTGTGATCACTGGAGTAGAGAGATTCGCTTAGAGCTTTCAGTGATACCAAGCAGGAACAACATGCTAGCATATAGCCACAGAAATTACTTAGTCTTTTTAAAGTGGGAGGCATACCAAGGGATCCGAGTGTTAAAACAAATGTTCCTGGGGAAGACCTGCGTGTAAGTGCTCCATTAATCAACTTCAGTGCACAGGGCGTGCTCTGTAATGTTCTTGTATATGATATTTACCAAGTCTCGCTCCTATTTTATTTGTATATATCCATTCAGTCTTCAAAGATCTTTCTAAGATACCGTTTTACTGTGCACTCGTATTTTTTTCTTTTTTTTTAACACAGTACCACTTATTCTGCTGTTCAGGCTTTTCTTTTCTGATGCACTTCGTAGTCTGAGGTTGTTCTTCCATTAAGTTCAGCTTCAGGAAACTGTGGGCAGATTTTTAGCATTGAAAACATTACAGAGCATTGGAGTTGTTGTAATTCATTGATTTCAGTAGTCAAAGATATGAACTGGTGAATTTACGAAGGAAAAATGTAATACTTGGGATAAATAAGGAGCAGGTGGGTAGTAGTGCAGTGGGATGTGATAGCATAATCATGCTCATAGCTTTTTTTAATCAGTGCAGCCCTCCCACCCCATCTCTGTTAGTGTGTATAAGCAAGATCATGACACATAAATTGTCTGCCTTGTGCGTTCTGTGGATCAGTTGAGGTCTCACCAAGCATACTGTCTTGTCTACCAAATAAAGCAAAAAAGGTAAAGATAGCCCCTGAAAACAGGAAAAGACAGAGGTCTCAAGAATACAACCAAAGCAGAAAGGTTGAAACAAATGGCCTTATTTAGAACACGCAAGGCTTTAAAAGTGCACAATTTTTTCAATAAGTAGTTTTTGGTGGTTGTTGGTTTGGTTTTTTTTTTTTTTTTTTTTTTTTTTTTTTTTTTTTTAGATGGAGAGGATGATAATTAATTTACAGTCCAAGGAGAATTTACCTTAGCAGCAAAAGAGCAGATGTAGGAGAGGTTTTAAGGGTGTCTTCCTACATGGCTTGTGCATGTAGATGCAGATTCAGTTTGTTGATCTGAGTGATATTTTTTCTTTCTTTTTCTCTCTTTTTTTTTGGGGGGGGGAGGGGTGTTCATTTTTGCCAGCTAAAATTGATGGGAAGGAGATGGATGAGAAAGGTGGCAGAGTTGTGCTTTTCAGCATCGGCCTGCACGGATTAGACAGATTTTAAGAACCCCTTTCAAAGCATAAAGAGACTAAAGCACAGAAGAGGTTGGGGAGATTATGCAAACCCTGTTGTTTGAGGCTTTAACAGGTTAGTCAAACTTTTTAGGGCTCATCCAAGTACATGTCATAAACCCGGAGCTGCCACGTGGGTGAAGTCAGTGACATGGCAATCAGATTATGGATGCAGCAAAAGTTGTTCCAGTATTACATTTGTTATTTTCAAATTTGCATTCCTTGCTTAAGTAAACCTGATATCTAGAAAATAAGGTAATGGATACCTACTAAGAGTGGGTAGAGACTGTCAATGGGACTTAGGTCGGACTGGTGTGTCTAAGGATTGCATACAAAAATAGTAATAAAAAAATATTACATTTAAAAATTGAAAAAAAAAAAAAAAAGAATGTGCTATTATTTCCAGAAAGTATACGGACAACACACCAGAAAAAGAAAAAAGCTCTTTCTAATATTTTAATCTCAGTAGGCTGCAGTCTTTTGCTCTGTACCTTTTGGGTATTTGAATAGTTTTTCTTGCCTGTTCTATAGGCAAAAGCACGACCTGCAAGTCATGATTAAAAGCTCTTCCTACGCCACTTCAGAATTTAGCTTGATTGGATTGACAAGTAGATTTTAGCTGTGTCTTTCTGTGTGAATGCATTTTTTTTTTTCCTTAGTATAAACTTGTATAACACTGAATTAGCTAGTTTGGGATGGCAGATAATTGCAAGTGTTCAAATTAATGACTCTTCAGCTGAGCTGAAGTGGCTGTGTAACCTACTGCAGTTCCAAAATGAGAGCTTAATTTTAGCAATGGAAGTGATTTAAAGAAAAGCATTTTCTGTACCTAGACTCCCTTTTCTATAGGCTGGTGTGCAGTTTTTCTTGTGGCTGTCAGGTGGATCCATTACCAATCAATACTTAAGTGTTGTAGGTGACCAGCTTCTCTAATTTACTCCAGAATCTTTGTTAGTAGGGTCAGTATGTTGGTTGGCCTTGAATAAATTTGTTATGTGATTGTGTGAAAATAATTTCTGTTGTCTCACATCTTGCTTTCTTATATCTCCTCTCATATGCCAAGCTGGCCACCTTTTTCACTTCCATTACACAGGTTACAAAAATCGGTGTGTTTGGGTTTTTATCTTTTTTCCTGAATACTAGGAGAGAAGGAAAGGTTTCGGAGCTGGCTGGATAAAGTCCCACTCTTCGTGGTAGGAGCATGAGAGTCCCTTGAAACCTCACAGCCATCTGGGTTCCCTCTGAGCTGAGAGCCTGGAACACTAATGTCCAACCTTGCTTGATGTGAAGTTGCAAACTGTTCTTTGGAATGAGTTGCGTCTCTGAGAGTTTCTTGGCTGCTCAGTTGTTATAACCAGTTTTGGTGTAAATGAGGAAAGGATAAACTTAGGCATGTGAAATCTCAGAGAAGCTGAAATCCTGGCCAGTGCTTGAGTGGTGTGGGCAGTGGAGTGAGCTTTGCATTGGGGGGTTCTCTACAAATCCTGCTTCTCTTGTTAATCTTCATGCAACACCTGTATGGCTTCATTCTCTTAAGTGGAGTGAAGTATTTATGGCTTGAGTGTCCTCCGATGTGAGAAGTTATGACAGGGTTGTATCATTCTGTTTCTCTTCTGGGTTTTGACCTGGTAATGCAAATGAGTACAAGATCCATGAAAACTAATAATCTTCAATAGACAGCAAGGATATGTGAGGTGAGAAATCCAGTGCTATAAAAACAAGGTAAGGGGAAGTATTATAACAGCCTGTATTTTGTTTGCTCTGCAGCTTTTTTAGTATCTTATACTGGACCTTGAAATGATTCTTCTTTCCTAATGTTCCAGACATTGGTTATTTCCGCAGATTCTCAGATCATAACTTCTCTTTAGTATAAATATTTCAGCACTGTGATGTTCTTGCAGTTAATATTTCAGTTGGATATCTTGTCATGACCTTTCATGGGTTCCAGTCTTCAAGCAAATGTGCTCTTTTGGGATGAATTTTCTCTATATTGTGTCATCCCAGAAGTAATTTTTCGGTGTGGAAAGCATGAACAAAATAATTCCTTAATGGAATATGGAAAAAAATACTCTTCCAGGATTTTAAGAGTATCTTTTGCTTGCCAGTAGCTGAAGTGGTTAGGGAGGGATGGGGAAATGCTTCATCCTTAACATGGAAAAACGAGTTGTGCTAGATTGAGAGTTGTGGTTTAATAAATATATATATATATTTTTAATAACTGCAGATAGGTTCTGAAGACCCACGATGACCTGTGGTGTCTCTTAAATGATTCTAATACATCACAGTCCATGTTGTAACACTAAATGAGCCACTTGCTGTGTCCTGCTGGTGTGTGCAGGGAAGGTTGTGCAGCCCCTGAGCCCAGAGCACGGCCCTGGCTGGGGGAGGTTGGAGGGAGGTGGGACAGGGCAGGTTCCCTGCTTGTTTCACGCTCCTTGTTTATTCCCCACTATGAATGTTCTGCCCAGAAAATACATTGATTGCATGAGTGTGATGTGCAGTTGCTCATCTAAATTAGTCGAAAATACAGCTTCTAGGAGTTCAAAAGTACTGTACTAGTTCCTGAGTAGTAATCCAGCCTCTGGGTTATTTCGTAGTATAAGGTACTTTGCAGTTGGTCTTTTAGTTCATGCAATTTAAAAGTTTCAACATTGTGTTTCAACATTTAGTTTCATCATTGCAGGCTTTCTTTGGGAAATACAAAAAGACTTCGACAATTTCAAACAAACTTTTTTTTTTTTTTACTTGTAATTTTGGTCAAACAGTCCCCATTTAGAGCCTTCAAGGGAAAAATGTTAAATTTGAAGGTAGAATAGCTGAAATAATATTTTAGTTCATCCCCAATAACATTCTTGAGTTCTTGCCTCCTCTGCTTAAGAAAAGGAATCTATGTTGCTTTAGTTTTTAATTTTTGTTCTGTTTTAGTCACTGAACTAAAATATATTTAGGTGTACCAGTCAAACAGAAATCATCCTTGGGTAGAGGCTTAAAAGTACCAATTTGATTGCAAACTTTTTAGTGTCCATAGCAGGATTATTTTAACCATCAAAATGAAGCACCTGCCCTTTCCAAGTGCTAGTGCTGAGATATTGCTTTCTTGCTTTTTTTGAATCAGCTATCAAGGAGGATTATATCCAAAATTGGAAGAGTAATTATTTTGTCCACTGACTTAATGTAGGATATAACGCAATTCATTTTTTTTCCTTTTTGTTCTGATCATGAGTTTGCATTTTTTAGACTAGACGTGGAAAAACTCTAGATAAATTTAGATTTTTTTTTTTTTTTTTTTTTCCCTGGGGTTTCCTTTTTCTATTATTCTCTTGTGGTCATCCCAAGTGTTTGCAGCTGTGCACAGGATGTGTTTTGGCGTGCTGAGTCTGGAGAGAATAAGGTGCAGACAGGAGGTTATCTGTTGATGATACTTTATTTTGATTGTACCCTGCTATCAATGAATGAATCCAAAGTTTAATTCTTTAGTTGATGCAGCATCTCCTACTTATCTATTTTTTCAGTATTAGCATTTTATTTGTCATGACTTGCCTTAGATTTATCATGCTGTTTGTCATCTGCAAGAGCTTTCACAGTATGACTGCTTGTGTATTAGCAGTCAGACTTGAGAATCTCTGCGATATTATTAAATGAGACCTGCTTTGTATATTAAACAAAATTCAGTGGGATGTTTTTGTCCACAGCTTAACAGGGCATTTTTTTCTGCAAGACAACTGTTTCTAATTGGAAGCCGTCTTTCATTAGAAGCATGGTGTAAGGCAATAAATACTTGATCTGGTGTTTCAATGCAAGCCTGTTCTTGATGGAAAACATTTGGTCACCTGCTGAAGCGGTGACCAGTGTACTGGGCAGGCTGTGGTGCTGCTGTGGCTGCTCCTCTCCTGGCCCCGCTCTGCTTATTTGTTTTCATCTCACCCGCCGCTCACATTGCTGTGATGGACTGATAGTGGAGGAGCTGTCGGTTCAAAGCTGGAGCTCGCAAGTGCTGAAATTGTGCAAATAGAAAGCACAAGTGCTCACTTTTTTTTTTTTTTTGATGTGGAGTAACATTACAGTTTTAGCCACTGTATTGCATTTGTTTGGAGAAACTTCCAAATTGAGGCAGGTTTATATCAGCTGCAGCTCTTTCTGCATCCTATGACTTGCATTTTACCTCTTTGATTTCTCTAAGTGCAGGATTTTTACTTGGAAATTATGTAGTTGTAGATTGAGTTGATCTCTCCTTGTCTTATCCATTGAAAAGTATGTATAGTTAATCTATTCTCCTGGGCTTTTTTCTTCGTGACAGATATCTGTGCAATGTTCAGGTTATTTTGGGCACATGATGTAAAAAGTTGCCAAATTAATCCCTCCCTCGTAATAAGTAATTTATACTATTAAGTAATTAGTCAAGCAGACGTCCAGACTTCTGGGACATTCTTTCCTTGTTATTTGGAAACATTACATGGAGTAGTCAGGCTGTGCAAAATGCTCAGAAAACTTGCATAAAAATTAAATATAAATTTGTTTAAAGATCTGGCAGTATAGGTTAGTATTGTGTGGGTGTGGTGTAACACAGAGGCACAGTTAAGACACTTGCTAAAATGAATTAGTCTAGAAGTCTCAAAGGAAGCAGTAAGTAAAAAGAGAGCATTCTGCTTTTGCCAACACAAACTACTTTCATTCGACAAAGATAATATCCAAAGCCATTTACTCTTCTTACTTTAAGAAAAACGTAGGAAGCTAAACGTAAGGAAGCTAGCTTTATTTATATTTGTAAAATCCATTTCAAATATTTAATGCTGATATGTACGTAGAAAATAAAGTTGACTAGGATGACAAATATAGATGGTAATATTGTCAAAATGGCTGAATTGGATTTTGTGAGTCTTAAACACTTAAATCTGGGCTGGTTTTCAAGCACACTTTTCACGGCTCAATCATAAGCTAGAGTCTTTTGGTAATAAATGCATCTTATCTTCCTGTTTACTTTCAGGAGAAGAGCACTTTTCCAGAGTTTAGCTGTCAATGCTGTTGTTTATTTATATTTTTATTTTGGTGCAAGTAAACATGGAGCAAAATTGAAAGTAGATTCCTTCTACTCCATCCAAATGTTAGTAAAATCAAAAGTTGCACAATGTGGTAGTTTCCTCTCTTCTCCAGGCTGGTATAAAAGCTGTCATCTTATTAAAAAGTAAGTGAATTTATGCATGCCGTGTAGCACACACTGCTGTTGACTCTGTGTTCCTTTTAGTAACGTACCTGCAGGGGTCTGGTCTGCTCTTTGTGGCCATGACTTTGTGGTTTTTCACTACGTATTTTCACTACATTTTACAAGCATTATGGTCCTGTCTGTGTTTTGAGTTGTAGATGTAGCTGCTGATAAAAAGCAGCACTGGATAAATATTCCAGATAATAATGAAGATACTTTTAAAGGTAACTTAACCTTCTATAGAAGTGTGTGGGGTTTTTTTTCCTCTTTAGAAAATGAATGTTTGTTAGATGCATTTCTGTCTGAAGCTGGTTTTGAGCTCACTTTCTAAATTGCATCTCACTTCAGTCTGCTTATAATTTGTTTTGCTGTGACAGTTGCCATATGTAGTGAAGAAGTATTTGTTGTCAAGGTGAAAGTTCTTGTTCAAGTGGACTGATATTTTTTGGGGGGAAATATTGTAAGAAAATAGTTTCAGGTACACAGTAATGCAGTTAATTCCAAGACCAGGGTTGCAGACTCCCGTATTTGTAACATCTCTGGTGTCTAGGTTTCCCATATGTCTTTGGACTATCACATTTTACCATCCCCTATGTCTCGTCTACAGCTTAACAAGATCCTTCATCTGAGAGCACTTCTAATCTTGTGTGTTTTTTCCATTTATAGAGCTAATTCTTTGGCTTTCACTATTGATTACTTAAAACATTTTCCATCATCAAGTGTTTTAAAACTTGACAGAAGCAATTTCGATTTAAAATGCAAACCAGTGATGTGTAAAAGGTAATGTATATATGTTTTAGCTAAAGATAGAAAAATATGAAAGCCATGACTCATTTCAAATATTTTGCTATCTTGTGCTTTATCAAGGACATTTGAAAAGAAATAGTGGACTAATTTATTAATACAAGTCGCATTTTCCTAATATGATCAGTTCCTTCCTGGACTTCTCATCTGCTGCTGCTTAACCAGTTTGCACCTGATGCCAGAGCTGGAAGCTTTTTTAAAGGGGCAGGATGGCTTTCCTCTTTTATCATCATTTTCTCATTACTTCTTTTTATGGAGACTTGAAAAGTAAATAGTCCCATCTGGTATACAAGAAGGATGATAGATGAAAAGCAACAAAAAACCCCATAAAATCTTGTTCAGGCTTTTCAGTCACATGAGGCCCTCTGTGTGAAGACTAGGGGCTCATCCATGAGAAGTTTTCCACTTTTTTTTTAAAGCAGTTTTATTATCAAAATACATCAGACAAGAAAAGCACTGTGCAAATCTTAAATTCTGTCTAGGTAGAATTGATGCATTTAAACCAGGAAAGGATATTAAGCCCTTTTTGGTGAAATCTTTGATGGACAGACCATCTGTAAGGAGCTGGCGACTGAAGAGCAGGATAGAATCCCTTTCCATCTGGTTGAAAAATTTGGAGTTTTTGCCATTTGATTTATTTCATGCCCTTTTGAATATATTATATTACTTTGTGTGTGTGTCCTCCTTAGAATCTCCCCACTTTCTGGGCTTTTCTAGAGTGCCTTCTACAACCTGCTCAATTAATTACAATTTTCCTAGAGTTAAGATAACTCTGCCAACAATGAATTTTGCTGTTGTGTGCACACCTGCAACAAAGAATTTACACGTTTCAGCAAACTTAAGTTTCATCTGCACTATCTTGTGTGCCTTTAGACAGTGACCTGCTGTGAAACTGTGAAATTGTAAAATGACCTTTCTTGGTTTTGTATTTTTTATCTTGAGCCATTCATAATAATGTTATTTACCTAATAGTAATTTAAAGATAAAATGCTTGAAACTTCATAAATTGAAATATTGAAGAAAAATATTGAGCAATCATTTTAACTGTTTCTCTGTAAAATTCGCTATGCAGCACGGTGTCAAGCTATGATGGAGGAGATTTCTGTCAACAAAGGTTATTTTAGCAAACAGATTCACGTACAAATATTATAATGGTCCTTACTGGTGTTCAAGTAGTACATGTGGAGAGTTTATTGCTGTGGTGTCTTGAAAGAAGTGACATTGTGAGATTGGTTTTAATGGTGAAATAGTTTGCAGACCATGCTAATGAAGGCAATTCCTGTGCAAAGGTAACAGACTTGGTAAGATTCTTCACTGTTCTTTGTTTTACATGATTGAGGCTTGTGTCTGATTTTGGAGTTTCTCTTTGCTCTTGGTTGATCCAAAGAAATGGCCCCATGCAGCCTTTTTCTCTGTTAAGTTATTTGGATTAAACCTACGAAGGAGCTTCAGAAAGCTGTGCATTTGGCTGCTCAGCGTGGGGTTTGGAGACACGAACATCGAAGTGGGAATTCTCTGAGCATGACAACAGAAAAGCCAGGGTGCATTTAAAATTTCCAGGTGGTAGGCATCTGATTTCAAACTGTAGGTTAATAGTTTAATCAAATAATGATTTCCAGGCCTGAAACTCCGGCGTTCCGGTATCAGTATTGTCTTCACAGATTAGCAGGGATTGCTTCTTTTAAACCACTCATCTCTTACTGTTTCTTCTAAGTGGCCAGTGTTCTCTTGTGTGCAGCTGTTAACGTGTGGTGATGATTTTTGACTCTCATTGGCACAATATCGCTTCAAAAGCTCAAGATTTCTTCCAGGAAGCAATACATAGCATGTCTGTACAGTATCTGTATCCATGCCTGTATGGTCACGGAATAAAAATAAACAGTCTTTGGAGTAGGGATCAAGACTCTAATTGTACCTGCTCTAAGATGTGTGTTGTGGTTACTGGGCAATCATCTTGCTTTTTGTCTTTGACCCTCATTTCTTGAAGTCTTTTCCACATGGTTACAGGAAAGAAATGCAAAGCAGTCCTGCCTCAGGAGAGTTTATAAGCAAATGGCAAGAGGCTCTTATGGGAAATGGGAGATTGGCTCTAAACCCATTTGGGTGGAAGAAGATATGGACTACAGATCTCCTGCTGCTTGAGCAAGTGTGGCACCTTGCAGAAAGGCAGTATCAGCTTACTTGTAAGAATAAACACAGTTTATCGTGTAAAGCCAAATCCCATTACACTTGCTTGGAGCATGGCCTCTTGGATGGGTTCTGCATAGGGCTTTGCAGAGGTGTGTTGAGTTAGAGAAACCTTGCTGGGCTTGTTGCACAGGCTGTGATATACGCCCAAGCAGAATTTTAGGACTTAAACACCCAAGCTAACATGTATGCTGTACAGATTACTGTACTTGGGAAGCCCATTGCATCTGCAAGGTAGGATACAAGGCAATGAATGTGTTGCGTTTTGAGTGGGAGCCTGCACAGAGGGATTGCTGTGGCTCAGGTGGTGGACAGTAATTCAGAACCATCATGAAGAGACAGCAATTTGAACAAAAACAAGGAAAAAAAGCCCTCTGGAAAATAATCGTGCTATATATGTGTTGGGTTTTTTTTTTCCTAACTTTATACACCTTGAAGTTGAACCAGAAAGAGACCGTTGTGGTTTCAGCCTAGTCCTAACTTTCCAGAGAGTTTCAGGTTTTACTCTCACTCCTGTTACTCTCACCTCCCTGCAGAGAAGTGGTGGTTTCTGTTTGTTTTTAAAGTTGCATTGCATCTTTCCAGCAGGGCCAGCGTTGGAGGTACATCTTATCCCTGTTCGTGTGTGCATTTAGAAAAAGTGTTCTATGCATGAAATTGCTTTTAGCCCAGGTCATTAGGAATTGCTGAGGGGCAGGCGTTAGCCCCGATTTGCTCTACAGAAGTTGAAGATGTGACGTTTGTCCTCTAGTGCTCTTCTCTGCTTGTGCTTGACTAACTTGTCTTTGCATGGAGCTGCAAAATAACAAGGATACAACTCCTCTTGGGCCACCTCATTTCTGTTGTACTTTTTAGAGCAGCTAAACAACTGTATTGCCCACAAAACAGTTGTCCCACTATTCCTCATCCTTTTGTTAAAATTGCAGTTGTGCTAGAACTAGGGCATACAGCTTAGCAGAATACATACAGAATGACATTGTTGTGGACAGGAAAGAAGTGGAGCAAAAGCACATGGTCATGGTTTGTGGTTTGCAGACGGATGTTCTGTTAATGACATTCTCATTAGAAATTCTTACCCTAAGTGCTGTTTCCTTTTGGCTTTAAAATTATCTGCATGACTAATACGTAAGTAACTTTCAAGTGACATTGCTTTCATGTCGTAGCCTCAGAAACATCTAGTCTAGGTGAGAGAGCACACACAAGAAATCCCATTAGTGCATCTGAGAACATTGTGGAGAGCCTGTGGCTGTCCTTCCAGAGATCTCCCGGCCAGATCAGCACAGAGCTGCTTTGCAGTTTCAGGCTGTGAGTTTGAGGTAGATGTGACTCTTGAGATACTTCTCCACTGATAGCTGAGATGTGGATTAGTAGAGTTAACTCAGAGGGAACCTCCATTAGTGGCTCCTTCCACCCCATTTGTGGTATGAATGTCCCCTACAAAAAAATCATAGTTTGTTTGTCACATCATTACATCTGCGTAGATGCCAGAGGATGGTGTGTGAGACCCCGTTGCCTTTTGGAGAAGATGTTGCAGGGAAGTCACTGGGGAATATCAGCACCATACATATACATATTGAGATAGTAAGGAGGGTGTGTGTGTATGTTTATCTAGATACCTACACACATACGTATGGAGACTTTGTGGACTGCTTTTGCATACTTAGCTTATCTTCTAAAGTAAATCTGAAGGTCATGATTATCCAACAGCATTTTTTGCCATGTTTGCCTTTTTTTTTTTTTGCCCCCTTTTCCTTTTCTACTTCGCAGAGCCAATACACCTACAGAAACACTTCAGGAAGCTGAACATGGAGAAATAAAGGAAAACATCTGAATGATCAAGGTTGAATTCAAGTTTTCACCTTTGGGATTTTGTAAATCAGTTCTGTGTTACAGATTTTAATAGAAGCCGGCTTATACCTTTATACTGTACAGTGCCTTGCTCTCTTACTGCTGAGTGCCCCAAACTCTGTGTGGGGAAAACTGAGTTCACGGCTCATAAAATGACCTGTGCCTGCCTGTCTCCATGGAAGTCCCTCCTGTCTCTCTTCAGTGCGATGTTGCAAGGAAGACAAGCAGTGATTTACTGGAAAAGTGTGGTCCAGTATTGGTGTTGCCTTACGATATCTTGAATATCAGGATTTTTTTCCGTTGTGGCAGGGATTGCTGCTCTGAAGAAGACAGGGTGTGCCTCGTTCCCCTGTGAATCAGATGTTAGTCAGACACACTTTGGCCTTCATGTGGAAATCTAGCTTGCCCATAGTATCTTTTTTTCACGTGACTTGAATACTTACTTCAAGTGACAGTGGTAGAGTAGATGTGATCAGTCTGAATAAAGCCTTATGTTTGCAAAAGTTAATTTTTTAAAAAAAGCTCACTTATTAGATTGTACGTTTGGAGAACTGAAGGTTTTTGTCAACTTTTGTTCATTTTTGAACTTACCTTTTTTGTGTCACCTATCACGTTTTTAAGCTCCACTTTAACTCAAGAGTGTCTATACGTTTAGTTATGGAAGTCAAGCTCCCTGTCACCGCAGGAGTGCCGCAGAAGGCGAGCCTGGAGCTGGAGGGGCAGGTCTGAGGCGCAGGAGGTGCCACTGGGTCCCTGCCCTGACGCATGGGCAGGTGGTAGTGACATTCCTGATGCCCAGAGTGTGGGCAGGACATCTTGGTGCCGTAGGGATGTGAAGCCTTGTGTTGGAGACTTGCAGCTGTAGTGCTTTAATATTCACAGACCAGAGGCCATGCATGGTTTTTTTTTCCTTTTTTTTCTTTCAGAAGCTTAAAAGCATGACTCTTTTTTTTTTTTTTCCCCCTCCAATGAGTCAGGAGACTTCTTGCTGAGCAGGCCATAGTATTTTTAGATATGCTGATTTTATGTCTGAATACAGTCTTTTTATGTAAAATGCATCTTTCATTTGGGTGTTCTTGCAGTCTGCTGGCTGTGTGTGTGCTGGGCAGCCTCCCACACCACAAGCAGCTATGCAGCCTGTTACCTGCAACAGTTCAGCTTTTGTTTTCTTTGAAATACTGAGTTTAATAATCAAGTGGTTTTAACTCTTTTTGCTTGTTAAGGCACTTCTGATCTAGTCGTGGGTTTAGGTAGCCTTCAGGCTCCAAAGTTCCTCTGTAGATTCAGCTTTAAAAATCTACACGTCGCAGTTCTGAATTTGCAAGGGAAGGTAGAGGGGGTGAGTCAGTATTTGCTGGCTTTCTTATTAATTTTCTTGTGGAACTAGAAGCCTCTTAAAACAATGTTGGTACAGAGAACAGTTTTATTCTGCACGACAGGTTATAGAAACATCAGATTGTGGAAGTCTGGTTTTGTCTTTTAGGAACTAGATACTTAGGAAGAAAATTTTAAAAAATTTGTAACTTGAGTCTGCAAAATCCGAGTTGCATGTCGTGAGTTCAGACACATACGGTGCATAATGCTGATCTCATGAGAGGTGAATTTCTTTCTGGTATTTAGTTTCATTTTTCTTTTTTTCTTTCCGTTATTCATCTTATTTTGCCTGTGAAGTTTTTCAGTAAACTTTCCTGTTGATCAGTATGAACTCAAGGGTTTTCTTGCATGATTCCTCCCAACTGTTGCAGTGTGTTACAGATGAGATCAGGTTTACAGCTTTAAAAATACTTACTCGTGCAAAGCCTTTTTGGTGTTCGATGAGGTCCTATGCTGTGCGATTTAGAGAGAAATATACCTTCCTTTTGAGAATGCAGTTTTTCCTGGCCCAGCACTAATGGACACAATTGTGTAGGCATTAGCGGGCACGTGAGCAGACTGAACCGCTGCATCAGTGGCACTGCGGCAAAACCCGCAGCACCAGCGCTCCTCTTCCAGCCGGGAAAATCCAGCCTCTTACTGTGTTTGCTGCAAGGCGTTTTACCGTGTTATTGACATAAATTTACGGATTGTTAAAGTCAGTAGTGCCTTGTACCACCTGAGATCTCCCAGGTTTATATCCAAGTGCTGAAAGCCATGGAGGTGCTACTACAGTGTGTTGTGCTTTTGCTGATGGTGCTAATTTAGCCAGTCCAGCTGCCTGACTGTGTAAAGAAAATAAGAATATTGTCACGTCTGTTGGTTTAAAAACTTGTTTGTAGGCTGTAGCTCTTGAATGTCGCACGCATTTTGGTCTGCATGTTTTAGAATTTGCCTGTGCTGTTGTTAACTCTTTTGCAACAACACTTCTAGCAGCTGGATGGTTTTGTAGTTACTTCTCATGAATACATTGGTAATTTCTTCAGTTTTCTCACATCGTAACGATGAAAATGATGTATATATCCATAGCAAATTCTGGAAATTGGAGAGGGTGGAGGTGTGTAGTTCTTTTCCTCTTGCTTTCCTTACTCTTATTAAACACATTTGCAAGAGTGTTTTCAGTGTGTTAAATGGAATTTGTTTTGCTGCCACTGTAATTATCAGCTGTCAGTACTTGCCGCCTACGACGTTACCTCTTGGGAAAGGCTTGTGAAGAAATGATGGCCAGCCCAGCCACGTGCCCAGCTGGCAGGCCATGGGAAAGGGAATCTTTTCCCCTATAGTTAGCAGTTACAAAAACACTTATACCACTCTTATTATATGAAAATATTTCTATAGAAATGCTAAGGGAAGAACCACTCTGGTTCTAAGTTATACTTCTAAGCTTTGATAAATTGAATTACATACTTTGTGTTCTGCAGCAACTTTTTACTAGAGTAGAAGTTAGCAATGATGCTTGATTTGTTGTAGAAAGCATTGTTTTTCCTTTTAAAAAAGATAAGTTCTTTGAGTTTTTTTAAGGAAGTTCAGCGAGTCTTTATGGGAAGAGTTCATTAAAAAAAGGGAGATATCTTTGGTATTTGTGGTATTAAGTATTATAACCCAACCTTTTTTGCCTCAATAGGTATACAAAGCTCGGATATGCCGGTAATACTGAACCCCAGTTCATTATTCCTTCCTGTAAGTACTTATTACTTGTGTGTGAATGATGAAGTTACACTTAGAGTTTCCATAACATGCTATGTGTGTTTAAAAAAAAAAAAAAAAAGCAACTTGTAAAGACCTCTGAATGGTGACACAAAGTGATAGTGTGGCTCTGTTCTGTTTAGAAAGATACATTTGTTATAATGGTATACTAATATTTGAAGTTAATATCTTGGAAGTTGAAACCATATTGAAATACAGTAGTGTGGCTATATTTGCTTTTTAGAAGGTTTCCCCCTTATTAGGGACTTCTCAGGTTGAAGTTCAGTTGATGTTAGCTAGCAAAACAAAATTAAAATCAGATTTTTAATATCTCTAGGGTTTTAAATGTTGTACTTCCCGGGTATTTTTAGTATTACAGTCATGTTCCTTAATTCAGTATGTTTTGTAAATAGAACAAGAAATTGTTTAACTTATTTTTTTAACATGTAAAATCACTTATTCACTCCCTGTCTTCTGAAGTGTTTCTCCCACCTGAAGTGATGGAGCTCTGCTCCAGAGAGTAGAGCTCAATGGGCTTCCTTTGGAAATGCTTCACTTCTTGACCCCTACAGCACTTGGCATTTTGTCATTGTTCATCTGTGCCAAAATAATCACGTATTACATCCTGATAAAAAGGAATAATTAGTACACCCAGTTTTCCTTGTAAATGCAACAGGAAAAGAGCTAGAACTAATAATACTTAAGCAATAGTAGCTGTAAAATAGAACTTGATAGTTTGAGCTCTATGCTGCTTTTTCTAGAAAACATGCTTCAAAAGCAATTTTCATGGAAAGCAAAGGTTTATTAACTTAACGCATTCTCCTGTTTTCATGCAAATGAGAAAATCCTTTCAATCTCTTTTATATGTAGTTCTTCATTCATTTGTTTTTTCAATTGAATTTCATTTGGTGTACCTCGGTGGTATATAAACTATAGTTTTGTTTTTCACACAGAAACTAGTTTTAACATCAGATATTTTTAAGTTACCGCCCATTGAAAAAAAACCCTTACATTGCTCTTTAAACTTCATAGCTGTCTTTACATTAAAAATAGGAAAATGGTTATTTTATGGCATTTCAGATAAGTAGAGTTTATGTACTTTTTCTGCATATTTGGATTTGGTTTATTTAATTAAAAAATCGCTTTCTCGTCCAGAAAAGAAGAGATATCATGACACTTTAAACAAATTCTGTGAATAAAATGAACTGTCAGATCATTAGGAGAGCAATTTGTACAACAGGGATACTATTAAAGTAGAAGAAGAAAGGGGGAAATGAGATTTTTTGACAGCTTTTTTAGTATAGTGTGGTGTATTTAAAAAAAAAAAAAAAAAAGGTGCCCTAGTCTAGGTGCCCCTACAACTGAAATAGTCCTGGACTGTGATTCTCTTAATGAAAAAGGCGTTTTTATCATTTTTACTGTAATCCAAGTTAGATTATTTTACTAAATGCACCAGTTTGCATTAATCCTCTGCCTCGAAATAAAATAGCACTGGTGTAACCTACATTAGAGAAACAAAAATAGAATATAGCAGTACCTAGTTCCAAAGTAAAATGTTACAAAAACCTGTGGATCTTTTTTGGATAAATTTGGCGTCTTTAATTTCCTTAATATTATGCACAGAGGAACAATGGTTTGGTTTCTCCTTTGACTTCCAGCAATGGTGGTTACGCATTGTCAGTTTGATTCTCTATAAAAATGTTTGCTGTCAGACAGGTTGGAGCAGCATTCTTTCTGCCTTGTTCTCCTCTTGCATATCTTATTCACTCCTGCTCTTAACAAATCTTTATCTCTTACATTGTGTTCTTGATTTAATTCTGGATATGCTTCTGTAGAGATGACAAATGCTTGCTTGAAAAGTAAAGTAGATTAAAATATATTGAGCCAATTTTTTGAAGAGACCTGGGTTCACTGCTTTCTTCTCTGGCTGCTTTTTAGATCTTAATTTTCCTTGATTTTTATTCACTTAAGCCTTTTTTCCTGCTGTATGCTAAAATAGGAATCAATTTATTTCCATTACCCAGTAGTTCTTCTGATTTGTCATCTATTTCAGTTTATCTATGACAGTTTACATGTTAAATGGCCTTTCCTTTACCTTTAAAAGAAAAAAAAAAAAAGCTTGAGTAGTGGTTGAGCACAGAAACTGATTTGATGCAAGTATGTCCTCTCTTTTTCTGAAAACTCTTAATTCTGGTGCCAAGCAAACCAAAGGCAAATGCTCTGAGATGCTGCTGGAGTGCTGCCCATCTTCAGACACCGTGGTTTCAGCAAGATTTACTTTCCTATTTGTATTTTCAAGATCTGATCCTTGATTCAGGTTGTTTCCTTCTCATTTCTGACTTTCGGAATGAGGATTGAACAGGCTGGCTTCCAAGAAATCAAAATGTTGCGAGCTCCCATCTACTTTTAAGCTTGTGACAGGGTGAAACCACTTTGATTTTAAAAGTTCCTATAATCCCGTGGCAAGTGATGACATCTTGAAACTTCTTGAGGATAACACACATCTGGACAGAAAAATTTCCCAAAATGTGTGAGCTCTGTAATGAGGACCTGAAAAATATTTGGCAAGGTTCTTGTTCTCCCTTGCAGCAAACAACAAACCGGGCTTGCGACACCTCCTTCCCCACCATTTTAGCTTCTCCTTCCTATCTCCCCCACCGCTTCATGTTTTTGGCTTCCTCCAGCCTTTTGCTTCCTCTCTGCTCTCCCATAAGCTGCTACACAAGTTACAGGATGATTCAGTTTTCTTCCTGAAGAGCTCAAAATAATGTTTTCTGGTTTATCCTGCTGAGTTTCACAACTTTTCAGTTTCTCTGGCTGTACAGCTCTGTATTTGTTGCTCTTTATGGGGAGAGAGCATCAATGAACTAACGGTGCTGATTTCCAGATCCTGTGGCTGGTGGGCTTTGAGACTGCAGCAGATGTTCTCATGACTTTTTTTAAATCTTAGTTGTGAGCAGACAGAACTTCTTACCAAAGATAAAAACTAGTGAAATAATTCTGCCTTTGAAAGAGGTTTTGGATCACATTCTTCGAATAATTGAGGCTGATAGTAATGCTTATGTATATGAATTTCCTCTTTTGTGTAGAGGGTTGTGTTTAAAGGCAATTAGTAGGAGCTGAAAAAATACAGCAGGTATTGCTGACTCTGCAACCTTGGTAGCCGGGGGGCTGATGCAAAACATGAGGGAAGGGAACATCTGTGTTCCTGTGATAACTCATCACTGATCCATCTTTCCAGGATCCTGTATTTAGCCTTAGCCAGTATTTTTGTGATAAGAGCTGTATGATGAGTACTTATTGTGAAGGAATAAATTGCTAAGATACAAGCTCTTAACTTTTGCCAGTTATTCCTTAAGTGAAGGAGAGATTTATAGTCTTGCTTAAAGGAAATTCCCCATCCTGTTCCTAAATATGAGATAGGAGTAGCATTCAGAGGAATGGCCTCTGTGAAAATCTGGTTTAAGGCATCTAAAGGTGCATCATGTGGTCGTACGAATTTCTGTTCTTTTAAAAATACTCCTTACATTTCTGTCCAGTTTTCTTTTTCTGTTTGCTTTTTCTCCTACTTCTTTCTTCCTGCCTTCTTTTGCGCGTTTTTTGCATATTTAGTTGCTCTTCAGTCCCTTTTGTGTAACATATCTCACTTTTATAGTATGTCCAGAAATCAGATTGGTGCAAGTGAGGTAGAACATCCACTTACATAGTGGCAACACGTGTTTTTTGTTTGTTTTTTTAATTGCTCTTTATGCAACTTATAGAACTGCATTTTTTTTCTTTTTTAATTAGTAGGGTATGCAGAAAACTAGCACACTTGTTGAATACAATGAGATCTGTAGGAATACCCTACCTTAGTGGTTATTTTTTACTTTATCTCCAGATTGCTTTTGTCTATCAATTAGATCTGTATGGTGTTACTTTATAAATCCCTATTATGTTTACCTATGATTGGAATTCAAATTATCTGTTTTTATTTAGCTTTTCTGTGCTTATGCCTGAAACAAAGGATGAATACGATTACATTGTGTTCCTGTTCTTGAATGTTGGGGTTTTCTTTTTTAGTGCAGGATATCTAATCTATGGTATTGTTTGTGTTCTCTGTTAAAGGTATTGCTATCAAAGAATCAGCAAAAGTGGTCGATCAAGCACAAAGGAGGGTTTTGAAAGGTGTTGATGATTTAGACTTCTTTATTGGGGATGAAGCAATAGAAAAACCAACTTATGCAACCAAGGTATTAAGAGAAGTGTTTAAAATACCTTTCCAATACTCTTTAGAAAACATCAGCCATACAGTAAACAGCTTTTTATGAATGCTTTTTGGTTAACTTTAATCTTATTTTCTTATTAACTCTGTTTTAATGGAAAAGAAGGTTTGGTATTGGTTTTGTTGATCTTCAGCACCCTGTGGGAATTTGCAAAAAAGTATGTGAATATGGGAGGGTGTTAAGCAGAAATATCACATTTTTTGGTGTTCTTTGGCATCTCCTGTCAGCAACGTCAGAGTTGGGATACTGGGCTGGGGGAACCTTTGGTTTATCCTCGTGCCACCATTCCGTGTGCTGAGACAAGCGCGATGTATTGTCTCTGCTGTTCAGGGCTGGAATCTGAATTTGGAATGGACGTCAGAGTGGAATAGGGAAAACCTAATGCAGGGTTTCTTGCATATGTAGATCATATGCTTTTACTGCAGTTCAAAACACTGATTACTTTTTTCTTTTATCCTTGTGTTTCCAATTCTATTTTGATTTTTTTCTGCAACAGTGGCCCATCCGCCATGGTATAGTTGAAGACTGGGACTTGATGGAGAGGTTTATGGAGCAAGTAATCTTTAAGTATCTAAGGGCAGAACCCGAAGATCATTATTTTCTTCTGGTAGGTAAAATTATGTGCTACTCATGAAATTGTAGATGACTAGTAAGAATGTGCTGATTTATGTAATAATTCTTAAATATTAATATGGTTATCTTGAAAACTAAAGTAAATATAAATTACCTGAAACTTTCCTGACCTGGCTTATCCCATCCAGGTTCTTTAGTTTTCTGAAGACATCAGAATATCTGAACTGCAAACTCCTTTCTGTTCTTGTTTCCTTCCAAATTGCATCTGCTCCATCCTTTTTTTTTCCCTATTACTTAGCCACTGAATTCAATGATCAAGTTTATGTTTTTGAGGCAAAAATAGTACTGGTGTGTTTTGACTTGATGTAGTTGCAATTATTTTGTTTTTACAATGTTGCCACCTGGATGATGTGTCTAGAGTGTGAATTTTTGTCTTTTGCGAAATCAGGATTGATTATCATATTTGGGCAGATTGATCTGAATTAAGGTCAATGTTATTCTGAAGCATCTGCTGTTCCTTAGTATTTTATTTAAGGCCATTGAAATAGACAGTTTGTTTTATTGTGATGTTTATAGAGCAAGTCTGGAGTTAGAGGTGTTGTCCCTACTCATTAAAGAACTTCTAACGCAACAATCTTGTCAAAGCAGGTCTGATTAGGTCTGGTTGCTCAAGGCTGTATCCAGCCAAACTTTGAATATCTCCAAGGATCAAGATGCTATAACAGCTCTGGGCCCCTTTTCCAATATTAGACCACCCTTACGTTACCTTTTTGCCTCCTAATACCTCCTTAGGATTTCCCATGGTGTAGTTTGTCTCCATGGCCTCTCGTCCTGTCAGTTTTGTGATGAGTCTGGCTCCCTCCTCTGTTTACCCTCCTATTACATAGTTGATGCAAAAAAAGAGTGATTTTGGTTTTTCTTTTTTTTTTTTTTTCCTCCTCTCTTCTTAGATATTCTGTAGCACTATCCAAAATGCTCTTTCAGAGAAGAGACTTAATATTAAGTACGTTTGGTATTTTAATGCAAATTATAGCATACTATCATAGTGTATTGTATGTTGTGAGCTTCTCTCAGTTAAGTACATTTCTACAGCTGATGATACCAACTTATTTTATAGTGATTGCCTTCTGAAGCAAAACAGCTTTTTTCTTTAATGAATCACTGAGAAATTTTAATAATTGTCATTCTTTAAATGTGCTAAGCTATATCCTTTGACATTTTTAGGTTCATAGTCCTTGATTCTTTTAAGTGAAATCAAAGCTAACGAACCCACAAAGGGGGCCATCATTTAAAGTCTTAAGCAGTAACTACTATCATGTTTTTACTGCACTTCTGTTTTCGTTTTCACTGAAATCATCATGGTTTTGCAGCGCAGTTTGCATAAATCCTGTTATTGTCAGAGGAGTTTATAGATTTTTCTTAACTGCACTATTTATCTTTAAAAAGCACCCATTGCACATTACTATTTTTACATGCCATTGTTGTTGAATGTCTCATCTTACAAAACTTAGGATTTGTTGACTTTATTTAAAAAGTGATTTGAATGTAAGTAAAACTTTTTTTTTCTTTTGTCTCACAGACTGAGCCTCCATTAAATACTCCAGAAAATAGAGAATATACTGCTGAAATAATGTTTGAGTCTTTCAATGTTCCAGGGCTATATATTGCTGTCCAGGTAAGGGCAGGGCTGTTGAAAGTTAGAGTTACGGTAATTCTCTGAGTTGAAACTAATTTCACTGTGAAAACTATATGAGTGGTGTTTGAAATACTTTACTTTTGGTTAGCAATTTCACCACTGGATGTTGGATACGCATTGATTCTGTGCTCTGTTCCTCTGTTACCTGTATAGAAAGCAGCCTCTAAGCGGGAAAATGTACTTATTGCATCTTAAATTTTTAAACAGACAAACAAAACAACAACACACCACATCATAATAATAAATGGTATTACTGGTATTAGGCCAAGAACTGACTCCCTCTCAATATGAAGTAACAGAAAAGTTGTTTGTTTGAACGTGGCTAAAAAGCATCAGGAGTCAAAAACCACGTTTATGCAGCTTCTTTTTTGTGAGCTGTTGTGTACACGTACATAATATTACTAAATCAGTTTCCATGGTATAAGTTACCAGGAGTGTGTCAGTCTGGGTGTGTTGGGAGGACTGCCAGAAGGTGGGATCTGCAATGTGGTGCTTGTATTAAGATTTGGTTTTTTTGTACATGTTCTTTTCCAAGGCTGTCCTTGCCTTAGCTGCGTCTTGGACATCAAGACAAGTAGGAGAACGAACACTGACTGGTACAGTTATAGACAGTGGCGATGGTGTCACTCACGTTATTCCTGTGGTAAGTATACATCAAAACAGTTAAACTGAAGAGCAGTTTGTTCTATAACTTCTCTGAAATTTACACTTACACAGACTGAATAATAGCTAGAAATGTTCAAAGATGTCACATAATTTCCAGGGTTGTGGGGTTTTTGTTTATTTTGTAGCACAGAAACTCTCAGCTCTCTGGCACCCAGAGTTTGTCAGGGTATATTGTCTTTCAGTGATTTATCTTAGAAGGCGATTTGCCAAGGCTGTGCTAAGTGATCAATGAAATTGTATTCTTTTATAATACTTCCAGTTTGTTTTGCTGGTAAGAGTGAGTACGCTTTTTACAAGAGTCAGCCCAAAAAGCTTGGAAACTTTTTTGTTTAATTCAGTCAATTAGTATATAAAACATAAATAATACAAAATATTTGAGGGCAGATATAGTATCATTTACAATTTTTCTCCATCTATTGACCAATATTTAGTAGTATGATATCATGCATCAGGGATAAAAGCAAAAAGAAAAAAGTTCCTACTTGACTGAAAAAACAAAACAAAACACCACCTAACCAAACAAACAAAAAACGCAAAAAACCCCAAAACCCAACAACAAACTTCTAATGTTAATTATTGTCTGTTCTAATATGTCAAGTTGCTAAAAGCAAAAACAGATAAAATAGAGATATTTTATTAAATAATTAACATGTACAGCTACAGTTTCTTAATTGTCAAATTATTGTTTGTGCTGTAGGTATGTGTTTCCTTTTACAAAGCTACATATTTGAAATTTTATAATTGAAGCACTTGATAGTGTTCTTTATTTCAAGTGGCTGGTCATATGTCTCTCTGCCCATCTTTCCTTGGGAAGTGAAATGCGTGTCTAGACACCAGATGCATTTTTCTTTTCAAAATGAAGTTAGATTGCAATTTTTAAGATTGAAATCTATACAAAGCTTTATCATGCCACAGTAACCTTATTTTTTTAAATGTTTTTTTAGACCAAGTAGTAGCATTGGTGGTGATCAAATATATGCTGTGATGTGGCAATTTCTTATTAACCTTGGTGGAATATAGTGGCTAAATCTGTTCAGACGGTTCATCTGAGATGGCATTTTTTAAATAAGAAGTAGGAAACAATTGAGATTCAAAACCTTTTCTAGGTAAACTTTTTAAAAATTGTATTTAATAGTTCAAATTGCTGTTTTAAACAGTTGAACTCTTCCTGATCTGTGGGTTTGTTTTCTTTAATTGAAATGAGAGTGGATATTCTTTGTCACTCATTAAGCTCCTTTGTACAGTGATACTTGCTTGATTTCTGGAATTTTTAAACATGTTGAACAAATTGACAGCAATAGTATACCATTTTTATAATAAAATGGATAAAGAGGAGTTAACACAGTTATCGCTATAGTGAAGCTAACAAGAGTGGTATTTTTTTATGACTGCATTATTTTCTATGGTAGAACATTTTATATGAACGTAAGGTGTATATAGGAAGTTTTAAGAATTTAATATTGCTGTGATGTCTGGATTCGTCTGTTTGGATGTAGCAGGTCTGGTGAGGCTGAAAGCTGGTCTTGAATGCTTTTGGTTTCTGTGTTTAGACCAGATGTTTGTAATGCCACAATACTGGCCCCCAGGACGAGTGTGACTTACAAGGGGAGACTGATGGATGAGCATGGGCCGGTCTGATGTTCTAAGTGTCTCAGTTAATGTGCTGAAATGATGCATTTTCTCCCTGCTTTCAGAAAATTAATTTTGGTTCATGTGGATTGTAACGTCTTACATCAGTGGCTGTGACTGCAGAGCCACATCATTTATTCTAAAATAATATTTCACGATACAAGGTTCCTTGACCTTTTTGGTAAGAGTAACCTCATTTTGAAGAGAAAATAAAGGCCAAGGAATAGTGAGTATAGCTATTTGTCTGCCTTATGTACTAGTGACCTTTCTGTTCCTCCTAACGTTGTAAGAATTATGAACCAATGCAAAATGAAACACTAAAGTAAAATAAGGCTTCTGAAGAATTGGATTTTTGGTAATTAAAATGAGCCAGTGTTAAAGGGCTTCAGTCTCACAGTCACAGGTAGTGAACAGGAATTTAGACTCCATGTCTTTATCTCTCCCTCCTAAGCTTTGTTGAAAGGAGCTCTTGTCAATATCTTTCTCCCAATTAATTTTATGTACAGGCTGAAGGATACGTGATTGGCAGCTGTATCAAACACATTCCAATTGCTGGGCGAGATATAACATACTTCATTCAGCAGTTGCTGAGGGAGCGAGAAGTAGGAATTCCTCCAGAACAATCCTTGGAAACAGCTAAAGCAGTGAAGGTAAAGTGAACATTGCAGTTGTTAAGGTTATTTTAGGTTGGAGCTTGATATCTGTTTTTAAAATACAATAATCTCTTAAAACCATTGTCCTTCCAAACAAGGATGCTTTGTCTCTAAATAATAGAAAAATGTCTAAATAATGTAATAATATCAAATACCTTACATTTAAAGTATCTTGTTGGGTTATACTCAATTAGGCCTAGAATTTCACTCTTCACTTGTAGTCTCCCCTTTCTCCTTCCTTCATTATTATTATTATTATTATTGTAATATTCAGTAGGAAATATTCTTGGTGGGATGTGCAATGTAAACAGCTGTAATTACTCTTTTATGTTGATATGTGCTTTTTCATAGTACAAAGCTATTCTGAAAGACATTCAGCTTAAAAGTACACTTAAACCTTGTTTTCTATGGCAATTCTTCAATATGCTTTAAAACTCATTTCTCACCATCATATAAGTTCAGAGGAAAAATAGAAGAAAAGTAATTTAGCTCAGCAAGATGTGCTGCTTTCAGTGCTGCACAGAAATGATTTGTAGTAGCAGAGCCATTATCTAACCGTATACAGTAAATGTCAGTTTAGCTGTTTTGGGGGCCTATTCTGTATCTACCAATTTAAAACTCCTATTCTTGAAAAAAGTATAGTAATTTAAACCTTTTAAGTTCATGCCATCTTTTCTGCTATACTTAAGAAGATACTTCTAACTGTACATATTCAATTTTCAGGAACGCTTTAGTTATGTTTGCCCTGACTTAGTAAAAGAATTTAACAAGTATGACACAGATGGTACAAAGTGGATTAAACAGTATACTGGAATTAATGCTATCTCAAAGAAAGAATTTACCATTGATGTTGGCTATGAGAGATTCCTGGGGCCAGAGATTTTCTTCCATCCTGAGGTAAGTTGATTTAAATTGTCTACACTTTGGTTTAGGTGCATTTTAGATGATAGCATATAAATAGCATTTGTAAACATCTAAATAAGTGGTTATCCTGACTTGTGTTTCTCCTTATTTGTAGATAGATAACCGGCTATTGGAAGTCAGCGTGGTTTTGATTCTTGATTGTTAGTAATTTTTATACAAATTCAGGCTGATACCTAAACAAAGCGCTATATTTGAAATTTTTAAAGTAAATGGATTACTAAACTTAGATTTTCTTCTTGAAATATTTAATAGAATTTCCAGGTCTCACCACATTGTAGCCTGTTTTCTTTCTTGTCTGTTGAAAAGTCGAGTTTCCAAATATTCTGTCGTCTTGCCTTTTATACCCTCAGTCTCTCTTCTACTGTTGGGAAAAACTAAAAGGGAATAAAGCCTTTTTTCTCTCTCTGCTGTTTCTCTGCATTCTCCTGTTGCAGATTTTTTTCACGTTACTCTGTTTTGCTCTGGTGCTCAGCATCTGAGAAGGGCTTGTGTTCTTTGACCTATTATGGTTAACAAAAACTAAGAGAATAGCTGACAAAATGGATTCTTTAGGTTTATTCCGTCAAACCTTTTATAAATGGCAACAAAAATAGCTAACGTAACTATTTCCATTATTAGTTTTCATGACATCTCCAGTATAACAGGACGGTTCTTTCTCTTCCCTTTTTCTCTTTCCTCCCTTTCCCTTGCAATTTGTGGTCCTACCTGTTGACTCCTCTGTTTTTATTCTTGATCGCAGTTTGCTAATCCTGACTTCACGCAACCAATCTCAGAAGTAGTAGATGAAGTTATTCAGAATTGTCCCATTGATGTTAGACGTCCTCTGTATAAGGTCAGTAGCTATAATGATTTTTTGAATACTTGTTTCAGAAGGATTGTGCTATATGTTGAAATAAGTATTTGAAACTATTTAAAAAAAACCCAACACAAACCAATGACAAAATTAACCGTTTTTCTAGAAAGAAGCCCAATATGCAGAAGGCTTTATGTTGTTCACTTACACTTTTTTGAGAATATGATGTTTTGTTACTCAACCTCTCATTTAAAGGAAGAAGAAATAAGGGAAACATAAATCTGAGCAAGAGAGAGATATACTAAGATATAAATGGATTTTAAAGCACAGCCAATTTTAATGTGGCAGCCTCTTTGCGAATTCATATTCTGTCAGGCTTGTGTTAGATAATTTAAAACTTAAAGCAAAACCATACCCATTAACTGTAAATTCAAAAATATATTTAGATATTTAAAATGTAAGAATTGAATAAAGCTGGAGATGTACATTTTCAGAAGCAGTTAATAATTTTTGTTACTCAAAACAGAATATTGTCCTCTCTGGAGGCTCCACCATGTTCAGGGACTTCGGTCGCCGTTTACAGCGAGACTTGAAAAGAACTGTTGATGCCAGACTGAAACTTAGTGAAGAACTTAGTGGTGGCAGACTGAAGGTCAGTTCTTGCTGCTAATGTGTTTAACAAGCATCTTTCTCTCCCTTGTTACCTGGAAAATGTGAAAATATCATATTGCAATGATGTTCTTGTTTGTTGAAATGTCCTCGTTTTCATTTAAAGTTCTCATAGAAGCTTTTCAGAGATTCATATGTTGTAGAGAATTGTAGACTGGTACTGGAAAATATTTATATAATCCTTTCGCTGTAGGAAGCCATAATAGTGCTTTTTCCCCTGATAGGCACTTGTACTGCTTGTCCATTATTTTTGAACTGAATCAGTCTTGCCTAATGCAAGGATGGGACTTAAAAGCAGTTGGCCACTCCCCAGCTTTTTTTTTTTTGTGCTTAGTGCTTATCGATTAGTTGTAAATCATCGTCCTCAGTCTTTTCACCTTAAAGATATTAGGAGAGAGGGAGCAGCAAGCTCATTGTGGAGCCATCAGGATGGTCGGAGGACTGGAGCACGTGTCCAATGAAGGAAGGCTGAGGGGACCGGCTCGTTTGGAGAAGAGGCTTTGGGAGCCTCGTAGCAGCCCCTCGGTGTGTGTGACAGTGTGGAGTGGTGGGTGCACGAGAGACAACAAAAAAATCGAAACAAAATAAGTTCAGCTTGGATAAAAGGAAAAACTTTTTCAGTGTGGGTATAATCAAGCATTGAACAGGCTGCCCAGAGAGGTTGTGCAGTCTCCATCCTTGGAGGTTTTTGAGATTCAGCTGGATAAAACTCTGAATAAGTTCCCTTCAACCTGAAAGCTGATTCTGCATTGAGCAGGAGGCTGAACTAGAAACACTCTGGGGGACCCTTCCCACCAAAATGATCCTGTGATCCTATGAAATGACTACATGTTTTCATTAAACTGCATGATGCTTAATTTTTGTTCTTTCCACTTTTGACCTCTGATCTAACTTTTGCATTTTTCTGTTGATTCTGCATACATAAAAGATACCAGCAGAGATAAAAATTATTTTGTTTTTTCCTTTTAAGGCAAGATTGAAGTGATTTTCCTAATTTATTTTTTAGTAGTAATCTAGCTAGAAGAGCTCAAGCAGTCCTTAAAACCCCCAGTATAGCTTCATAGTATGCCATGTAGACAACTTTGAATTTTCAGTTATATACAGTTCTCTGGCTCAAGTAACCTCATTTATTCTTAGTTCTCCTTACCAGACTTCTACGGCTTAGTAAGGTAACAGGATATAATAAGGAAATCTGATCAGATTTTTCCTCCTTCAGAGTACTGGCATTTCAGGTGGTCATGGATTTGAACTTTGCAAATGTATTACAAATAATTTTTAGATACTGTTTCAAATTGTTCAGATTTCAGCAGGTTGTACTGGAACAAACTACTTCTGAAACTGTTATGTGCGCTGCAGTTTTTGATAAGCACAAGTAAGGAGTGAAGGTTTGTGTGGATATGAGGGAAAGGGGCTGACTGCGATGAGTGGTGTCATTTTGAAAAGCATGACTGGCTGTATTGGTCCTATAAACTTTCAGTTTGCAACTGATGCTTTGTTAAAATAATGACATGAAGCTCAAAAATTAGCTTTCTGAAGTGCTTTTTTGAAAAGGGTAAGTAGCATGGACCTATTCTTACAACTACATAAATAAGCAGTCCCTGAAGAAATTCAGCAGAAAATAGAACGATGATTGGAGAGGAACACCGTAGTGGAGCTCTTGGGAGAAAATTGGTGTGAATGCAAATAGATATCTCTTGATGTCCAGTAAAGGAGGTAACTGGTGATTTATAAACAAGAGCTGTTTCTTAGTCTGGGGTTGTACCTGAGAAAATCTAATATATATAACTGTATATATAACTGCTATAACTGCAAGTTTACCTACTTAGCATTTAAGAAAATACTAATTTGTGAAAAGTAGGCTTGGAATATGCACTCCTTTTGTAAGAGATCTAGTTTTTACCAGCAAAAGTGACCTTTCATGTATAATTTTTTTTTTCCTTTTATAGCCTAAGCCTATTGATGTACAAGTCATTACACACCATATGCAAAGATACGCTGTTTGGTTTGGTGGATCAATGCTGGCTTCCACAGTAAGTTGGCTATAAAGCTGAGTGTGTTTTAGTTACTCTGGCTGCACTTTTGGAGTTCTTATTTCTTGTTTGCTTTATATTGAATGCAGTTGGGGGGTTTCTAATAGGCCTCAGGTAGCAAATATACCCTCCCTGCCCCATTTGAAGTTTTTGCATTAGACTTTAAAGATTCAAAAGAGCAAATGAAAGCCAAATTACAGCTTTGTGAGAGTTGTTAAATAGTGCATTTTAGTTTTGTGGCAAAACACATTGTTTGCATTGGTGTTTAGTGATGTCTGATGTAATACTAATATCAGAACTTCCAGGTTATCTGTATTTATTTTTTTCCGTTTGCTGCTTAAGTGTTAAGGTGTATGTACCACTGACTAATTTTTTTTCTCTCCTTGCCTTTACAGCCCGAATTCTACCAAGTGTGCCATACCAAAAAAGATTATGAAGAGATTGGTCCTAGCATCTGTCGTCACAACCCTGTGTTTGGGGTCATGTCTTAAAGCTGTGACCTCGCAGGGGTCAGGGCTGGGGAGGTGGGGAGGAGGAGGAGTCTTTCTGATTACTTGTTTGTCTGATGGCTGGTATTAAGGTAACAAACATGACTTGACAATAAGAAAAAGACCAAACACAATTAAGCAGGATTATTTTAATAAGTGTCTCAACATGCAGATGTAGTGGAAAGCCAAAATGATCACGTTTTTTCTTTAGATTGATTATTTGAACCTGTGCGTAACAGAACAAAAAAGTGGATTTTAGTTCTTTCTGTGCCCTGATATTTTGTATATTAATGAATGATCCAAGATTTGATGGGATTTGACGGTGTGTAGATAGTCAGCTCTCTAATGCTTCCGTTGTACCTTTTCATGGGTGCAATGCAGGAGCTTGTTTATATTTCATACTTTTTTATACTTTGAGGAAAAAATATGATTAAAGAAACTGTAATATTTGAGGAAAAGAAATTACCAGTGACCAACTTGAAAGTAAATTAAAAAAAAAAAAAGTCGTCATGAGTCATGCAACTCGTTCTTGCAAATCATGACCAGTCTAAATCCTGGGTTCCATACACTGCGAGTGCTTTTGGAACTAAGAAGCTAGTATCTTGGATTAACCGATGCCTGCTAGTGCTTTCTGATTACTTGGTGCATTTTCATACTATCTCTTGCTTTAAAAAAAAAAGAAAAAAAAAAAGACAAGACTGTTGGACCAGTATTTGCAGTTCTGTAGTGTCATTTCTAATTAAAAACCAAATAATCAGGTTATCAAAATTGGTGTATTTAAAGCCTAACACCATTCCAATAAAGGCACAAAATTTCTTTTTATGTTTGTGTCAGACTTGTTAATCTCATTTACATGGGAAGCTGTGAGCACGGGTTCCTACATATCCGCTGTGGTTTTTGAGGAGTAAGATTGGTCTGTAAGGTAGAGATCATTCTGTGCATTGTGTAAACTGAAGTGTGAGCATTTTAGAAGTTTATATGTTCGTCTAGATAGCACTTATCTATATAAACCTAACATCTCCTCCATTGTTAGGTTTGTTCATCTACTTTGTTCTGTAACTTTTTCCCCCCACTTTCTTTCAAGTGGTGGTTTACAGGAGACAGTGCTGCGTTTTAAATCTCTGTGGTTTTTCTGCAAGAAAATACCATGTAGATAAAAATAAAGTGAAAACAATCTCTTTCTCATTCTTTCTAGGAAGAACGCTTCATATATTGAATGGAATTACTTAAAATTTCTGTTAATATTTGATGAAAGAAAACTCTTTAGACACTTCTGAACTCACAAATGTAGTTAAGGCTGTTTGTGTAGAAGACCACAAGAGGGAGATCTCTTGGTTTCTTCTGAATTGTAAAGATTCCTCAGATTTTTTTCAGAGAAGCTTATCAACTTCCAGAGCTTCTAGTTGCTTCAAAGCAGGATAAACGAGACTCCAAAATTAGGATAAACATGGGAAAGTCTTTTTACAGCAAGCATTATAAAACTTCACATGCTAGAATCGAATAGAACTTTGATGTAAACAAGAAAATGTTAAATAATTGTATAGCAAAACTATATTATTAACACCTCCCTATGAATGATACAATTTCTGAGTTTTTCAAATAGTGACTTTTCAAATCATAAATGCTGACTGATTCGTATGGTAAGAAAGACCAATAGACAAATACGTGTAAAATAAAGAGGTTAATTTAAGCTGTGCTTTTCCAACAGTCCTCTGGTTCTGCTGCTGTGTCACACTCTAGTGACTGGGTTTCCTGATGCACTGCCATGGCCTGAAGAAAAGGCAAGGTTGTGGTTTTTTCCCCCACTAGTCTTAAAAATTCACTTGGAAAAAAAAAAGAAGGCAAACACAAAATTCCTGATACAGAGATACACTTGGCACTTTGGAGGAGCTGGGGCGCTTGGTGAGAAGGCACCAGCAGAGTTAAGTTGATGTGTAAGGAGCCCGAGGGGTGGGAGCTGGGGGGCAGGAGCTGAGTGAGTGGTCACGGATTTTGGGAGGCTCCGAGGGGCAACAAGAGTTGAGGCTCTTCAGCAAATCTGATTTTGTACAGATCCTTGGCAGGCTGTGAGTTACTGAGATGGGCTTGGCTGCTGCAAAGAGCTGTCTGAATCAGAGTGGTAGCATCCAAATCTCCACAATTTGGCTGTTCTTGGCTGTGGTGGGTAACCAGGAGAAGATGGGCGGTTCTCCTGTGCTGTGGCTCAGCTGCTGGGCTCTGGCAGGAGAGGGGAGGCAGAATAGGAAGAAACAGTCTGCACCAGGACGGCAGGTCTGGGAGGTTGGTATCTTGCAAAAATGGGCGCTCGCCAGTAGTGGGGGATGGTTGTAGGGCTGGTCACTATATCTGGCGCAATTGTAACTGGATTAGCAAATCGCTTGTCAAAGAAATGAGCCAGCTTGTAAATGAATTCTTTGGTGGGAGGAAGAGTTGACATCTGAGCGTGAAAGCTGTCAGGCTGAGAACGGGAGTTGCTGCCAAGTGTAAAATAAGTTGGGGTTTGCATTGCAGCTGTATTTAATGCGGGAAGCGCAGGTACTGCTGGGGATTTAATCATGAATTGGGCATGTTCAAGAGTCAGGCAAGGAAGTTGGGGGTTTTTTGTAGGTTGTGAGGGATCCCTGCTGTCAAAACTGAATAAAAATAGCCAAAGCAGCCCAGGATGATGTGGGTTTAGGCGCCTTCCACACCAAACTCATGGTCCTTTGTACAGAACTAGAAATCTCACGCTCCGAAGGGAAGCTGTGTTGTCTCGCTGGTGGACCTCAGCTCTCAGAAGAGGAGGGAGCATGTGTGCCCCAAGCGTTCCTGCGCAGCTCGTACAGTGCCTGGTGTGCTCAGCTGAGACGTGTACAACTTTATCTGGCTCCCTGCACATTAATTACAAAATCAGGGATATAGGACCTTAGTTTTGCATTATTGAATTTGTTTATTGCTGGCTCCAAGAAAATTTCTTTAAACTTCTATTAGTCATTTGTGTGGAAGAGAAAGGAGGGGAAAGTACCCATAGCTTTACACAACATTCATTTTCTTGTAGCTGTAACTTAAAATGATGTTAGGCTTCTCACAGAATGAAATAGGTAGGGGTGTTTTTACAATGTTGTGGGGGTTTTTTGTGCTGTAGAGATAATTTTGGAGAAGGTACACAGCCATGGCTGCTCTCTGATACATTAGGGAACTAAAAATATGGGCAGCTCCCATTAACAACTTGGACTGAACACAGGGTCATCAACATGTAAACATACAACATATGATACTCAATTATGGTCTTGTACGCTGGGAATAACTCTGGGAGTGGTTCACGTTGGGGTGTTCTGCACCTGTAATACCAGATCAAAACATGGGCTGCCGTTGCTGGTGAGGTGGTGGAGGGGCTGAGCAACCTGCGGGTAAGTCACCCTGGGAGTCATGGAAAACAGGGATGGTACAACGTGAATAAAAGGCCCTTTCAGAAAATCCTCTGCTCTCCTTAAATTTGTACCTCCCATGTTTGTTCTGTGCTGGGTTGGGTTTAAAGCATCCAGAAGGTTAATTGTAAAGGCAAGTGTTGGTGATTTGTTTGGTTGTTGGTTTTTAAGGTTAGAATTGTGGTATTTTTTCTTCTTCTAAGGATCATTGTTGGGGAGATTACATAAAGGCAATTACAATTTGCACCTGTGTACAATTTTTTTTTTTTCCTCTCTTGTTTTCAAAATCCTGTTGTGTTGGTAATTAGCATCCCAAGGATACACTAAATCCTTTGCCTAACCTCTCCACGTTTCTTTCGTGCATGGGGATAACCTGGCTGGGGATGGATGCAGCACCCACCAGTAACCACCTTCCCCTCCCAGTGCCGAGCTGGGTGCAGCCGGGGCAGAGCTGCGGCCGTGGGATGTGGCAGGCGGCTGAGCTGGAAGCATCCAAGACACGTGTAGAAATGTGAAGGGTCAAAAACCCCATGCTGGTGTTTCTTCTTAATTATCACATGTACCACACAGTCACTGTGCTTATTGTGTAACAGAGGTTTTAATGGGATTGGTGTTATGGAGCAACATAAAGGAGACTTGTATTTTATTGTCCTGGTGACTGCCAGGTGACTTGGACCAGTGCTACTTCTGCACAGAAAATTGCAAGGAGCACTAAAAAACCCCTTGCAGACTGGCCTGCCTGAACTTGGCTTGCTTTTCTGATCTCCAGGAGTCTGATTTTATTCAGCTAGACAAAGTAGGACTCCAGGTTTAATTGGCCCTGTGTGCTTGAAAGCTCGTATTTTCAGGCAGCTGAACTTAGACTAAATCAAAGATCACTGCCAAGTCAGTTTAGGCTCATCTCTTCGTTTTGTGAAAACACTAGTGACCGAATGTTGAGGTATTGTTGGGATGAATGAGTTATTTATGACTTGAAAAGCTGAGCGCAGGCAGCTGCCGGGCACCCTGAGCTGGGGCTGCTGCTGCTGGCGGGACGTTGCAGTTTGAGTTTTCTGCCTGATGGCCCCGCTGTGACTTGGGCAGGACAACAACATTTTCACAATTTTTTTGCGGCACTTCTAATGTAAGCTTCATGTTTTAAAGAGGAGCGGGGCAGCTCTGTGCTGTGTGGATACAGCCGATGGCTCTTTCATCTCTTAAAATACTTACCATAAACCTGATTACCAAAGGGAAGGCCCAGCCTGAGCTGTGCCGGCTGTAGATGTGCCTCCCTTGCACAAGAAGTGATGCCCGGTGTGTTCGGGTGTACCGCTTAGTACCCAGCGGACAGATGGTGATTTCTGGTATTTTGCTCTTACCACTCCAGCTGCTTCTCCCTGTATTACATAAATTATATAAGTTTTCCGGTAATCGTGGAGAGACACCCAGAGAGTACAACAGCACCAAGTTCATAGGAACCAAAGTTTTAGTGCTCTGTATAGAGCACGTACACTGATATCTTTGAGAAAAGAAAAAAAAAATCAAGTAATTTTTTTCTTCTTTTCATGAATTAAAATAAGTATCAGGAAAGGTGTATTGTTTGTAAGTAAGACCAGCACAGAAGCAGCAATTTGTACTTCCTTAAAGCCTAGAAGACATCGCTTCATGGACATCCAGGGCAAATTTTTTTAACATCTCAAAGTTGTTCCAATTTTTGTAAATAAACAGTAACTGGAGCGAGGGCTTAAATGCATCTCGCCTTCCCAGCTAAATGCCCTGGCTGCTAAGCTATATGGTAGGTTTTCTCCTTGTCTTGTTTGGGTGCCTCTTCCTGTGAGAAAGTTCACACCTCCCAGTTCAGAGCCCAGGATCGCATCTCCCTTGGTTTCGAATTGAGAAATTAATCCGTTTTCACCACTGGACTGGGTGACCGGCTGCTCCTCTTGCCCTTCCCCGGCTGCCTGGGGTCCAGCTTTGTGTCTCCCCATCCCTCCCTTGCGGCAGAGCCCCGGGGCTGAGCCCACCGAGTGGCAGCTTTGGTCTGAGGTGAATACCCCAGAAACCCTCCATCCTGCAGGGTGGTGATTAGTTTTGCTTTGTTTTTATTGTTTTCTTCAACTTTTCAACTCTGGGATTTAGCCAGACCTTGTTAACAGTGAAAAATAACAGTAGTTGGCCCCTAAAGAATAATAAATACCAGCTAACAAATATAAAGTATCTGGTAAAACTCCAAGGAAGCCAGAAGCTAAGGAAGATGCAGGAGTCCGTTATAATGCAGATTTGTTGCAGATTGTGGTGATGGGAGGAGAGCGATTTGCCTTATTGCAGCATGGCTGCACTTCTATGTGTATTTACTGATAATGTGATCGTTGTCTGAGGGAGCTTTGCCTGGCAGCAGTTTGCAGGCACGGCGCGGTCAGGATTTCGCACACAGCCACAGGATGGCACTTTCCCACAAGAAATCCAGCCTCACCACAGCCTGGAAAACCCTTTCGCACAACCTGCCTGGAAAAAAGCATCTCTCAGAGGGAGCCCCGTGGCAAACCTTCACGGAAAGGCCAACGCCTTCCAGTCACACCACGGCAAGGAGGATTTGAGCATTGTCTTCCTCAATCGGTGTCTCCCTGCAGGTGTGGGTGCTCAGACGCCTGCAAGATGCTCCAGCCAACAGAAATGGTGTGAAGTTACCTACAGATGCAGAGCTGGACGGAGTCCATCAGCGCAGGGGCTGACAGAGACGTGCTGGAGGGCTAATAACGTATAGGGAGTTGTCACACAAAATACATGAAGCCACCTCAGGAGATAACTATGAGGAAGTTGTCATACTCCCGTTGCAATTAATTTCTGAATTAATTTGACTTTTCTGTGCACCCGGCTGTACAGAGTGCACAGGAGACAGGGTGGGGATGCTATCATAGAATGGTTTGGGTTGGAAAGGACCTTAAAGATCATCTAGTTCCAATACCCCGGCATGGGCAGGGACACCTTCCACTAGATCAGGTTGTTTGAAGCCCCGTCCAACCCAGCCTTGAACACTTCCAGGGATGGGGCGTGGGCAATGCTGATGTCTTGTAGGACCTGATGCCCCCGCAAGCAAAGATAAAGCCAGGCAGAGCTCTGCTCCATCAGAGCCTTGAGAGAGTTTTGTTGCAACTAGGTGCCATTAGCTTGTTGTACTTGTCATCCACAAAGTGTAGATAATGATAACGTTACCCTAATGCGATACTTACTGCATGGATGTCACAGCAATGTCATCAGTATAGCTCGTCAGGTGTTTCTAAGCAAAATGTGCGTTTACCTAAGAGCTGGTTTGTAAGAGTGGAATGTTTTTGCAGAAGTTTTCCACCACTGTGATGTTTCCATCAGGAAGGTTTCTCTAGTCCATGATCAAATTTCCTGCCAGCGTCCATCCCCAGAGCAGCCCCTGGCCTGGGGTTAGGGCGCTCCTGGGCCCCGACCTTGATCCCACGCTCCTTAACTTAGGATGACGATCAGCAGTGGGGAATCTGGCATTTCTACTTTTGTTCTGTTTCTGACTAAATATCTTCTCTTAATGCCCGAGAAGTTTTGTGGGGGAGCTGTAAGGCTTCCCAGGTTTGCACAGGCTGCAGGGAACCTCTCGTGGGCTGGGACCTCCAGCCTTACTGCCTGCACTTTATCCAAACTGTATCTGCCTAAATCTGCTCAGTTATTTTTGCTGGAAAGGATGTTGTGAGCGTGATGGGTAGAAATCTCCCTGCCCATTGCTTTCGAACCTGTTCTCTTGTTTTGCTGCCATAGCCACGGCAAAGCCACAGCTAAACCTCACGCTCCTGGTGGGTGCAGGGGCTGGCTGGCACTGGCAGCCCCCTCGCCTGGCTGCGGTCACACGAGCCTGGGAGCAAAGGTGGTCACACAGGAGGGCAGGAGGGGTCTAAAAAAATACATCAGGATTTGTTCAACAGGAAACGTGGCATTAAGGAGTCACACGCCAGGACAGTCCTCACCCTGCAGCCCTCTTCTGGGCAGCTGAGATGTGACCGGGCTGTTTTGGCGTAGTCACAATGCTCAGCCCAAGCAGGGCACCTGGAGATGGTCCTGGGCTGGGGCTGGGTAACAGCCGTGTGCGCCTCTCGCCTTTAATGGGTCTCTGAGTGTTTTTAGAATTCCTCCTCTAATTATTGCCTAATGCACTTTGATTTTATCAGAGTCGTGACCTGACAACCTTCAGCTCCTCTCTCCCCTCCATTAACTCATCTGACTTATAAAACGTCAAATGTGGTTAATTTGTCAAACAGTGCAAGCTGACAGCAAGGTCCAAACCTGCAGAATACGCTATGGCGCTCTTGGAGAATGGGGGATGATTTTGCTACGTCTGTTCCATCGCATCCAGCTGATGCTCCTTTCCCTGCTCACCCTGCAGGTCCTCTCGCGGGACACGGCTCGCTGCAGCACCCTGGAAGCTGCTGAAATCTGTCAGTCAGGTGAATGGGGGCCTGTCTCTGAGGTGAAGGCAAGAGAGTGTCTGATGTCTCAGGAGCCGGGAGCTGGAGGGGCTGAAGGTGGGTTAGGGAGCAGGTTGAGCGGGTGCTCCAGGGACATGTTCCTGATGAAGTTGCAGCCCGTGTGTTTCCCTGCGTAATGCTGGGTTGCTGCACCAGCAAAGGCTCTTGTGTTGGGAAACTGCAGTAACAGCAGGTCCCTGCTGGCACAAATGCTGCCTGTTAAATATCTACAGGCCCTCGCTCCCTCTCCTGTTGTACCTAGAGAAAGGGTTTCTCATTTATCATCTTTGCCCTACAGAGCTAAATAGGTCAAAACTAATGATCAAAGGGATGACAGGAGACAATGTTCCACAACCTGTAGGGTCAATGTCTCATTTTGTAGCACTCTGCAAATGCCTTCCTCTGGTTTTTTTGTGTTTTTTTTCCCTTTTCTTTCTTTTTTTCTTTCTTTTATTTTTTTTTCTTGTGCGTGTGCATCAGTCCTTAATAAGCAGGATGGGTTTGCTGCGGCAATGGCCGCAGAGCTGAGCACAAGGCTGAGGAACTGGAGCAGGTGCTGAGGACCAGGGGCTCCGTGTGATTTGTGGTGAGGTCCAGGCCAGCGATGCTGGCTGTACACAGCGCTCCCCTGCACGCCTGCTCCCTTCCTCCTATCCTGCCTGAAGATCCTGCCTGGATAGCAGGGCTGTGTAAATTCTTTCTCCAGGCGATAGCTGCCAGAGACCACACGCTGTGACCCAACGCGGCCCTGAGGAGAAATGCAGCTGAGGCTTTTTTATCCTCTAAAAAACCGAGAAATCAAATGACATGCTATTTTCCAATGCCCTGAAAGTTTAAACAAGTTGTAAATGGGTGCATTAGAAGGACAGATAAAATACATCTAGATCTTGTGTAGATAGAGAGGTTGGTGTGCCATAAAGAGGGGTTTGAATCAACAGCCCTGCAGCTGCATGGCTCCAACAATCTCTGTTTCGGTGTGGCAGCTGGGGTTTCCAGGTTTTTCCCTGCCACAACCTCTATATGCAGCCTGGCTTTCGCCCAAAAGGTTAATTATCTTTTAAATGAGAAATCTATTTGGCCCCGGCAGTGTATGCCTGTCTGTTGGAGCAAGGTTAAGAAGTTATAAGGAATGATTTTAACAGGGAAGAAGGGGCAGCTTTATTGCCTCGCTCCTCAGCCCATCTGAGCATCTTGCCTGCCAGCTTTTGTGACCAAATAAGTGCTCTCTGCTATGAATGTTGGTCCTTCAGAGTGGCATTTAATTTTGCTATATAAATAGCTGAGTAACAGCTTATGAAGTTTAATGCAATTCTTGTTTGTTAGGACACATTGGTGCTAGGAACTCACTTGAGTGAGTTGGAATGGCTTAAATAAAAAATTGAGGGGAATATTCACAGGAAAAAAAAATGCTGTTAAAAGTTTCATTCAAAGCATACTGGAGACCTGAAATGTGGAAATAAAATACATGCGCCTATCTGATTATATCTGAAGGATTTTTCTTTCTTTGGTGGGCAGTGCTGGCTGTTCCTGGTAGTCTCAGCCCTGATTTAGGCGATTCCCTGAGCCTCCTCCTAAGTGTGACCCCTGCCTACTGGCTTGTGCAGCTAAAGTGAGAAAATAATTTGCTTCTTTGTTTGCCTTTTTTTCTCCCCAAGGAAAAAATATTTGGTTGTCTCTATAGCTGGAAAACTTGAGGGGAATTAATCAAAATGCAGGATTTACTTTCCTCCATTTTGAATACTTTCTTTTAGTAATGGAAAATGTCTGAAATCCGAGAATTTCCTTCTCCAGGAGCAAGGCTTGTACACGTGGATATATCTATAGCATGTCTTTCAAAAGGCGGTGTCTATGTAAACTGCAAGCCAAGGAAGGGGCATTTAAAAGGATTTGAGAGATGCTCAGTAATCAGTTTGGGTTGGGTTGGAAGAGCAACAGCAAACACCAGGAGCTGGAGACTCCCCCTAGGTGACTTACCGCCTGATCCGGGCCGGAGACGTTCCCTCTGTCTTTTGGCGGAGTGGATGGGACCCCCTGGGATTGTATCTTTTTGCCTTTAAACTTTGATTCACATAGAGTACTCATCCATTTTTTTTTCTTTTTCCTTGTTCAGCTCAGGGATAACTTTGCATATTTTGTTTGGGGTGTGGAGGAGAGAAGATGGGGACTGGGAATTCCCAGAGACTGTCCTGAGAAGGGAAACAAATGCCCAGACATGAAGAGGAAGGCAGGGGTGGTACGGTGGCTCCTGCTCCCCTGATTGGGGTGGCAGATCAGGAAAGGCACTTTCCCAATACCTGAGGAATGATCAATACCTGCTGAGGAAGCAGAAGGCAGGAGCTGCTCAGCTGGGAGGCTCCACACTCCAAACAGCACAAGTTGAGGTTTTTGAGCACCACCGGCCCAGCCCCCTGACTTCCATCACCTTCCACCCCCTCGGCCACCGCTTCGCTATGGAGATTCAGAGCCATCTTCTTGGGGTTCTTGCCTTTCCTGCTGCAGTGAGGTTAAAACTAAAGGTGTCAGTATTTCAGCAGAGGAATGATGCTTGACGCTTCACATGGGAATAAAAAAGGAGCGGAAGAGTGTGAAAAAGAGGCAACTGCAGAGATATAAAAACTGAATTAACTTTTTCTATATTCACCTTAGTAACAGCTTTGGCTTACCTCTGAAACAGCATGCTGGCTTGAGCATATAAAATGTGTGCACTGACTAGGTAAACAAAACTGACTTTTCAATACTGTCTTTATATTGATATGAAAACAAAACTGCGTATAGGCAGCATTGAAGCAAAAGAGTGTTTTACACATTCATGGCTGGATCGCACACCACAGAGCTAATAATGTATATTAGACTTTATACAGCAGTGACTCTAATAACTCTGTGTCTGCCCTTTTAAATTAAAAAATCAAGATGTGGTGGAAAAGACCATTTAACAGCCAGGTCTTTCTATGATAAGTACAAGTCTCCTGCGAATTGCTGCATGTTTATTTATGTGGTGCTTCAACCTTGGTTTTTTAGGTGTTACTCAGAAATAAGGTGATAATTAAAATCCAGTGTAATGTACATATGTGTATCTGGGGTGTCTCCCCGCAGAGGCTGCTACACGTCTCCATCCTCCTCCCCTCACCTGCCCGCAGCTCCAGCAGGATCCGGCCCGGGACCTGCTGCTTCGATGCTCCTGCACAGGGACCTCGGAGGTGGAAATGCCCAGATGGTCGACAGGAGCTTCATCGCGTGTGGGTGGCAGCAAAGACCCGCTCCCTGCTTCAGTGTGCGCCCTGGTATTGAACAGCACCTTGAGGTCTTTTGGGAGGGAATGCTGAGAAAAGCCAGCATTTTGGGAAAAGCCCAAACCAGGTTATCGGTTCTTTCTGAGGTTTTTTAATAGGATTTTTGATTGACTATGCTTGTTTCTTTTACTTTTCAGTTGTTCAGTGTAGAGGTTGGATAGTGGTGTTGCACATCTTCAGGGGTCCCAAGAAATTCATATTTCTCCAATAATAGCAGCATGTTTTGCTGTGCCCCAGCAGCGCTGGTGGAAATTTCTGTAATATCTGTTATGCTGGCATCACTACCAGGTTTTAGATTTTTACAAAGCAGTTCTGTCCAATGAGAATGCGTTGCTGGCACCAGCACTTCATCTGTTTTCATGTTATTGCTTTTGATGAAATTTTTAACTAAAAAACTAGAGAATCTTACCAGTGATGTGCTAGCGATAGAGGAGAGCTCCCCTGGTCCCCTGTGCTTGCTGCTCCGCTCTCCCAGCACTGGGTGCGGCACAGCTTCCCCACACCAAGGAGAGGAGTAACTCACCCCAGGTACCAAAAGCCCAAGGGCTCCAGGGTCGGCTGAGTTTGAGATGGAGTTTCAGGTGAGCAGCTCCACAGTAAACTCGTGGGGGCAATCAGGAGCAAAGGATGGGAGGGAATTGGCTGTTGTTGTTCTTAGTGGCAATAAAACAGTAACAGTAAATAGAAATTTAAATTAAATTGCTCCCCAAGATTACAACACAATAATTGGTCAGGGAGCCACACAACTTACAGAAATCTAATTTTTACCTTTTATGTCTGTAAAATTTCTGATGCATCTTTTCTCTATTCTTGTCTTGCAGGAGCACAGACCAGTTTATCTATTAAGTCCTACGTAACATACAAATGCTAATATCACTTGGGTCGTTCGTCTGTGTCATTTGTTGTGCGGCACTATTTTGGGGAAGACCACGAAGCCTTCAGGATACAATACACTACAACCGCAGAACTTCCTCATCCCTTCTTTGGCTCACCTGACTTTAAAGCACAATCTTCTCATAAAACAACTCTGTAGACAGCGGGGTGTAATTCAGCCCACAGCTTGTGCTGCCCTAATTCAAAAAGATCAATTTACAGAGCGGAATCCTCCAGCCGACCTATTGCAGGTGGTGGCTTCCTGCGGGGAGGTGGGTGACAAATACAAGTGGCCTGAAACAAATCAAAGGATAGTGCTGTCCTGCCGAACAATGTCGCGTGCCTTCTGACTGCAGGTATATAATACAGTTAATACGCAGCTAACATAGCTGCCTGATTTGGCAGGAATTATTACCTGCTGAATAACTTAACAGATTTCTAGTCTCTATGTGTATAATTTTGACTAGTCCCCCAAGGAAAGATGGAGAATGTTTGCCATAGTTGTTTGTAGCATTGCGATGCACCACAGGTGTGCTTCGAACTTCATAAACCGCATGCGATTTCGCCCCTTATGGGGCTGTAATTTCTGGGAGCTCTTCTGGGGCAGCGGCTGCTGCTTGTGATGTGATTTTCCAAAGCAGGATCTTAACCTGCCTGGCCTCTCTCTGTCACTGCGGTAGTCACGCTGATTAGCTGTAATGCATGGATGTTGTTAAATCAGCCCAAATAACTCCTGGACAGCTTTGAAATATGTTTAGTGTTTTTATAAGGGCTATGCTTTTAAATAAAGCAGGAGCTTGAAAAATGGTCTTGAAGAGATGTGGACCTTTTTCAATAGCTTTTAAAAATAATATATTTAAATAAACAACATGGTCACAGATTTAATCATTTAGGTAGCCTACCTTATAGGAAAATAATTCACTATTTCAGATGCTAATTCAAGAGGAAGAAATAAATTCTAGCTGTTCATAGAAATCATAAATTAGATTCTGACAAGATGCCATATACATCTCTTCCTATATTAAAGGGGGAATGGTGTGATGTGGGTGTGAAATGAAGAAAAGGACCCACTCATTGAACAAGGAGGGGTCCCACTCACATTCGTTAATCAAGGTGATTGCAGCAGCCAAATATTTGATTAAAAGGATGTATAAAAATAGCCATTGAAGAAAATAAACCTGCATAGGTCTTTGGCTGCGGTGTCTGGGAATGGCATAACCCTGGGACTGCAGCAAGCAAGGCAAGAGAAGACTCTCTCAAGTGCCCACCTAAGGGACCCATGAAAATTAATGGCACAGCAGAAAGGCTCTTTAAAGGTCAGCCAGAATGACACTGGGGGGTTTGCATCTGGGAGCAGTCTTTTAGCACAGGACTGACCACTGCAATTGTTTTTCAGAAAGGGGGTTTTAATTACAGCAACACTTTGCGCATCTGACAGTGCTTTTTGTCAGAGGAGCTCAGGGATCTCTCCACCTAAGGAACTGTCACTGCCCACTTGAGGTCTGTTTACTGGTGGTTAAATGAAGTCGTGCTGGGACTGACTGACCTGTGCAGCCTCCCGCACTCTGAAGGAGGGTACAGTTGCATCGAAAGGGATGCAATGGGGGGGAATTTGTCTTTTCCAGTGTGATCCTCTGCAGCAGGGCTGGGACATGCTTGTACAAAAATGGGTACTGCCCATGACCTGGGGACGATTGCTTGTGAATTGTTTCCTTAAAAACATATAAGAAGTAGTCCTGAAAAATACTGCCTGGAAAAAACAAGCAAGCAAAAACTTTGATGCTCTAAGGGCACAAATGAAGAAAATCAAAGAGCTGTAAAGAATCTTTAAAGCTCTATTTTTGTTACTACTGCTACTATCTTTGCTAGAGCTACCTTAAAGAAACCTCCCATGTCCAATGGCTTTTGCAAGTAGGAAACAGAATGAAAATCCAAACAAACACTTAATGGTGAGGACAATCACTGTTTCTTGTGAAGAAAAGCATGTTTTCTTGCCATGGACAAAAAGTAGAAATTGTCTTAAAGGATGCCATTTCTGTAAGGATTTTTCATGCTGAAGCTCCACCAAAACTACAGAAAAGGGCAAAGAGGAATGTTTTCATGTTATAATGAGATAGGTAGGAAGCTGCAGGAGCAGGGTTTCCTTTGGGGGGCAGGCAGTTAAATCTGTGGCAGCAGCTGTGCCAGGGATGTGTCTGTGCCAGCATCCCTGGGGAGGCGGCTCGCCCTGGTCCCAAACAGGGGCATGATGCTCCCATCCTGCCTCTAGGAAGCTGCTGGACTTCACAGACTGATCTGTGATCTGGCTGCCAGGGAGGCTTTCCTGCTCTTCCAGCTGGGTATTTTACACTCACTCCACATGCAGCTATACTGAAACCCACTCGCGTTTCTTCAGATACTTCCATTTTGCAAAACCTTCAAGCATGTAGCTGTCATGTCTCCTGTGTAGCCTCTCCAAGGACGTTTTTGCTGCTCAACCCTCCTTACCATCCTCCTCCCCGACCCTGCCAGTGTATCTGTCTGGTGTCAGTACCCCCTGCCTGTATTCCCAGCAGGGCAGCAGAGCCTGCGGCTAATCCAGGGAACAGCCACGAGGCATGGTCAAATTTTGGTGATGTCTACCAGTTTCTGCTTACTCTTACTTTATTTATTGTCCATTCCTGTTCTTGGACTACTTCCGCATTATTGCTTTCCAAGCTTCACTTTCTTTCTGAATAAAAATCTCACATTTTGGATCATATTTCCTATATATATGATATGGCCTTTCCGCTGTCTCATTTAGCTGATACCTGTCTAATTCCATTATCCTCTCTGGACTTCTCAGCCTCTGAATTAGTCTCTTCTACAAATGTCACGAACCTGCCACTGACTCCCCTACCTGCATGGTGAGTGACCGTATTAAGTAATGCTGGCTCGAAGCGGTCGCTTTGGTGCCCCACAAATGTTTTAGCCAGTATTATTGCATTAAATAAGAGGCAAGGAAACAACCCAGGGATGTCTTGCTCTCCGTGGGAACTCAGCAAACACTGGATGAGAGCAGCAAGTCTTTCTTTTTGAAGCCAGGGAGAGGAGGCAACATATAGATGTAGCTCGTTCTGCCAGTCTCTAGGTCATTGTTTCTTGCTTTTCTCTGACCATTTCTAAAGATGCTTTCGTTTAGCCCAGGTGAAAACAATGGGAGCTTCTGGAGCCTCATTAATTCCCTTGGGGAAAAATGCCAAATCTGTCCTGCCAGAAAGGACAGGAGGGAGAAACTACAGTCTTAGGATGAGTTTAAGAGATGGGATATCCAAGACTCATGGGGGGTGGACTACTCTTCTCTGCATCTGTTAATTGACAGCATTTTATATGTGGTTGAGATAGACAAGAAACCTTGAGTCTAAACAATAATAATAAAATAATAATTCAACAAGGAATACAAATCATGGGAACGTGAGCAAAATGTAAAGTCTTTTTGCTCGACATACGGCAGAGCCTCAGTGTATTCTGGAGAATTTCATAAATCTAATGAAGCTTTCACACCTTTGGAGACAGGGCTTAAGCTGCTGGGCTTCCTATCCATCTTGGGATCAATAGTGCAGTTAAGTAAAAATCACCTGCAAATAAAGAACACAGAGCTGGAAGTGCAGCTCATCTCTCACAGAGGAAACAGAATAATAATCAAAAAGCCCAAGCCAGCGGTTTTCAAACTTGCAGCTTCATCTGCTATGGTGCTTTTTTTGGGATGACCCAACAGTAAATCAGGAAAATGATCACAGGGGTGCAGGTAATTTCGCATGTGGTAGGACCCTCTACTGACACATGAAAAAAATGAGTGTGAAGATGTGTATGAAACACAACGGCAGTTTGCAAGCTCCCCCTTTCTCCCCTCTCGCTGGCCACTCACTGCAGTGTGCCAATCCTGCAGTTCTCTTCACGTAACTGCTTGTGGGGCTGCCTTGGAAACCGACTCCTGAAATTGCTTAAATGAAGAGGAATCCTTGATTTCTCGTTTTGGCAAAATGGGGAGTCAGAGCCCCTTGTACCCTGGCTGCTTGCTCTGGGAAGCCCAGGGCTTACCTCAGGTTTAGGAATGGGATTTGGCTCACAAGTCATATTTACCCAGTCCCAGGTGTGCTTGCAAAAAGGCGTTTAGCTTGCTAAGGCGTTTACGTGGTGGATCTGCCTAACCCCTGGGTTTCAGACTCAGCTGCTTTTCCTTGGGGCCATGAGCCCCTTCCAGCCCCCTGCCTGGGCAGAGCTGGTGGCTGCAGCCCCATCCCTGAGGTGGGGCAGGGGGAGAGGCTGTGGAAGTTGGACTGTGGAAACCCGCTGAGATGGGACATGGCACTGAAGGGATTGCTGGTGGTGCTTAGGGCCAAGTTTCCTTCCACTTGCTTATCTCCTTGGTGGCACCTCAACTTTGGGGGCTACGGCTTCAAGGCACTTGGTAAAGAGCAAGATCTCAACTGAGTCGCCGAGCCTGGCAGAGCCAGCGGGGAAGCAAGAGACACAGGCTTGTGTTTGTTGTTACCTGTGTAGGTGCTGAGTGTGACCCTTAATGGGGAAATGTCCACAGGCACAGTCAGCAAACCTGGGGTACACAAAGATTTGGCTCTCGTTGAGGTAGGACTCATCCTTCCATCCCAACTCAAACACAAACAGAACTCAGATTAATTACCTAATGACTGAGGTACCTTACAGCACAAATTATTTTATTTCCTGCGACTGTGGAGTTGTTCCTTTTCCTTTCCCTTTCCCTTTTCCCTTTTCCTTTTCCCCTTTCCCTTTCCCTTTCCTTTTCCCTTTCCCTTTCCCTTCTCTTCCCTTCCCTTCCTCACTGTGCAGTGTGGCCCTGACAGTGGGTAAGTGAGAAGAGTTCTGCCTTAGGAAAGTAAATTAAATTTTTGCTTTTGCCTTTGTAGAGGTGGGAGAGCTATAAATTTACTCACGTCTAAGAGGTCATTGCATGGCAATGCTCTGCCTTCTTCTGAAAATAAAAAAATAAAATAAAAGTTATGTTCTAGAGGGTGAAAAGTAAGGGAGCTGACTGTAGTGGTTAAATACATCACGCATCCCTGGGTTATATAGTTGACATGAAGCTGTGTGATGCCCAGAAGTGAAATCAGAAAATCCTGGTAAGGGAGTAATCAGCAGAAAAAGAGACAGCAAAGCAGAGGACAGGTCCTGGGAGTGGACAGTTTCAGAGGGCAGGTAGCCAAGGGGAGGACATCAGTGAGGATGCAGGGATCTCCCTCCAGGCTGCCTGGTTTTCTCCTCCAGGCTGGCAGCCCCGAGGAAAAGGGGTATTAAGCTTCAACCTTGCCGGTGTTGGGGAAGAGGGAGGGTAGACCTCTTGTCAGCCCGCTCACGCGGGCTCTTGGGGAAGCAGACATGCTGCAGGAATGATGGTCCTGTGTGTCCCTGCCAGGGGTAGGAGCTTGCCGGGCTGGGGAGGGCACGGACAGGTTGAAAAGGAGAGACGGAGATGTGAGAGAGGGCCCCGCTTAGAGACCTGGAGGTCTTGATCTTTCCTCTGCTTGCTTTACACCTCAGAGAGAATTAATATCTTTGTGCTTTCTGACTGAGTAATAAACTTGTGTGGCTTTAATAATCTCTGAGGTCCTGAATCTCTGTAGGAAACAGTAGATGGTTTAAAAATTAGCCTTTTAGTGTTAACACTGACTTTGCTTCTGTTTGCTAACTGCAAAAGCTAAAGCTGTCCTTTATGAATTATATCTGGAACTGGAGTGAAGGATGGGAAATTAAATGTATCATTGACACAGGCTCAAATTTCACGGACCATCAGCATCCCTTGGTGCATAGGGCTGCATGTCTGAGGTTGCCAGTGAAGTGGCTGTTCACAGAAGGAAATGGGGCTTAGCCATCACTCCTGCCAGCTGGCTGTGTCTGCAGGCAGGATTTTATCTTAAGACACACAGATTTAAAGATAACTTTTTCCCCTCCCTTTTTTTTTTTTTTTTTCTTTTCTTTTGCTTTGGTTTTCAGTCTGGCACCAAAGCTAGAACATCTACAGCTTGTCACAACATACAGGGAGAGCTTGTAGAAGACTAATGACCAAAAAGCACAAGATCTGCCGGTAACTGCTTAATAACATAGTGTTTTAAAATGCTTCTCTGACACTTCCATTTTTTATTTATAGAATGCAGAGTACATGCAAATAGAGTGTCTTTGGGATCGCATGCTGAGCCCTGGGGCATTCACAGATCCCAGCTATAAATCTGGAAAAGGCAATGTATACCAACTGTGATATCATTACTGTTGTAATAAACATGATATGTTTGCTCTTTTCGTTTTTCCTTCATTCAAGATACTGCAGGTTTCTACTGCCCAGTTCAGTAAGGCACCCTTTGAAGACATCAGCGTTCCCAAACTGGCAGGTCAGCCCTGAGCTGCTAGTTTCCCCTTAAAACTGGTGGAAACTGAGGCTCAAGTTCCGAAAGGTAAGTAGTCACCTAACATGTGTTACTAGCAGGCGGTGACAGCAAGAATTATTTGGTGAATTGACACTAAAACCTTGCCAGAAAAAGAAAGCATCGAAAGACATAAGAACTGGGTAAAGCAGAAAGTGAAATGTCATCAGTAGGATGATCATATAGTCAAGTCAGGAGGATAATGTTAAACAAGGACACTAACAGAAATGGTAAGTGCCTGGAAATAAAAAATAAATTATGTGAAGTAAAATGAGAAGATAGTATGAGAAAGATGTGTAGGACCATGTAAGGCATGATGAAGTCCTATCTAGCAAACTTAAAGAGACAGTGACGTGTAGGCTGGTGTAGACATGACAGAGAAGAGTAAGGAGGGAAGATTTAAAGTGAGGCTTTCCTGAGCTGCAGTATTAATGAAGAGAGATGCTGTAGTTGACAGAATGAGGCAGAAAAATTGTATTATGCAGAATTATATGGAAAGCGGTATGTTATTCTGCCATCTTCCAACTATGAAACAGACTCAAACTTCACACCTTATCACCTCCAAAATTTGGAAAAGTTGTCTCTGAACTCCCTTCTCTAGAGCCAGCTGAAATAACAGCCAGAAAATCCCAAGAAGTGACCGTAGCATTTGGTACCAATGCCCGTGGCATGGGCTGACTCAGGTGCAGGCACAAGCAATGGGCAGGATGCGGCATTTTTAGTAATTCCTACTCTGCCTCCAGGTTTTTCTCTGTGCAATTTCATTGGTCTTTCCCACTTATTTGAAAAGGCCATCTGAAATGCAAAGCATGAAGACAAATTTTTGCTCAAGGAAGATTTCAAACTGGGACCACAGGTTTTGGTTAAGTCCCCTTGATTATCTGCCTCTTTCCCAGCTCTACACTGACCAAGTGCAGTGCTGGTGATTAGAGACAGCCAGTGAAAGCTTTTGGCTTTCACTCAGACGTATCCTTTTACAGATGTCGCCTCACCCTTACGGAGGAAGTGAGTTGGTCCCTGTCACAAAGAAGCTGCATGTATTTTATAGCAGCGGGGAAGAGCTGGCAGGACATCTGCGCCATTTATCGATACTAAGCAAATGGATAACAGGAAAGTTAACACTGAAATTCATTTAGAGTTTAAACAACTAGGAAAAAAGCTACAATTCAACATGCAGATCTTTCTTAAATAATGAAAATTATTCGAGCTAACAAAAAACTTTAGAAAGCAGAGTATGTTCAGGAATCTGTATAAATAATATGTCCAAAAATTAATAGCAATAAAATACGTATCACATTGTACTTCTTGCTGCTTTCCTTCAGAAATGAACGAGCTGCCAGCATTTCAAAGAAAAGGAGGGTTGTGTCTTTGAACAGATTACTGCTCGTGCCTTCACAGTGTGGCTTGGACCATCAGAGGATGCTTCAGCTTAGAAAGAAGTGCTCAGAAATGTCACTTGGAAGCCAGGCCCATTGCTGAAATCCTAAAAGAAATAACTTGCAGGCAGCTACCAGACTGGGCCTTAACTGGCCCAGCTGAAAGGTCTTGCCTGGGAATAGTGACAGGTGAAGTCATCACTTGGATCTGTGATTTGTATCCCAACATGGCTCTTGAATAATATTAAGGTACAAAATGCATTTTTGGGAACTGTGCTCCCATGTTGCAGTCCAGTGGGGCAGACATCTGCAAGGCAGCTGCTCAGGTCCCCTGCTTCAACGTGGGTATCTGGTGCCATTTGAGATGCCCACAGGGCACCGTGGTACACCTTCAGCTGGGTGGGTATCCCTGGGTCCTGTGCTGCATCTGCCTTGAGGATGTCTCAGGTGCCCTCGAATCACCCCTCCGATGGCACTGGCTCTTCAGGCAGTTAAAGGGAGCTCTTGATATCATCGCTGCAAGGGGCAGCCTCCTAAGATGAGAGCACACCGCTGCATCATGTGCTGAATTCATCCAGACTGAAATGAGACCAGTGAATTACTGGCAGAACTGAAGAAAGCAGGTTCAAGCATGTCTGCGCTAGCTCCCCGGGATGCTCCCTGTTTGACATTGCTCCGGCTGCCCCCAGCACTGGGTTCTGAGCCTTTGTGGTCAGGCCCTCTCCATCACGGAACCGTCCTGCTATCAGCCAGGGAAGCCTTGAACCTGCCTCTGCCCCTCACCTGGAGGGAGAAGACAGAGGAGAAGCACCGTTTGAAATGGAAATGGCACATGTTGGCTATCTTGCCCGCTGTAAGGTGTACATTATTAAAGGCCCAAGTCGTGTTTATCCCAGGGCTCTTCACTGGAGCTACAACATGGATAGAGACAGGAACGACGGCACAAGAAACCCTTCCCTGAGGCAGCCCCAGGGCTCTGCTCCATCTCCTCAGCCAGCCTGTGTCCCAGCATTGACAGGATGTCGAGTTTCTCTAGTGCTTTCCATGCAAGCCTTTCAAAACCTTTATTTGAGACTCACAGACACCTCCCGCGGGGGTGAGAAACCCCCTTCATTTTCCAACGCTGTGTGACAGACGTGTCCAAGGACCAGGGAAGGCAACGGGCAAAACACAGGAGCAAAGTGTCACTGCTGCTGCCTGCTCACTGGGTCACCTTCAGCAGCTTTCAGCAGCCAAAAACATTTATTCTTGCAACTTCTGAATGCTTAGAGAAAAATCCTTAAGTAGGAAGAAGCTGATGTCTGTGTAACTGCTACCCTGGGGTCTCTCCTTTGCTGTGCTCTGGCCCTTGTGAATAAGTCTGGGAAGTGTAACTGAGGAGAGGAGGGGAGGATATTTATCCTTTTCAAGCACTGATACCTGCCTATGGCTCTATGTTGGGCAGAGTGTCCTGGGGCTCTGGGGTTTGCAGTAGGAGGCACATTTTGGAGCCAGGACCCTCTAGGTGATCATTCGGAGCCCCTCATTTGGTTTCAGCTTGGAAGTGCATACCTGCCTAGAAACCCTCAGGAAGCTCAAACAGAAACATGTATTCAATGACAAAAGACAATTAAAACAATATGCCCTATAGCCCATCCAAAATTTTCTATTTGAGTCTGTCACAATATTTGGGGATCAAGCGCAACAAAATGGGACCATAAATGAAGAAGTTGCCATGTCCAGGCTGAGCTGTGCCTATGATTTGTGTGCATGATCTGAGCCCACTGGAAATACCAGATAGTTGGACTTTGCTCATCCTTTCCTCTTGCAGACAAAACTGAATCAGTATCCTCCTGTTTGACTCATGCTACAAGCATTGACATACACAGATCCTGCAGCCCAGCTGCTTCTTGTAAACTTTCCAAGCCAGGATAACTCGGTTTTGTGTCTGAACCCCTGTTTAAAGTCCAACGTTTTGTGCGTAGTTCTATTTCTCTAAATCTCAGTGTGCTGTGTGAAAGGAATCAGTCGACTAATCTATAACTGAGGTCTACTGAGTGAATTAAATGTGCTGTGTACTAGTTGGTGATCTTGCTGAAAGAAAAAGCAGAAAAACATAGAGAGGGTAAAGAATGATCAGTCTTGGTATTTTAGACAATTAACATTTTGAGGCCCTTTAAAATGGAAGAGAACATCTGTTAATAAAAGAAGAAAATGAGAAAACCAAAACCTCTAAAAACTATTACGTGAATCAGCAGCAAAGGCTCAGATCTGTCACATGTTACTTTGAATTTTCTAGTAACTTTTAAAATCCTGAGTGTGGAGCCACAAATGGATTTATTTGCATCTAAAGCAATTTCCAAAATGTGAAATGTGACCCGCATGCACAGAGGCAGAAGAATAAATGGGAGCTAGACAGGAGAAACATGCAGTGTTTGGAGAGGTAGCACTGTAGCCACATTCGAAAACAAAAAAGGGAGAAACTCCATCAGTTTAGCAGAACTGATGGAAAATGGAAATTTCTATCCCCAATAGAAATAATATTTTCATAGAAAATCTGAACTGACCGGATCGAAACCACGAAACTAAAAATGAAGTGGAACTACCTGCCCCAGCACATCGAAGTGTTGCTCTGATCACTGCATTCAAAAGGAAATCGCAGCAAATCGCTGTCTCTGCAACATGGTTGCCCCTTTACAGACCCATTTTCCCCTCACTACAGCCATCTTCCCCCATCCCAGGCAGCTCCCTGAGTTTTGGCTCAATTAGCTACAAACAAACGAGCTGCCCCAAAACACAGCAGCGGGGCACCGGTGCGCTCCCCAGGCTGTCAGCCAGGGCTTTGCTTAGCGTCACTTTTTGCTTTTCTGCTGCTCAAGATGTGCATTTCTTGTAACTGCTGCTCTTCTGGGAGAAAAGAGAGCTAATTTCTATAGCTGCAAAATGAAAAATATGTTCCAAACTTGAGAAGGCAGAAGTGGGAGGGCTCTACCTCTCAAGCTGACAAGATGACCTAGAGGTGAAGTAATTTGAATTAAAAATCAGTTCCAGTAAGTACCAGACAGAAGAAAAATCCTTGTCCGGGAAAAAGAATAAAACCAGAAAGAAGTTTCCAAACTGTTAACAAAATATGTTTCATTCGTATTCGAAAGACTAAAACTGTCCAGGCTTTTAGTGCAAAGTGATAGGGAAAAGGGAAATATATTATCTGTCAGCCCACGCGTTTCTAGCCAAGGACATCAAGTTTGCTGTGCAGGTACCTTACAGAAAGACTGACCTGACTCCCAGCGCTCCGCCGTGCTGTTTCACACGCTCAGTGCTCCAGGGCAGGTGTATTTCACTGAACATTGAAGCTGCTGCTCTCGGTTGCTTTGACTTCATTAGCAAATAAAACAAGAAATTATTACAGAAGTGCGGTTGGAGGGGGAGGGAAGGAAAGAAAGACAGTTAAAATGCATTAAGACTGTACTTCAGACCATCTGCTTTAAAATCGCTTGCTGCACTGAGGGCTGAGCTGGCTGTCCTGTCTGTCCTCGGGCGCTGTACCATCGCGCTCCCCGCACGGCTGGAGCGATGGACCCCCTGCCCGCCACGCTGTGCTGCACAGAAATCACACCACCCAGCAAAGAGGCAATGAAGAAAACTTGGCATTCGGTGTGAGTTTCTCTGATACTAAGTTTGCCTCCAAAAAAATAGTTCTCAAACTATTTACTCCCTCCCTCCTAGAAGGTAAGATGCAGCTCTTCTATAATCTTTAGTTATAAAAACCTAAACATTAACTCAGGCTTTGCTTAGTGTTGGCCCTTGTGCGCCACAAAGGAGGCTGTGCGTGTCCAGAAACCGGCCACTGCTACCCATTTTCACACTTGCTGGCACCTGCTTCTCTGCCAGGCACTCAGCTCTGCAAACACACAATCCTTTATTTGCCAAATTATAAGCTACGGCGGGTCCCTGAGGAACGCCTGCCCTAACTTAAGACAATACTAGAAACAAGGAGCTGTAGAGAGCTTCCTACAGAGGCTGTTTCCCAAATGATTTTAGTGATGGAAAGACCCTGTCCTGTTATTTCTCTGAGGAAGCCCAGCAGGCGGTGCCTGGCACTCCATTAACAGGAGTTACCTTCTGCTGAGAATGGTAATAGTGTTTTTCTGGCACTTGTTTTATTTTTGTTATTTATTTTGGCTCTGGTTCCTAATTTTGCAGCTGCAGATCCCATAAAATGTAGAAGCTAAACCAGATTACTCATTCTTGACTCAAGGAATGCATGAAGGTGAATCCTGGGGAGCATTTCTCAAGGCACACTCTGAAAATACAAACAAATCTTCCATTGTAACCCCATTTTCCTTAATTCCCCCAGAGATGATCAAAACCCCATTGAATTATAAATACAAAACACATCAGAATTATGTCTGCAGCCCTGGAGACATCAGGTAGTGGAATTCACATTTCCTCTTTTACATAATTGAAGTCCAGAAGGTCGGGCTTGTAGCCGTGGCCATCATGGGGTCTGCAAAAACCGCAGCTCCAGGTGCAGTGGGCAGGACTGCACAAGGTGGTGGGCGAGAAAGGTGTCAGAGGCAGAGGGTGAGGCTTTCACTGCCACCTCTTTGCCATCCCCCAGCCTTTGTTTTCTTGGTGTCACTCTTGTGTTGTAAATAGCAATTTTAGCTAGGCTATTAAAATCAATCAAGGAACTGGTTTTGAGCCTTTTATCTTGAATGAGCTGGACAGAACAACACCACTGGAAGGAAAGAAAGGTAGGGCACCTGCAGAAGTACTGCGATGAAAAGTTATGATACCTAAAAAAAAAGAGGTCTATAAAATGTTGAACAGTAGCTTTACAATTCTCCTTTCACATCTCCTCACGGGTGAAGTGGCATTGGCATACAGCACTGGGAGCTCTGGCTGCACCCGACACATCAGCAAAAACCCCGTGTTGTGTGCCTTGCTTGTTCTAGTTATTATGCTGCCTGCATAGAAAATACCTCAAGAAATGTAGAGGAGTGTAAATACCATTGTACTACATACACCTAACGGCTCTTGTGAGACAGGAGGGGTGGCTGGAGCTGATCTAGAGGGATGCAGGAGCTGCAGCTCACCCAGCCCAGCTGGCTGCCCTCTGCAGGGTCAGGTACAAAACCAGGTAGTCCCTCAGCTTGCTGTCACAGGAGGGATAGCTCACAGCTTTGCAAAATCAGGCTGGGAAAGAGGCAGAGCTCGCATGGGATCTTGTTAAGCTGCACACAGACCCGCCACCTGCCCTGGGTGGTTCTGGGGTTGGCAGAGAGGAGCATCCCCAGCACCACTGTGCTTCATCAAGGAAATAAAACAACACAGATTACAAACCTGTGGCTGATACAAAGCAAGAACTAACATGAGGAAGGAGGAATCTATTAAAGTCACGCAGATCACTTGGGAGGCAGGGCTTATTTGGGCAAAATGCATTTTAATCTGACTTTAATGAGACTGATGTTTTAAAAAGATGTTGAAGAACACTGTTTGGGATATAGGAAAAAAAGCTGTACACATAATTTCAGGCTGAAGAATTGTTTAGGCTCCATCTGAAAGTGGCAGCCTTAAAGAGTTTAAATGGTTTAGATTATAAAAAAGGAGTTGGAGAGGTAACTTGATTATGATGGAAATCCACAGGGAAAAAGTAATGGTTACTATAGAGTTAAGTGGCTCAGGGATAAAAAAAGGTATAAAAAGAATGAAGAGCTGAAAGCTGAAGTCAAATAAATTCAAATGAGAAATCCAGCACAGTTTTTAGTAGTGAGGATGATTAATCACTGGAACAAATTACCAAGTGAAGCAGCTGATGCACAGTCTCTCAATGCTTTCAAAGCACAACTGGTTGTCTTAAGCCCAGAGCGGTCATCCTCAGCCAAACAAAAAGTGTTTGGCTTAATATAGAGGTAACAGAGTGCTATTGAATTACAGCACGAGTGGCCAAGCTGGACCTGCAGATTTTCATAATCAGACGTGAGACCACTCTCTCCTCCCTCCTTCCTCCCAGCACCAAAACCTCCACGTGCCCAGGTCACAGCTGTGACCTGGGATGGCAGGACCAAGCTGCCTTCCCCGTTCCTGTGAGGGGTCAAGGGATGTGGGCTGGCACTGGGACCAACAGTGCTGGAAAGCAGTCGCAGAAGCTGCCAAAACTCCCCTTAAACGTCACCTCTTGAAGTCTCTGGCCCTGCCAGGGCCCCACGCACCTCCCGCAGCCACCCCACGGCTCCCCATGACGCCCCATCCTGCCAGACACATCCTCGGGCACAGCTCTTGAGAGCTGCCTGGCTCATCTAGCACAGGGCTTGTTTGGAAACAAGTCTGGGGTTTACCTTGCTGTTGCATTGCTTGCCACTTTTCGCTGGGTTTGTTGAACACAATCATGTTTTAGATATTACACAGAAAATTGGACTGGAGCTCTCTCTGGCAGGAAACTCACCCAAATGCACTGAAAAAGAGAGATTCCCACATGCAAAACAATAGCTGACAACTTCCATCTTTCCTCAGCTGCAGTGCTACATTTATAACATCAGGTGAAGCTATGCGAGCAAGTAAATGCCAGAGCCATCCTCCCACAGCCCGGCACAGAGTCCATTAAGAAATCCCGTTGACTCTCTGGAGAACACTCAAAGCACAGGCACTAAGATGCTGCTTTTAGAAAGATAATGGATAAAGATGAAATCAGTTTTTCAGATGAGTCTTCCCTTTCCATAGGGGCTGTCTTTATGGTTTCAGTGATGTAGAATAAAAAAAAGGGTATTCACTTCCTAATGAAATGAAAAATTTCATTAATTTTGGGATATTCATTCCTTTAAGAGCTTCACTCCTTGAGTTCATTAACTCTGAGGATGTAGCTTATGCTGATGCTGCCCTGCAGTCCTTGCCAGGATTTGCTTTCTGTTCTCTGGTCCAGGCCAAGACACAGACACTCTGCCAGCCCCCAATGTAGTCCCTGTGGTTACCAAGCAGATACGCAGAAATATCTCGTATTGATAGGAGGAATATCCTCTGATATTCTCAGCTGTTGGATCTGGCTGAACTCTGTAGCAATTACAGAGCTCATCCTGGTCCTGCAAACCGTCCAGAACTTTGTAATTCGTGAAACTTTCAAGGAAAGTCATGTAAGCTGGTTTGCCATGACCCATGTGAGATGTGGCAGCGGTCCCAGCTGTGTGGCTGGAGAGGCAGAGCTGGGGAGCAGCTCCGTGGGGCTCCTGGGAGTCTCAGTCATGTAGAACCCCATTAGCAACACTGAGCGTTGGCTTTTGGGTTGTTTGATGTAAGCAGCCTTCAGTGTGTGTAAAGGTTTCAGCAGCAGCATGAGATTTGGAGAGTTTTTCTGTTTACAGCACCAGAGGAAGGCCAAAGGGTGAACATAAATACTTTAATTACAAAAACGCGATTTGCGTAACTGCTTTTTATGTAGTTGAAATGATGAATAAAAATAATGGTGAAGAAGAGGGTGTTATAGAGGCTTAAAAGTGAACTTCTGATCATCACCTTCCTCTCTATTTTCTGTCCCGTTTCTCTCAAAACACTTAACATTCTGGGGGCTGCATAGTCCTTTCTTCATGTCAGTTAAACAGTTTCTTTCTTATTCATCTTCAAGGGATAATAAATATTCTGTGGTAGAAATATATCCACTTGTAAGTTGATTAACACACTTGCATATCTTTGCATTGCGGAAATCATCTTTGCTGTAAAATTCTGCAGAAAACCATCTCTAAAAATGAAAACAAATAAAATCCTGGACTGAAACCTGCTATTCTTCCTTAAGCAAAAATCTAACTTCATCGAGTGGGCATTCCACTGCTGCAAGATCAGCAGCATTTTGTCTTTTGTATTCAAAGTAAGTATCATGCGATTTGGATATGAAATTTTGCAGTATTTTTGGATTTTGTTTTCTAAAACTAATAAATTATGAAAATGATCTAAAGGAAGGCCATCTATAATAAAGCCAAGGAAAATGCACTAAAGGGAATAGATTCTGATGACAAACAACTATATTGCTGTGGAGAGGAGGTAGGAAGTTAAACTTTTTAGTGACTTGAAATTTCAAAAGAAATTGTTATAGAAAGTGGAAAGCAGGTGACAAACCATGCTTATAAAAATAATCTTTGATCCGCACTGAGTTTTCTTCCAGGAGTTCTACTATGTCAGGGAAATCATGAACATCATGCTCTTGCACCCCTCCTCCCCCCCAAAAAAAATAACAAATACTGAAATATTGAAGGAAGAGCGTGGCATTTAAAATGTTTGAAGTGGTGTGTACATGGCAGCCTGGGAAGGTCTCATTGGTGTACTTGGTGCCATCCTTAGTAAAATGAATAGGACCTGCCCAAGGGAGTTCAGAGCTACCGAAGGTGAGATGTATGAGCAAAGACTGAGGTGCTGTATCTGCATTCTGTAGAGGAAAGAGGATCGATGGAAGATCTCAGCCCTGAAATACAGCTGAGAAAAATGTTGCAAAGAGAAAGAAATTGTTTCCAGCGATATGACAGGTAAAGGAAGAAGTGCTGGGCTTAAATTGCAGCAAGGGAGACCGGGGCATTAGGAAGATGTTTGTACTTCTGGGCTAGCTAAGCACAAGGGCACTCTGATTCTATGAGGATGCTCAAAATACATCATGGTGTGCTAAAATATAGCCCAAATCTGCACCTTTCAGACTGGCAACTGGCTAGTCTTCCCGCCCTTGGGAAGCAATTGTGGGCAAGGATTTTCTTCTTCCTCCATCTCTCTTTTTCATTTGAACCTCAACGAAAAAGGCCATAGGATTTCCACTGCTGAGGTTTAAAGGACAAATTAGGCAGAGATTTTCCAGTTTAATTTTCTGCCTGTATGGGTTTGATATGTGGTTTCAATCCCAAGTGAAAAAACCTGCAAACTTTCAAGATTTCCTACCAACCAGAAATTCTAGGAAAACAAACAAACAAACAAACAAATAAAGGAGGCTCCTTTCTAGCCTCAGTCCTGCCTCTGCAGCAAGAATTTGGAAGCTGTCAGAGCCCAACTTCATTTGTCACTCATAGGGCTTTCTAACTTGCAGAGCTGGAAGGCCAGTTTCCTGAGCGTATGGCAGAAATGAAACTGTGTTGGAAAGGCTGACAGGACTTGGAGATAACATCCCTTTTCAGAGGAAACCTGCCTTGTGGCAGATCTGCCTTATATCTAAGGATCTTGGCAAGGTCTGCCTGGAAATCAACCCCACTCCAGAATCCAGACTGAAGAATCTGCAAAAGTCCACTGAGCAAAAGATGTTTAGAGAGAAATATTTGAGCTTCCGTGACCATAGCTATCTTCTGATGAGTGCTCGTGATTAAATTTGACCAGTTTATGGTGTCAGCTGTGTCTTGCCTTTGATCTCAGAAATGCATTATTTAACAGCATTGAACTGCCTGGAAATCTGCTGGGGTTTTTTGATATGAGGAAAGCCTCCTTGAAGGGCTACAAGGCATGTGCTCCCCAGAGGCTGGCCATGCAAGAACACTCTGAGCTGGCTCCTCTCCCTTTTGAGCTGCCCCAGAACCGCAGCCTATGGTACAGTGAATAAAGGCCTGCCATAAAGACAGGAGGGCAAATAATCATAAATGGTGTGTCTCTAAATGTGTGTGTGGGGTGGGTATGAAACGAACCATGCTGTAAATAATTCAGCCGATGAAGTAAGATATCCACAATTTTGGTGCGTTGAAGATGCACTTTGCACACATGGAAGGTTGCAATCAGTCCAGGGCAGCTTCTCTCTGCAGGACCTTCCTCCTCACACGTTTCCCCTGCTCCAGCCTGGGCTCTCCGTGGCCAGAGCCCCTTCAGGGACTGTCCCTTTGCGCTGGCATGGGTCCTGCACGGGCTCCGTGTGGGTGGCTGATCCCCCGTCATCCCTCCACCAGCTGCAGGGACATACCTGTCCCAGCGCCAGGAGCGCCTGTTGCACGTCCTCCTCCCCAGACCCGGGCACTCATTGGGTGTTTTCTCACACTTTTTTCCTCACTGCTTCTGTGGTGTTTTGCCCTTTCTTAAGGGTCAGAAGCGTCTCTGACAGGCTCAGCTGTGCCCTGCGGCAGGACCACGGTGCAGCCAGTTGGAAGCATCTGGCACTGGCTGTGTCTGGCAGGATGCTGCCATGGACTGTCCTCACAGCGGGGCCCCCACAGCCAGCACACAGACACGCACACCAGGTACAAGGCTTGACTAAAAACACTTGAACTTTAGGTCACAAATGAAAAAAGAGAAGGTGACATTTGAGTGTGAGAGACACAACAGCCTGGGTGTTTCCAGGAGCAGGTCCTTGGCAGGTCACCACTTCCCCATCCTCTGCTCTAAGTCAACTTATTTTTTTGGTGTGTTTGTTTTTACTTTTCCTCCCTTCTTTTTTTTTTTTTAAGTTCTTCAGTGATTCTCAGATCTCCCTTTTCTTCGGGAACAGAGTTTAGGAAAGCAATGCTTCTTTTGCAGCCATGCCTGCAGCTCTACCTGCCTTGGGGCTCTTCCTCAGTTATCCCCAAAGGGACTGAACACCCTGATGGGGTTCTGGCTGCCCACCAGGGCTGACCCCAGCTGGGTCGTTACCCATCTCCAGCAGCACCGGGGCTTGCCAGGACCACACAGGTGAGGGGAGTGTGGGCTGGGGGTTTATCAGCCCCTCTCAGGCAGCTCTGTGTGCTTTGGCCTTGGGAGGTAACAGCAGGAGCTGAGCTGAGCATGGAAAGGCAGCAGTGCGTCAAAATTGAGAGATGAAGGTATGTGTGTGTGCTTTGGGTCCCTCTCCCCTGCCTCAAAGCCTCTGAACTGATTCTGAACCATGCCACTCCTAAGTTTTCTGTTAGCAGTGGTCAGTGGCCTCTTGGTATCAGTAAGGTTCTGGAAGAGAGACATGTCTGCAGCCACCTGCATGGTGAGCAACCCAGTTCCTGCTCACAGATGCCAGCATGGGATGGCTGCATGGGCACTGGAGAGGGCTGTGTACTAGTGGGACCACCCGTCATGGTGGCTGGAGAGCTGGGGGTTGCCAATAACCATCTCTTTCATTTCTACCCCTTCCTTCAAGTGGATCCCTGCATTCTAGCAAAGGGAAAGAGCTTGTAAGTTATGGGAGAGGTGACTACTTCAGGCTTGCTCAACTTGTTTCAAACTTGTATGCACTGCAATGTTTCTTTCTGATGCTAACACCATTATTCCCAACAAAACAAGGCTACAAAAAATTATTAGATAATATATTTGTGAACCAAATATGCTTGTCCATAATCACAAAAGATATAAAGGTAAAATAACTGTGGAGCAAATATGGCTGAAAGGTAGCAATTAAATTTGAACTTTAAATTTGAATTAAAAAATTCTCTCTGGAAAAATTTGAAGTTTAATTTATTTCATCACCTGTATGGAATAAAAGCTTTCAGACATTTCATGTTTTATCATGGTGGGGATGGTACCGTTGAGTGCAAGGAGCCAGCATGATATCACAGCTAGTCTAATTAAACTTGTCATTTCTTCTAATGTTAGATGCGGTCTAGCGTCCAGGCAGAGTAGTATAACAATTTATCATCAGTGTGGGCATTTCCAGTAAAATAGCAAATCTAATAAACCATAATTAGTTCTTGGCATTGGAACTGCTATACCGAAACTCATTATAGTAGTAATTGATTTCTGTCTTTAAAAAAACTTGTATTTGTTTAAAAAATAAAAACATCGGCAAAAGCAAAACAATTTACCCGAAAAATGTTAGGTGTGGGTGTTTTTTTTTTTCCTATGACAGGATGGCAGTTGTGGTACAAGAAGTTGTGAGTGTGGGTGTCTGCAGTGTAGCCCCGGTTCTGGATAGGCTGGGGCAGCAATTCATTTCATAAAGCTGGAAAAAAAAAAAAAAAGGCAGGATGCCATTCAAATGGAAAATATTATAACTGGTAACAACTTTCTAGCTTATACTTTTGTGTTTTCTTTAATTGGATAACTTTATTCTTTCTTAAATGCTTTAATTCTCTAAGTGTTCCCATTGTCTGCAAAACAACTTCAGCTTTGATCAAGGGTTTGCTTTAGCTTCAGTTGTGATCTCAGGCAGTGAGGTGGTAAATAAGCAGTTTTAAACAAAAGTCAGTGTGAAGATGCATAATAGTAAACCGAAGTTTCAGAATGCATGAATCCAAATATGTGAGCTATAAATTACAGTTTCACTGATTGAAGGGAAATAGAGATTTTGTGTTTAAGGTATCAGAAATGGTTTTATGTTTTCCTAAAATGAACGTGTGTGTTTAAGGTCTGCTACCATTTGAACGCTATTATACTGAGGACCTTAGTTCAGCAAACACCTCTACCTACCACTGCAGACTGCAGGATTTAAGCACCTACTGATATTCGCGGGTTTCTGGCACCTGCTCTGAGCCTTAACAGCCTGGGATTGCCTTTCTATCAATAATACTGTGATTAAGTTACCCATACCAAAATTCCCTTTTGACCATATCTTAACAGATAAATGTGTATTGTGTGCTAGCCAGATGCGATAGCAAAAGTACTTTTTTCTATAAGACTCTCAAAAAATGATGTATTCATCCAAAAGCGGTTCTGGAGAGAAAAGCTTCTGACATTTTCTCTTTATGCTTTCAGAGACTGCTGATAAATGTGGCTGTAAACGCTTTTATTTTCTGATTTAATGAAAGCGATGGCCTAGTAGTCTATACTCTCTGACAAGCTCTGTAGTTCCTTCTGGCTGGTGAAGCAGTTGGTGTTTCCTTGATGGTGCCGCTGTCCTGGGAAGGCAGGATACTAATGGGATTGTAATGGGAAAAGGGGGTTGCCAGATTGCTGCAGCAGGACATGTCTCCTTCTGAAATTATTCACCAAGTGCCACAGCAGAGGTTGAGAGGACCCTACTTATCCAGCGGGGCCGTGAGCAGCAGCTGCTGTATGTTCCAGTTGTGTGTGGGGGTGTGTGCACGTACGACTCAGCTTCTCAGTGTGGCTGGATGAGGCAGCGAGGAGCGCTGAGCCATCCGAGGAGACTTTCTCTGAGTTTCGTTAAAAATAGAAAGGGAGAGGGAGAAAAATATTGTTCCTACGTGGTTGTTTGGAATTACTTCTGGTAGGGGCCAGATTGCAATTACAGATGTGCTGAGCGCAGTGTCAGCTCTCTTGACAAATTCGGTATTTGTGCTGCTGTCCACAGTATCTATTTCAGACAGCTTGAGCCATAAAGTGTTCTGCCTGGAAGATTGAGAGCGTGAGTAGAGCTTGCAGATGCTGACAGAGCCTTGGGTTTGTGTTCCTTGTGCACACTCACGCTGATTGCCATAATGAGGGGACCAAGTGATTTTTAATATTGGGGTCCATCAATTTTTACCTTTTTTTTTTTCTTCTTATGCGAGCTTTATGCCTTTCTATAGACTAAACCCTGAAGTTTAAAACTTCAGCTTTCTTTGCAGCTAGGCTGTCCAGTCTTTATATTCTGGAAGAGTAATATTGATCTGAGGACATTATTCTAATTTCAGTATTTTCTATCAGGTTTTCTCATCATCCAATTCTTTGATTAGGTTTTTTTTGTGTGTGCCATGGCTCTGCCTGGAGTGGAGAATTTTATTGAGCTACTCAAGAAGATGCTTCGTGAATTTAGAGTTGTGCGACATGTACAGGTAGCTCTTGTAGAATGTATCACTTGCATTAGCCAGTGCTGATACTTATCTGCCCTATGTGAATAGAGAGGATAGCTAAAACCTAGCTTCCTAACAGTGAGTGCTCTTAGGTGTACGATTCTAAGGTATATTAGAGATAAGGAACGCTGATGCCTCATAAAAGCCGCCTAGAGAATTTTAATTAATCTTAACCCTTCAGATGCCACTTTTTTGATGTCCCCACTGCTTGTTGCCTTATGAGAACCTTGTCTTGCAATCACAGTTGATCCATCCATGGCAATAAAAAAAAGAAAGAAAAAAAAAAAACTGACTTCATGTTTTTCCTGTCACTTTGCATATGATATTTTTTTTCCTGAAAGAAGATCTTAAATATGAGTATGCTCGGAGCAGGGATGATTTCTGCAAGATTCCTCAACACTAAGCAGGTGCTTCAGGCCTCCAGAAAACAATTCTCTAAGACCAATTCTCCTACCTATGGACTGGTTTCTTGTGAGGAGCTGTGCATTCAGGCTTCATTTGATCATTATTTCATTTCCAAATGTGAAATAAATGAGTCAAGATGCTCTGCCATGCAATAGCACCTTTCTGCACTACCTTCTGTGTTACGCCGGTCATGGTTTGTGCAGGCTGCACAACTACCAGAAGAGCATGAGACTGCATTTGGTGTCAGTCAATAGTCAATAATTCAGCTGTTGTCAAGTGAGTTGTTGAACAATAAATAACAAAGCAAATGCAGCCTCAGCTGAATTGCAATTGGAAAAAGGGAATGATTGGAAGGGAAATATCCATCAGAGGTCAAATAGGCCTTTCATCAAAATGTTTATTTTGGAGGCGCTCTAACCTCTAGGTGGGCTGATGCTGCTCAGAAGTGAAGGGAAAGACGTGGAATACAGAGGAGTACTTTATTTTCTGGAATGTAGAAAAGGATGGAAAGCCAATTGCTGCTTGGGGTTTTATAGGTGCATATTTCTAATTACATCCGAAACGTCTAAATATCTCAAATAACAATGCTCTGACTTTAACTAAAGTGTTTCTGCTCTACACATTTATATAAATTACACCTAATGAGATGTACCTTTAAAGTAAAACACTTTAGCAAGAAGGACTTAGACATTTCAGATCCAGTATACAACAAATTTCAACTCAATCCAGGCTGTAAGCTATGACAAACCTGAGGATAACAGCTCAGTGAAACTTCCAAATGGTCCTTAATAAAAAAGGTGGGTGAAAAGCAGTGGTTTGGTAGTTTTAAGTTTCACAGGTGCTTATTTTTAAATCAGAATCGCTTTTTACTTCTTTTTACAACTATGGGTGGCTAAGAACACCGACACAGTAACGGCCTGTCCCCAAAACCCATCATGGGTCATCAGGAGGCTCTGGGGTTGGGTGGGCAGGAGGGCTTTGTTGTCCTGCAGCATGGATATGGCCATCTTCCTGGTCCTTGTATGCTCTTGGTTTTCCTCATGCAGCTGAGAAATAGAGACCAGATTTCCCAGAAGCTTTGTTATATGTGTGTTTACACACTCATCTGTTTTAAATTATCCATCTGAATTATGGATACCTTTTAAAGGTGAAATGCGGTTCTTTGGCACCTTTGTCACAAAAGTACTGAAATAGGATCATAGGGCTGCAGAGGTGCACAATGAACATACTAAAGCTTGGTGTGAAGTGGCTGCTTGCAAGAGACAAGTCACGCCATTGGAAGTATAAAACTGCTTGTTATTTCCTTGAAGAAACCTGGTATGAATAGTTGTCTTTTTGACATTCTAAAGTACTTGTATGGTACAAATATTCTCATTAAATCAAAACAAGCATAATGACTTCATTAACCAATACATTTTTGTTCTATTTAAATTAATCCATCTATCAAAAGTGCTCAGTGAAATACTAGAAGGGCACTCACTAGTTGCAAAATAGATTAATTTCAAATTCTAATGGACAGGAATTGATCTAATCATCACTCCAAGTTTCTTGGACAATTAAACAAGAAAACACATACCCCCCAGAAATAAAATGTTTCACTTCTTGGACATTGATAGAGGTCAGTAGCTACAAAATACAGAGGAAAAATGTTTTCCCCTGCTCTGATATTAAGATACTTGTCTACGTGTGAATTGTTTACATGAAAAAAACCAAACTTCCTTCCTTGTAATAAAGCTGTGTTGTCCTCCAACCCTTAGAATATTTTTTTTCTAATTAGATAGAAAAAACAAGCATAATAGAAACTATGTAATTCAAGCTGAAGCTAGTTCAAACTTAAGACTGTGGTTTGTCTGGGATGGAAGCAGAATTTCAGAGCGTGAAGGCTGGTTTGTGCTCTGAACCAGTGTGTCACTGGGGAGCCCCTAGGACCAGGGCTTGAGCCCCTAGGACCAGGGCTTCAGCCCCTGGACCTGTGACTTGCTGAAGTACTCTGTGAGTGGGAAGTGACTGGGAGATGTCTGGGAAGGCAAGGCCAGAAGTGTCTGGCTGTGGAGAAACACATCAAAATGTGCAGCTGAGGTGGTGGGCATGGCTCCTCTGCTGGTGGCAAGCTTGAGGGGCAATGTACATCTTAGGCTTTTTCTGTGTGGTACACCTGGGAAATCCTCCCAAACCAGGTTTGGCTTTGATTGCATGATCTTAATCCATATTGCTAAATTTTAATGGTCTTCCATGGTCTTTAGCCTTTTTTCGAGAGTGTGGTCTGCTGCTATATACAGTGAGTGGGATTTTTGGAAACCTCCTCTCTTTCCGTGCTTGTTCTCTGCCCTGTCTCAGCCTCAAGCTGCCTCACTCTGTTTCCCCACTTAAAAATATTTTGCATTCCTGTGAAGCTGGTCTTGGCCCTAGCTCCCTCAAATCCTTTCCTCCCACAAACCATTTCCCCCCAGGGAAACTTTTGCACCTTTTTTGGTCCTTCCTTGTTGCCTACCACCAACCCAAGGCAGGGACCCCACAAGCTCACGTACCAGTAGGTCCTTCCCACAGCTGGTAAAGTGCTCTTAATCTGCCCAGGTAGAGAACTGCTGGTGGACCTGTCTCATCCTGCAGACCAGTTGCAGCGTGTCCTCCATGTGAGCCAGTTCCTCTACTTGGAGACGTCCAAGCTTGTCATCAACAAGCCAAGCCGGAGTGAAGGAGGAGATCTCCAGCATGTGTGTACATGAAAGGCAGTGGAAAGGAAAACAGGCAGTCAGCAGTTGAATCCAATTTGTCTGAAGGTCCTTGCTGTTCCCTTCTCACATCTGATAATGTCTCAAAATATCAGTGAACTGCATTCACAGGAACATTGCACAGCATTTAACAAACTCTGTTTGCATATTTCGAGCTGTTCTTATAATTGTTGTGGAGAACAGACGACTACTGTATGGTCAGCATCATCCATTCTGGTGCACTCTGGTAACTCTGCTTAGCCATGGCATGGTTACATGTCCAGTAGGAACTAAAAAAGTTCCCATTTCTACCTCATAAAGAAATGCATGAAGTTCACCTGTGTAGTTGCAGGCTTTCACCCTTATTATTCCTATCTCCCAGCCCTAATTCGATGCCTGTTACACTCATTTGCAATTACATTGCACAGAACTAATCTAATTGCTTTGCACAACTGATTAATATCTAACATCTGCTGTACTTCTAATTTAAATAACCACCTTAAAATTATTCATGAGGACAGTATTTTGCTGAAGCTTCTTCCTTTGGCAGTGTAGGTAACACTGCCTGGTCGCATGGTCCTGAGGCAAGAAACAAATACACTTTGTGTTGCTTATAGCTTTGTCCAGCTACCAGTGTGTCACAAGATGTAGTTTTCTTAGGAACGTTTCAACTGAAATTATTGAATCAGAACAAAGTTAATGGTTCCCCTAGAGCAGATGGCACAGGAATGTGTCCAGGCGGGTTTGAATGTCTTCAGAGAAGGAGACTCCACAACCTCTCTGGGCAGCCTGTTCCAGGGCTCTGGCACCTCAAAGTAAAGAAGTTTCTCCTTGTATTCAGATGGAACCTCCTGTGCTTCAGTCTGTGCCCATTGCCCCTCATCCTGTTGCTGGGCACCACTGAAAGGAGTCTGGTCCCATCCTCTTGACACCCACCCTTGAGACAATGGTAAGATCCCCTCTCAGCTTCTCTTCTCCAGGCTGAACAGACCCAGCGCTCTCAGTCTGTTCTCATAAGAAAGGTGCTCCAGACCCCTAGTCATCTGTGTAGCCCTCCACTGGAGTCCTTCCAGTAACTCCTTTAAATACCTCAACATGTAAAAAGATTTTCTAGAGGAAAATAGACCACGGGCAAAGATGTCAGGGGGGCCTCCTAGAAAGCTTCTACAAGTCTTTGACAAGTATCAAAATCTTCTACAAATTTGATTCTCATTTTAGTGGGGAATCTCTAGGTGTAGATCTTTTACATTATTGCTTCTCAACAGGTCAGCTCAAATGTATCCATAATGTGTAAGGCTTTGTTTTTTCCCTATGTCCCCAACCATGTATTTCTTCCAAAGATTAAATGTTTTGATGTATTAAAATATCAAAATTCTGCAGCTAATCAAATATACTTTGTAAATACACTTCATTTTATTAATGTATTTCACAAGGTGCTAATGCACTAATCTCCAATAAAACAAGTGTTACTTCAGTGAATTTTGTACAGTAAGCCAATATTGAGATTAAAAAGAACTGGATAACCCCGTTGGATGCAATAACATCTATAAGAAAGGTGATTTCTTGGGGAGATCAAGCTGTTACTTGAAAATCTTCCCATCTCTGTGATAGTTGTATTGCTAACAGGAAAAAAATGATGCAACTGGCTGTATCTGAAAGGGTGCCTAAACTTTGAGAACAGCACAGTACATTTTCCCATACCAATCTGCTTTGTTGTAAGCAAGTTTCCTACCACAGAGGTGAATGCGTCGGACACCCTTTGCCCTGTCCCTTCGAAGTGAACATGGCCTTTGTGTTGCTGAAGGCTGCATCTTAAACCAGCCCTTATCCTCTTAAACCATCCCTTTCTCAAAGTCCACTTGACATTGGTTCTGAAATCCGAGATGCTCATGCTTTACAGATCTAGCATTACTGAAAAAGGAGAGTGAAGTCAAGAACAAACCAGATTAGAGCCCTTCATTAAGTAGACTACAAATCTAGCACTGATGCACTTGAAGAATATATATTTATGCTAATTAAGCCATGGGAAAATAGTCATAGTGAGAGTTTTCATCTTTCTTCACACCAGATATGATTTTGCAACACGCATCAAAAATTTCTGCATGTGTTTTTGGATACGGCTGTATAGGGTACAATTTTTCATCTACATGTAGCAATTTGGAGTAAAACAAAGGGCTGCCACTTAGAATTTTTCAGTGCCTTTTTTACTGAGAGAATTTTTCAGTGCCTTTTTTACTGAGCTTAGGCCATTTCAAATAACATTTCACAGGTAGCTTGGGGACAAATCAACAGCAAGGCAGTCATGTTTAGCTGCTCATTAATGAAATCAGTGTCATGAAGCATGGATTGGCAGAATGAACAAAGCTAAAGCAATTACTGAACTCTCTGCAGAAATGTGTAGAAAATTGAGGGTCTCATTTAAATTGTTAACATCTTACTAGTATTAGATTTGAACTCAGAAACAGTTAATTTGATTATCTGCCATACATATTAATTATAATGGTGCTGAAACAATTGAGAAGAGACTTATCTTCTTGTTTGGTGGGAAAAGGAGGTAGAAAAACAATGTGAGATGTAGTTGCTAGGGCTGCTCTTAAACTGGGAAAAGCGTTGAATCACCTTCTCTCTTGGGCACCACTTTCCCTTCTTGGTGGGAGGGAGAGTACACGGTGGAGGAGCAAAGGGAGGACGCAGAGCAGATGCCACCATGCTGCACTCTGCTGCCTGTGCCTCAGTTACTGTCACTAGTGGTGATCTTGGAGCAGCAAGGTTTGCTCGTCAGAGCTACATAATCACCAGCGAGGAGCCTTTCTCAGTTGTGGGAGTTGCATCCTCACCGGTTATTAATCTGAAGCCCCTTGCAGGAGACCAGGGTAGGCATTTCTAATGCGTCACATCACATCAGCCAAGTTGTTAATTTTCTGATTAACAGCAGTTCTTACAAAAAGAGACTAAACTGTGCATTACTTTAAACATAAATCTATTGTGGTGGCACTAAATTAGGTAGGAGTGAGTGAAACAGCCCAAATGAAGCTCATACCTTGCTAACAGGCCAGTTAAATAGACAGGCCATAACTTTTGAACAGCCTGGAACAAATCTGTGGCATATATAGTTTCCAAATGCCTACATTATCTATTGCTTAATCAGTAGTTGTGTAAGAAATCACCGTGGTTATCGGAGCATAGGAAACAGCTTTACTGCTTCCATTAAGAACTATCATTATGCTATAGCAACGCATTATCTTCATAAATCATTGGTACTGGGAATATATTTGTCAGGTTTCAAACAGATTGTGTAATTATCACATAATTTTATTTCAAGGGTTTATAACAGGGAATTAGATATGACATTTGGTAATATAAACAGTGCACTTGACTTGCATAGTAGTTAGCCATAAATGTTTAAAGAACTTGGCGCCAAAGGATTTTTATAATGCCATTTGACAGCAGGTTCTCAGAATTCATATTGTACATATAACATATATAACAGCAGCTTGTGAGTGACTGGATCAACAATATGTGCTGAGCGTTGTGAACACAAGTACTTTGCAGTGTTGCAGCATTGCGAATGTAGCGTCCACAATGCCCCTGGTTTAACAAGTTCAAGGAAAAAAGAAACCTAGGAAAGGTCAGAACTCTAAAGTTTCCTCCATTTGTTAAAGAGAACCTCTTAAATGTGGAAAATTTAGAAATATGAGAGGTAAGGACCAGTAGTACAGTGGGAGTATTAATGATGTCTGTCAATGTGTTAATATACTTTTTACATTAGACCTGTTTTGCAGAAATACATAGACTCATGTAGCAGAAGAGCCAGTGATTTGTCATGTCTAGCTGTATGCCACATGCTGCTGAAACTGAACAGTGTCCAAAATATTTTTTCCTGTGAGTATTAGGGATTTTCATTTACTCTACCCTCAGTATCTTAAGGAGCTCTAATTTGGCATATGGGGTCCTGTGATTTCACTTATTTGCTGAAGTGTCACAAAGTATTCTTTAGCAAGTTGCTTGATTTCATGATTACTCAGTTTGTTCTTCTGTAGAATTAATATGAAATCTTTTGCCTCCTGAGGGTGCCCAGAGAAGATAAACTGAGTGAAGTCTTCAGATAACCATGATATAAATGCAGTCTTGTTTTCACAATGCAGCAAGGCTATATAGCAAGTTGACAAAGGGAAAAGTTATGTCTGGAAACGGCAAACGCTTTCCCCAGCTCCCAGGCCAACTATAAGGCTGGATATTCACACTCATTACTGAGCACATCCTGCTTTCTGATTATTACTTTACATTGCTAAGTCTGAATGTATGATCTTTCCAAAGTAACAGTTTCCCCATCTTATTCTCCTGGTAGCCCTTTAAATCTGTGATCCACAACCAGGGAGCTGGTAGCTCAGAAATGGATGTGTGTTTCTGAAATGTTATGATGAATTGGTTAATTTTTTTAATAATCCTAAAGTAGGGATTGATGTCAAAATGGACATCTGTTGTCCGACTGTGCCCACTGGAGTGAACAGCAGGGTGCAAATAAAAATGACCATTATTAAGCTTTTTTCTAGATAAGTTTTGCTTTTAAATCCTTTGCTGCTTTTGAACCATTTGTTTCTGCATTACGTGGTAAGGGCTAGATGTTTCATACTTCTCAGCGTTTACAAATTAAATAGCACTGACTTCAATTATTGCTATATCTTTGAGTAACACAATTTACAGAAAAGGCTTTTCCTCCTTTACATTTAGGCAGATGCTTTAATACTTTAAGTTATGGTAAAAAGGTTGTGAGTTGTGCAGCTGAATATTCCAAATCTAGACCTTTGAGGAGAGGATAGTCTGGTGGTGGTTGTCTGGGTAACTTGCTTTTCACCCTGGTCCTACCTGATCTTGCCTAGTCTTAAGTTGTGGGACAGGAGTACTCTCCTTCTATATATTGCATCTGGCAGAATGCATCTCATGACACTGAAGCATAACAGTACCGTTGCAATATGAACAAATAATAAAACATCTTACTCTGTTTCAAGCAAGTACATAGGTTTCCAGGTCATGTTCTTCACTGCTCATGTTGTAAGTAGACTATAAGGTGATGGCAGCTCTTCAAGAGGTACTCGTGGATGGTTTCTCCAGGCTAGCCATGTGGGCAGATACAGCTTATCATATTGTATGTCCGGATAGACACCAGAGCCACGCAGTGGTACTTAGGGTCAAGTGCAATCTGATATTTTAGGCTTTACCCACCCAAACATGGCTGTGTTGCTTTGGGTTCAGCAGGCTGGAGGCAGTGCAGGTGAGCCTGGCTTGGTCCTGGTTACATCCAGGCTGCACCCACTCTGATGTTTTCAGTTGTACTGTCCTCCTGGTAGCACTGAGGAGAGCTGCCCCATCCCTCTGTGGCTTGCATTAACTTTGGGTTCACTGGGTCCTTGTGACCACAAGCTGGCAGTGGCATGGCTGCAGGGAGCGTGTTTGCTGCAGTCACCCTGTGCCCAGTTCTGTTTTGAAGTCAGTGAATTCTTGAGTGTGTGGACCAAGTGCAGAGTTTTGGCCAACTCTGGGCTGATTTGGGTGAGTTTACTCTGTTTCTCACTCACCTATATTCTGAGGCTTTCAGTTTCCTGAGATATCTCAGTCCTTTAGAAATACTGGGAAGTGTGCACATCTCACTGCCTCTTACCTTCAGCATTAGTTGTGCAACTTTTGTTATTTCAGAAATGCAGATCATAGCTGGTTGTTGAGGATTTTGCTAGCTCATTTGTTTACCCAAGGCAATTTGTTTTCACTTCTGTCACTGTCAATTACAGCAAAATCCATTAGCCTCGTGATTAACAAGAGGGCTTTTTTTTTTTCCATTTCAGGAAGACTAAAGGCTGTGGCAAAGAACTTGGGAGCTTAGTAAATTGGGTTGATTACAGGACTGACACAAGGGTGATGTCCTTGACACCAACATACAGATGTCAATACCGCCAAACTCTTTATGTCTGATTAATTGAGTGAAGGCGTTTTGAGAAACAGTGTATCCTGAAGGCCCTATGCCTTGAATTTTTAAGATATTGTTCCAGTCACCTCTCTGGAAAGATGGTTAGTATTTTATTTTTAAAAGGCAAGTAGTAGACAACTTGATGGCAGAAGTTTCAAGTGAAATTGCTGCAGGCTAATGAGAAACAAGCTATGGCTGCCTAACTGGTCTTTCTATTTTTTTCAAACTTATATTGTATTTAATTTTACATAAAATCACATAATAGTTGGTAACCCTCTGTCTTCTAGCAATAACCAGGGGGCAAAAGCAGCTCAGGAAACTTAGCATTTAAAAGGAGTGAATTCAGAAAAAAATTGAGAATCCTAATTAAAGAATACAATGAATGAAACTACTGTAATAAAAATGTGTAGTAAGATACTTACAAACAAGATCACAAGCAGTATCTGTGCTGGGAATCTAAAATGCGAAGAAACACTAATGGCTGGCCAGCCTGATAGATGTAAACCTTACCCAATCTCATTGAAAGTCTTTATTCATTGCACTCCAGGTGAACAGGAGTTTGGGGTCAGGGAATAGGTTTGCAATGCTGAAACCTTCTTTCTTTATCTAATCAGTGAGGTAGCACGTTGATTACACAACCAGGTAAGTGTAAGGTGGATCCACTTAACCCTGTCCCTGTTTCCAGATGAGCCAGGTCTTGTTTCAGACTGCACTTGCTACCCCTCAAATGCCCAAACTGTGTCGTTCCCACCCCTCAGATAAAACCAGCTTGGTCAGATGTGAGACGTTCAGTGTGTCTGAAGCTGCTTGACAATGAAAGGGGCTTTTAACCAGCATCTTCCTGTTCTTCAGCTAAAGGCTTTAATCTACATTGACTTGTATTCTTATAAACCCCGCTAAGGCCTTCTGAATGGTGTACAGATATTTGTTTGCATTGCCGCATCCCCACCGGTCTTTCCATACATTTTCTGCTTGCTTGGGATATTTTGGCTCTATTTGCACAGCATCCAGCACAAGAGACCAAGACCTGGGGTCAGCCACTGCTGAAAAAATTCACAGGTGCTCTGTGCAGTGTTAGTGTGAGCAGCACTTTGCTTGTGAGGATGAGCGAAGAAAACCAGTTTTCATGTCAGCCTCGGGTATGTCAGGTCGCTAACAGGGATCGTATCTCCTCTGAGATATGCACAGAACTATAACACTCCACATTCTGCAGCACTTCTTATCTTGTGTTACCTCCAGGTACTTAGCAAACCACGGGTAGGATTTGGTGGTGTGTACGAAGCAAAGAGCAGAAGGTGCAGCTCAGGGATTAATGTGGCTTTGTCTGCTCAGCCACACTCTGATTATTCACTGCCGTGGGGCTGTGCGACTTGGGCCACCGCTGCCTGCTGACAGCAGAGTGGTGCGAAGCTGCTCCCTCCCAACGTGGCCTTTCCAGCAGTTGTATTCCTGGCACATCCCTGGGTTATGGTTTGCGAGACGGTGGCCTGTGAAGATCGTCTGCAGGGCTTGTGTTAGGGCATCTCTGTGCAACCCAGCGCTTTTATGTGTTGTACAGAGACTTGAGCACGACAAAGGTCTTGCCTTTTGTAAGTACGCACAGTGCATAAATAATGTATGTCCCTGTGCAGCAGGAGCTGGCAAAATGTTTGCACAACATCAGGAGCTAAAGGATATTGGTGTGAAAGACACAGAAACACATTTAATTGCAGTGTTTTGCTTTAGTTTTTGCTTATTTTGGTCTGCCTTGATGGTAGAGAACCTTAACTTCGGTGTTCTTTTGGCCTAGTCAGACAAGATCAGCTTTTTATATATTTATTTGCATTATTTTCTTAAAGATCCAACACCATTCATGTCATGGAAAAATTCTGAAATCAAATATAGAGCAGATATTTATGAATTCTTCCCCAACCCTAGCCTGATTGAAATAACCCACTACAAACATACACAATGAAATAATTCCCAGAATTGCTGTTTGGTTTCCTACCACGGTAGTGTTTTGTTTTGTTTGTGGGTTTTTTTTTTTTTTTTCAGGGAAGTGGTGTAAAGCTACATTTGGCAAGAGTGCCTTGAAGGTTTATTGGTCTCTGGTTTGTAGGGGTCTGGGTGGATATGAATTTCAAAGGCCAATAACTCTAAAGGAGAATATTTGGCTTTTTTTATACCTACAATGGTGAGCTCATGAGCTTGACTACAGCCCCAGCAGTTGTGTTACTAGGAAATAGGGAGATGCAAGGCTAATTTAGGGCTTTGCTTGATAAAAGCAACACCTTTGAGTGATTTGGGAACCTGCAGGAAGCAGACTTGCACTGCTTACCACATGGGCTACCAAGTTCTTCAGGGTCCCTCCTAAAGCATTTAATATAGTTTTTTTTTTTTAAGATGCTAAAGACCTCTGTGTTTGTTACTTGGTCTTCCTTTGTAAGAAGAGTTTCCAAGCCTTCAGATGACCTTATCTGGGAATAGGTTGCCTTGGCTGTGATATCCTCTTGGTCTTTGAGCAGAAACTGAGAGCATATCAGAAGCCCAGGAGGCATATCTTTAATTAGGCCCTTAGAAACAGGCAGTGTCTGATTTTTTTTTAAATTTTTTTATTTTTTTTTTCCCCTTATTACCAGGACAAGGTCACCTAGCAGCCTGTCTGTGCCATAGAAAAGCTGTTATATTAACTGGGTAAGCAAGGGTGAGGGAGGCACTAGACCTCACTAAAACCTGTACAATATTTTTGATCAAAACCAGAGTATACTCAATCTAATCTTAACTCATATTTACTTCGGTGCTTTCATTTAAATGGATGATGAAAGAGATGTGCAGAAATATTTAGTTTGCAAAGAGGAGCGACTGGCGTTGTGACAGCAATGACAGTATGGGAGAATAGCAGAGGAATAAGAAAAGCACACCCAGTGGCAGAATACGTTCCAGAGGAATAGGTTTTCTGGTGTCTGACCAGGGTGAATGCTTCAGCCTGAATTTGCTGAGCATTCAAACTATTTTCAGCAACTGCTGAAAGAAAGAAAACTTGAGGTTGCACTTGCAAATTTGCAGTTTGCAGAAGGCACTTCCAGTGTCTTAGTGGGTGTGATGTGTGGTTAACACTGGGCAGACAAGTTGGCCTGGACTTTTTCTCCTCTCTCAATGTGTGCAACAAGCAGCAAATGACCATGAGATGTACAAGTTCCTGCTTTATTCACATGTAAGGCAATGGGGAAGGATAGAGAGCAAGCTTTGCTGTCACTGCTCCCTGCCCTCCAGTCTCCCAACAGCAGAGATGTAAAATCATGTCTTCTCTCCTAGCCTGCCCCTCAGAATAAGTGAAGTTGCTGCAGGCAAGCCTCTGTGAAGGCTCTATCAACAAACATATAGGGAGTTAAAACAAAATCCCCTTCCTCTGAGGAAAATTCAGGTCAAAATGAATGGCACAAAATAATTCCTCCCAGAGATGGTTTCTCCCTGGTAAATCATAACGCTAACGTTGAAGAAAAGTTTTTGTCAGATTGTACAGGGTTGTACTCTCTCACTGTGTTTTGGCAATATATCTTGTACATAATTACAAACAAATAATCTACCCCATTATTCTCATTTGTGTTTAAAGACACAAATCGGACACGGGGCTTACTCTTGTCCTTGGGACATGGACTTTCTTTCAAAACAAACTTTTTAAAAATAAAATTTTACTCTAATTTCTGTGTGGTCCTGCTGATGGAGGAGGTTCTTCAGAGTGATAAACTGGAGGAATATGTTCTCTCATTTCTTGCTGTACTTTCACCCAAGCATATGAAGCTCTGCCAGAAACCAAGGAGGGTTTTACAGAAGCCCCTTTTAACTCAATAAAAGCTACTGCAATACTTTGGGCTGGATACCACCCATGTGACTTTCAGCATTGAATTTAAATGTTGAAAATCTGAAATGTCTACAGGTAGTGACTCTCCCACTGCAGACCAGATGGGAGGAGAAGTTGGGATGACTACACTGGCACCACTGGGGTCTTAACTGGCTCTTGGACATTACTTGAGTCTCTTCCAGCAATCTTCTCAGGTACAGAGTTGTAAAGGCAGTAATTGGTTACAAAGCCGTCTGCATTATTTTTGTTAGTTTGGAAGGCAACATTGCTTTGCCACTACATCTGGGAAACCTAAATGAGTTTATTCTAATTGCTAATTCTGAACATTGATGGATTTTTTTCAACAATTTAGAGAGAAAAATGTTTCACAAACTTCCAGACTTTCTTTGAACTAGAGATTAATTTTTGTGTGTGAATTTAAATTAAGACAATGAATGATGTATGACTTGGTAATTCTAATTTTTGTTCTAAGGGATCTTTTGAGTTAGCTGGAGTCATTTTAGCTTAAAATCAGACTGCAATACTTGCTGTCACTGTAAAGGCATTATTTCATGGATTTCCATTGGCAACAAGTGGAGAGAGAAGCATATGCTTCATTATATGCTAAGCATATTTCAGTTCTTATATTACATGTTAAAGCAGGAAAAAAATTAATGTGTCCTAATTTGCTGTTGGATCAGTCAGTGCCAGACATGTTAGAAAGATGTTCTCAATTTTAAAATTAGACCTGAAGTTCCTCTAGGTTGCATACCCACAATCATGTGTCTGTCACATTTTAATATACTGACCTGCTGTGCACGCAACGGCTGTTTCCAAATTCCAAGTAAAAGAAAAAGCTCTGTGTGGTGTCTTTGTGCCATTCTTTCACTGGATTTGAAAACCAGATCCAATGTGGGCTAAAATCTGGATGGGGCGAGAAGAGAGTGCTGGGAAAAGCATGTTCAGAGGAGGAATGGGCACTAATGGGAGATGTGGAGCTCCTGCCCCCCTTTTCCAGTGCTCCCTCACCCTGCCCTTGCTTGGGCTTTGCCCTGATGCTGTGGGCACGGGTGCCAGGCTTACACCCAGCCTCCCAGGCATGTGGGGGCTGCTGGTCTATGGTGATGCTGAGGGACCCTGGAACAACAGGGAGGAGAACCTCTGCTTTGGGGGACCTGACAGGGCTTCTAAAGGGCAGTTTTTGCAGGGACAATCTTATGCCATATATTCAAACAATACAACGTGAGCTGCCAGTTGGTAGTGCTTTTTTTCTTTAAATAGTAATATGCATTTAGAAGCAATTGTTTCAGTGAAGATAGGAGAATATGGTTCAAATCTATTTATGGAAATAAACCATATAGATAAAAATACCTTGAGTATTGTTTATAACTACATTTACCCCCTAAATATGCTTTTAAATGTATTTGTTTCTAAGTAGTTAGCATTAAGCAGACTAAAAGCCTATATTTAGCTCCATCTATACAAAGAATTGCTAGCCCCCAAAATTGACTGAACAGATTACTCAAGGACATATAATAGAAAATAAGTCTTGAAGAGAAACAGGAACGAAGAAATAAAATTGTGTGAAGATGAAACTTTAAATGATGACAACCTTCTACAAGCAGCAGCTTATGCTGAATTTCCATTCTTCTAATGGAGTCCTGGTGGATGGCAATAAACACTGTCAAGGTCTATTTGTGTAGCAAAATCACACCAAGTGAAGCTATTCAGAAATTGTTTGAAGGTATGTTTCTTTGTCAGAATATGCCAATTTTTCATAAGCAAACCATTTCATGGAAACATGTTGAACTAGATTAATTTTTCTGTGCAACACAAGCTTTGGAAACCCACCTGTGTCCCACCAGCAGATGCACCAGGGTGCTGCTCTCACCAGGACCTGGCGAGTGCCCAGAGCTGGACCTGGGTGCACAGGGCACTCTTGGGCATGTATTCTAGGTGGAAAAAGTCTTGCTTGGGAAGATATCTTCTTTCTTTGAGAAATGTAATTTTATTTCTGGAAATGCTAAAATACCACAGAACTGGGGTTTTATCTCAATTTTATTTTCTAGAGAGTTCTAATATAAAGCTCCCCAGAGAAAACAGATTTGGGGATTAGTCCAACTTTTTTTCCCTGACCCATGCAGGAGGTGACTAGAGAGGCAGCCTTCAGATGTAGATACTCTAACACCGGATTAACCTGTTTTTCACTGCCTGTACCGTGGAACAATATTCACTACAACTGGAAATCAAGCTGTTCAGCAACCATTGGGAGGGGACAGAACATAATTACGAGATTCACATGAATTATGCCAAAGAACTTAGGGAAATACTAATTTGATTTGGCAATGAATCAGGCTTGTCAATGGTTGCATAACTTTGGAATTTATTTTCTAAAATAATCCATAACATTGAGTTTATTCGCAAGATGGTGGTGGAATGCAGTTGCAGGTTTCGAAGTTGTGTGCTTAACTCTGGCAAAGTGGCACCAGCGATACATGTTTGCAATTGAAGGGAAAACTTTAGTGTATTTATCCAGTCAGATGTTTCATCTGATTAGTGCTAATCAAGCCAGCAAAGGTCCATTAGTAACACGTGGTTAAAAGGTTATAAAGTTTCATTTAGAATAAAATGTAACTAGCAAATACATTAAAGAAATACTGAGTTTTAATTTGTCAAATAGCTTGCAGCAAATAATTAATCTCTTATTGTTACATTTATTTTTATCTTTCTATAATAGTATCTCTCCAAACATCATTGTACAATCCTTGTCTCCATCAGCTTACTGAATGAAACTGTGTTTCAGCAAATAAGCACGGTGTTATCCCTGCTTTCTGCTTGGTGGTGCTCACAGACATGCTGGGGGGAGGCTTGGCTCGCACCAGCCCGCGGCTGGCATCTGTTTGTCACTGGATGAGTTGGTGACACTCTGTATCTGATGCCACCTCACCCCAGTCAGCTCAGTAGCATAAGAATATAAAATAATACAAAAATCCACTCAGAGAACGACAGTTTGGCCCGATAAAAAGCTGTTAGCTTGGCTTACCCATTTAGCCGTGTGTTTTCCATGCTGCAGAGAACGAGGGGGAGGCAGCTCTATCGGGGCACCCATGTGGCACCTGCCAATGTTACTGCAGGATGCTGTCGCCTGCCCAATCCCTATGGCACATCTCAGCCTGTAAACCAGCAAAATTCAGCCTTGCCTCCTCTTCCCTTTGAAACTGATGAAACTGGAAGGTCAGCAAAAATTAGAAATGAGGGATTCTGCCCAGGCTTTTTAAATGCATGGAGACGTTCAGAAACCACTTGCTACCTCCCAAGAGTTTATGATTAGATCCTTGATGACTGAGGCGATGTGAAGCTTTCAGAAACGCACCGTGAGCACAGCCTTGCCTTCAGGAACCTTAGAAACCCCATGTCTCTGCATTTTGAGTTATGCCCCTCAAGTGCCCAGGTGCAATGTGTGAATTTTAAGATGGTGCCAACCCTGTGTGCAGCTGGGATGTGTTGATGTGATGTGTGATCAGTGTGTGCACAGCTGCCATGGCATTGCTCCATGAGCGAAACTTGGGGTGGGGAAAATAGTCTTCAAACTGATTTATCTTTGTCTCTGGCTGACAGGCATGTCCCATAGAAAACATGGATTGTGTTCCTGTGCCTCCAGGTAGTTGTCCAAAAGTTTTCTAGGAGTATTCATCTGAGGGCTGTACAGGAGAGCAAAGGCTTTCAGGGAACTGCTGTATCATGAGGGCTTTTCTTTTTAAAGCTGGAGGATCTTCTCCTATGCTCCCGTATGGATTAACTTTCCTGTGAGCAGCTGCGTTGTTGAATGCCTCAATCTCTGAGAACTGTGGGGTTTTTGGTAAACATTTCTTAAATTACCTGGCAAAACATGTAGACTAATAAGAGGTGAGAGAGGCATATATTCTTTACTCCTGCAGTGAAACCAGCTGCTTATAAATTTAAGAAAATGGGTTGTTGTGTTCTGTGTCTTAATCCTTGTTATTACTGTGTAAATGACTCCATCCAATTAAACTGTAATGTGTTGACTTTATTATGTGATGGCAGATTGTGCATATGCTCTAACAATCACTTTAGTTCACTAGAAAATAGGTGTGCTCAAAGCATGATAATGCTTTATTCAAACCAACAGTGCATGTAAAATTGCTTTCTCACTGTGTATGTTATGGGGAAGATCTCAAAAGCCTTTGTTGGCTTGCCTGTGCTCACAGTGCTGTCAGGAGGAGCTTTGCCATTGACTTTAGAGGCAGCAGGCAGAGGTCAACACTAAGCACTTCTCAAAAGTGGCACTTTGTGTGACACCAAGGGGCAGTTTGAGTAAGGACAGTTTTATTACCAAGACTTTGGACAAGGCTTAAAATGGAGCTGGCTCAAGTCCCTGCTCTGGGGGAGGCTTCCCTTCTGCACCTTGCTTGGAGATTAAATTCCCTGTCAAGTGGGGTTAAGGCTTTTTCCTCTGTCTCTATTTAGACCATCCGCTGAAATGGTCTTATTCTGTCTGTGAGCTGCTTGATCTTTTTTCCCAGGTGTGACAGAGGCTTGGTTGCAACGTATGTTGCTCTTAAATCCAACTAATCAAAGCATCTTCAGAAATTTCTAGAGCAAAAGTTATCCAGATATTAGCCTGTGTGCCTATAGCATACATTAAAGTTTGAAGAGTCATGGAAGCTATTCATAAATATATGCTCAGTTAATATATGAATGTATCGCTTCCTGAATTTGACAACGTGCACTGTGCTTAGTCAGATAATGTTGTAACTGCAATTTATTAAAGTGTGCACTTGAAAGAAACTAATTTCTGCACTTGTTTAAATACAAATTAATTTTGATCTGCTAATCTGCTTTAAAAAGCAGCTCTTGGAGATGGCATGTGAGTCCAAGTGGATACTTCCTCAGCCAAATCTCTGCAACACTCAGTACTGTCAGATCAGAAACTTCTATACATGTTAAGATTGTGCCCAGTTACTTGAATGATGTTGTGAATGTTTCTCACATTAATTGAATATTTGCATGAAGTTAGAAGAGAATATCTTCAAAAGAACAGTTTCAAAGCTGGATTTTTTCCCCTTTCTATCATTAATCAATACACAGGCTTATTCTGAAATCAGAACTAAAACCCCAGCAGAAGTTCAAAAGGAACTGTCATGGTCTGCAGAAGAGCTCGTCCCTGTGAGAGGCTTTGATGGGGACTGTGGGAACACTCTGTTGCAGAACATTAGCTTTTCTTGTGTTTGTTTTAAACTGCTCATGCTTGTTCACAACGTAGGTTGTCCCCCTGTCAGAGTGCAGGCATCTGAACCCTGCGAGCAAACAGTACAATGGAATCTGAATATTGGGCAAAACTGGGTGATTTGAAGCCTTTCTGTTAAGATGCAGGTTGGGCACTTTGGCTGTCACTTATATGTGCCCAAGCATCATCTCCAGTGCTCGCAGCTCTCTGCTGCAGGAAAGTCTTGTCTGAGTGAATTATATTTACGGACTCTGTGGGCCAGTAAAGACTGTGGATATGCCAGCAGCAGAGTGAGGTGCTGGTTTAGCTCAGAGGCTGAAGCCCTGTTTGTTGCGGGGCTGTGAAGGTGCGAGTTACCCTGGGACAGGACGGGGCTGCAGGTGATGGTGACACCAGTGTCACCACCCAGGACCAGGCACGATCCATCTCTCTGCATCCCTGGGTAGCTGTTTTACACAAAGCTCTCTGGAAATCTAGGCCACTATCTTCAAGAGGGGTTCATGAAGACAAATGTTTATCTTTCGTTTGATTTTTAGACTTGCTACAGACTGGTTTACATGTGTTTTCTTATGTAGGGAAGCAAGCTTTTTAGAAACTATCTTCTCAGTGATATAACTGATATTCACGAAGCTGGACAAATCTGACAATTTAGTTATTAATGAAAGTTCATGCCACTATTTTCTGTAAAGCTGTGTGCTTTTTTGTTTATTTTCTTTTTTCGTTTTTTTTTAATCAAGTGAAGTGTTTTATTTGAAAAAGAGCTATAAGATGCAAATGATCATAACTCTAATTCAAAAACAAAGTCCAAAGCTCATTTATTATATCTTCTGGTACTAGGTGGTTTAGTTACGTAAACTTTCATTATTTTACCTATTGTAATATTTTAATGGGAGTTGTAACTTATAATGGGAGTTGCAACTTACAAGTTGTTACTTATGCATGACTTTGTTTTAAACATATGATGAGCAAACTTATTAATATTTCTGAGTTCAAATGTATGTAATCACTTGTGTTGCATTATGAATCACCCTGTTCTTTCCTGTAAGTTTCTATGGCAGAGAAGGATGCTCAGGGACTATTAATGGTACTAAGAGATGCAGAAAAGCAGAGTAGGGAGCAGTTCTTCAAATTTTGCACAGATTCAAATGAAATATTCCCTATTCCTTCCAGGTCATTAGTTTAAAAGGTCCTTACGTTAGGATAACTGTGTTAGTCAAGAGAAGACTGTGTTAAGCAACTTGAAAATGGAATTTATTATCAGTTTTATGAAGACTGCTTCAAGGATGTGGAATTTTTAATAACTTTCTTTTATGTTGAACTGCCTGCTGGAGCCTTCTTGGGGAAACAGAAGGAGTTGAAGACGAAATGCATACTAACATGTCTGCTTCCTGGCTTTACCTTAGCAATTTTATAACTGACAAGAAACACAAAATCCCTCTTCTGCTGTAAATCAGTGTCTTTGAAAAAAGCCCTAGGATAGTACAATGGGTTACAGTTATTCTGTACTGTACTAATGGAAAACAGAACACTAAGTTAATTGAAAGAGCAATCGCACTGTATTTCTGAAAAGTCAAGATAAAATCATTTTTCATAATGAAAGAGGAAATAAGGAACATTTCTGGCATTTGACACAGTCAAGCTTTTATCTAGTTTTCTGCTGACATTAATCTTTGCGCATGGGCTGCTAAGGTTGAAATGTCTATCACAGCTTACCCGCAGCCCTGCATTTCCCACAGAGGGAGGTTTCTGAGCTCGAAAGGGGCTTTGCTGGGAAGGAGCGTGGGGCGGCACTGAAGGAGAGCAGCAGTTTTCCGCAGCAGCCCGGGCTGGTGCGGCTGCAGTCGCAGGAATCGCTGGCACAGGGAAGCGTCTGCTGTCCCAGAGATGCCCCAGAACCAGCTCAAAACATACGGGCTGTGTGCTTGGAGGTGATTGATACCTGTGAAAGAAGCATTTCACCTGGTGTTATTTCTTATGTTACCAAAACATCTTGTTTCTTCCAAAATACCTTGTTGGGTTTCTGTTATTGTGAGTTTTCTGTTGAATTCTTCCCCGTGCTTTTTATTTTTTGTGCATGTTGGTTTCCTTCCATGTGACCTTAGCTTATATGAAATCTTAGAAATTGGTGCTCGAGGAGTTACTGTTCCCCTCTGTGCTGGCTTCATAGGGTTGGTTTAAGAACTGGCACTACAGAATTTGCAGGGGTAATATAGCACAATATCTAATGGTTGTAGACCTATTGCTGGTGCATTTTGAAGTATTCTTGCTTTCAACCCACCGTATTAAGGGCTTCAAATAACAAAGTGGAGCATGATTCATATACAATTTGGGAAGTAGTGATGCTGAATATTTGCTTGGAATAGGAACAAAGCAAGCTCTCTTCCTTTCATGGTCGGCTCTCACTGATTCTTCACTCTTGAAACGACATCAGATTCACTCTGAGAATGCTAAATACAACTCAAACAAATGCTGTTTCTCAATTCTGACAGCTTTTATATGAAGCACTTCTGTGTTATATACAGGCTTATGATGCCTGGCACATCTGAAAAGTGTTCAGAGTTTTCAGAGTTTGCCTAATTAAATGTGGTCACATGAATGTTGTGTTGAGAGAATCCAGGCAGAAATAAAACTAATGGTACCCTTAAAACAGAGAGAGAGAGAGAGAGAGAAAAAAAAAGATATGTAATAGAAGAGTAACCAAAGAATTGAAAATCTTTGCGTAGCAGCTATAACTGTTAAAAGTTTCAAGGCCATTTGTGCTATTTGAGCATTTTAACCATGGTGCAAGCAGTTGCAACTGCAAATCTAAATTCTCTGTCTGGCTTCGAGAATCTCAGCTCTTTGGTTGTCACTGAGGTGCAGCACATTGAAGACATCTGACTTTTTTTTTTTTCTGATATTTAAATACTGAAATAGTTGGTTTTACTACTGACATCTGATAAATATCTCCTATGAGGTTTCTTAAAGAAAATACAATTTAGGGGAAATCTTCCTCTGTCTGTGGGAGAACTGTTCTCAATGGCAGCAAATAACGTACTCGGACTCCTTTCTCTATATGGAGAACAGGCTTCTTCGCTCTGCTTGTGGCACCACGGTTGTCTGTCAGTGTGGGCCCTTGCGCCTGCCAGCTGCACCTGCTGCCATTCGCTTTTCCTTTTCCAAGGCTGTTAGGGAAGCATCAAGAGCTAATTCACGTTAACATTGGAGGAAAGCCACAATGAAGCCCTTGACGGCATGTATAGTCTAAATTGTAAAGGCTGACTGTACTGGAATATCTGTAGCAGATTGAACAGCCATCCAACAAATTCCAAACAACACTTTGAAAATGGTTGTTAAGGTAGTTGTTTCCTGATGGCTTTTGGATGAGTTTTCAGTTGAGCTCATAAAAACTACTGCTTTCTAGGTACTGCTATCCATGGATTTAACCTCTGATTTCAAAGACTTTCCTGCTTAACCTTGGGGATTTTTTTTCTTTCCTCCATGAAAAGGAATTGCAAGAGCAGGAACACTAAGTGTTTTCTTCAGAGAAAACAAATTCAAGCAAGAAAATAAACTACAAAACCCACACATATTTGAAAAGGATTCTCTGCCTTGTTTTTACAGATGAGTGTACGTTGCATATTTTTGTATCTAGAATACACATATTCTAGAGAGTTTGTCTCATGCTACAAGAGAGATCCCACTGCTAGAGCTAAATGCAGCCTGAATCACTATTGTTTTAGATTTGAAAACCATTACTTCTTTCCAGGAATCTCATTCAGTTTTATCCTCTCTCCATGCCAATTTAACAAGGCTTTTCTACTCTACGGTTGGCAAGCAGAAAGGGAGAATTTAGAAGTCAGCTCTCTGGTTACTACCAGCAGAGAAAAACAGACGGAAGTACTGAAGTTCTTGAGAGAAACCTGGTCTTAGAAGGTTTTCCACTTATTGTTTAAGTCTCAAAGGATTTGGATAACGACAAAAGAAATGTAATTCTTAGTGAATCAAGGCTTGAAACTTTAATGTCTGTTCCTACTGTTGTGTGAGGAACACAAATGGCATTTGAGTGTTTAATGCTCAATACACAAGCTTAGGATACTAGCTGGGAAGGAAAGAGGTGGAAAATTTTGGATTAACTGAAGACAGAAGCAATATTAACAAATCATTGAAAGCTATTATACAGTTTTTCTATCCTCTCCTTGGAGACGTCCTGCTACTTTTCTAGTTTAAACAGCATCGAAGATGTGGATTTATAGTTCCTTCCTATCTCAAACTAGCTTATATTTTTAAGCCATTTGACATCATATCAAAGATTTTTGGGACTATTGAAAAGAACTTTGTGTACTTTGTAGTTTAGACTTTGATACCTTTTGGTAAGGCGGCTGGATTTTTCTTTTTCTTCTTGGACTTCTCAGTCAAAGAAACAGAAAGCACTGAGAATGTGAAACAGCCTGGAAATGTTTTCCATCAAGGAACACAACATGTCCTTTCAAAGCTTAATTGAGCAGCACAAAGCTAATTAGCTGTCCGAAGACATGCCATTTAATTCACAACCCAGCATTAATTTGTTCTACAGACTGAGCTTATCTCATATATAAATGCCTTTGCCCTGTGGCTTTCCAAACAGCTGCAATATACAAAAAAGACTGATAACTCTGTCATTTAAATGTTGCTTGCCTTCTTCACTTATGCATAAAATACTGAACTGCATGTGAATTGTAACTGGAAAGTTTTCACTGCCACAATGAAAAAATCATTTGTATTTTTATTCTCTTCTAGCTGGGAACAATGTTATCACTCTGGGATGCAAAAGCCATCATTTGAGGCTTGTGCTAGATTATAATTTACAACCTGGTAATCTAATGTGTAATTTTGATGGTATGTTGAATAAATAGTTTCAAAGCTTTTTGTGAGTAGTAACTAATTGCCTTATCACTTTCTCTTTATGGTAAAAATCGTAAGTATATTTGTTAAGCTATTATAGCACAGAAGAATTGCTACAGTTAATATGAAAGAAGTTTTATGTTCGTAATCTTTGAAGCACATAGCATCATTTTCAGAGACTATTTAACATTCTCTCCCTTCTCCATCTTCAGTAAGAAAGTCATGATTTTCTTAGCATATGCAATGAGAGAGTCCATGAAGTATGACTTCTCATGCCCAAGTACTAAAGCCTATAATGTTATACTGGCTGTCTTGCTAAACTCATTGTTCTAGCAAATGTTTGCAATTAATTTCCCCTCCTCTCAGTATGAGTTGATGCTTTTGTAAATTATACTACTTGCGTAAAGTCCCATTAGGAAAGAAGTTTGGAGCCTTTTTCTCTTTGCAGAGGCCAAAAGATATGTTTGGTCCTTAAAATGTGTTTGCAGTAAGGGTTTGTTTTTCCCTACTAAGTTTTCTTTGAACATCCACGTCAAAGAATTCGGAGGTGCTCATCCGGGACTCTGGGCTTTCCCCAGGCTCTGACACATCCTCGGGAACCAGCATGCAGCAGAACTTCCCATTTAGGAGGAGCTCTAAAGACCAAAGAGACAGAACTGCTGCTTGCCTGGGCTGCCAGAGGCTGGGAGCAGGGAAGGAGAACATGAAAGAGGGGAACAATGACAGAAAAAAATGGTTACTTTTGCCAGTGAAATGAGATGCAAATGCCCCAAAATTTAACCCTAATCCATATCAAGTGACTAGGGGTAGGAAATAAAGATTTCTCTCTTCTATTTAACTTTTTTTTTTTCATGCAACTCTTTCTCACAAATGACTTGTGTGGTTCAGCTGGCAGGAAAGTTGAATGTAATTCCCTGTCAGCAGTCAAGTGGGTGGTTGCATGGTCTGTATGTGCTTTGGGGTTTGAATTTGAGATTGACATGTTTGAGCCTTAATTGGATATGGCAACCCAAGCCAGAGGAACTCAACATTTCCCTCCTGTGGGCTGGAGGTTTTGACAGCTTTGCAAAGCTGGAATTTGATACCTGCTTTTCTTACTCCAAGCCACAACCTTCCCAAGGCCCCATCCCAGCTAAGCCAGCTTCTCTCTGGCCTGTCTGACCTTTGCTGGTGTGGCAGCTGCTACTTGCTTGTTGTAGGAAACGACACTATTCACCCCAAACCACTGCAGATCTGGGATGTCTCCTCCTCCTGAGATACCTCTAGTGGAGTCCTGTCTGAAGTGTCTCTTACTAATAGATCAGCACTGGCACGAAATGTGCCATGCACCTGGCATCCTAGGATCCACTTGTTTACACGTGCTTACTGAAGGGTTATTTCTTATTCACTGAACTCAGACTTCTGGTCCAGATGTACAAGACTGTTACACAAGGTGGGAGGCTGATCTTTGAGGGGGGAAATGTAGGAAGGCAAGAACCAAAACCTGAAAGTAGGCTCGCATAAAAGCATTAGCAAAGGCAGACCTCCAGTCACATGCAAGCTGCATACTGTGCTTTATCCTCTCTGTTGCATATGCAGGCTGAGCTTTTTATTCATAGCTGTCACTTGATTTTTTTTTTTTTCCAAATACAGATGAGCTGACAAGTTACTGAGTTTATTATAGGTGTAGATGAATGAAAGGTAGAGCTGTGATACCTAAGGAGCTCAGGCAATTTGTTCTAATGGACCATTTTGGTTGGTGACCCAGAAGGAGTGAATATTAATCTGCTGCCTGTGAGCATGCTATGCTGCATTTGAATGTCCCATGTATTCTTACTGGCGTCCTCTCTGGCCCACGTGTCTTTATCTTCTACTCTGTTGAGTCCCTCACCTGCATTTTCCTTGGCTCTGCGTTGGTCAGCTCTGTGAGGAAATAAAAAGTAATGAAATTGTGTTATTATTTGCTCATATATATTGGTTTCCCAGTGTAGACTAATGAAGTGCAAGCGATTTGTACAACTTGTGTATCAAGAAAAGAGATAATGAAAATAATTTTTCCATTTTTATACCTTAAGCAAAACCAAAAAGGCATCCCTATGAGTTTTATTGCTGGGTCATAATGCATCTTCTCTGTAGTTAACACAATTCTATATTTAGAGAAACGGAATATTGAATTTCAGGATTTATAGGAAGCTGTGGGCACTGTCCTCCCAACCTCAGCTTGCAGCTACATGCCTGGATGAGGTTTCTGGGGCTGGCAACACTCACCCAGAAACTGCTCCTTGGCATCGTCTGGTCCTGCACTCTGCTTCCTTCATCCCCTTACCAACCTAAGCTGAAGGAGCTTCCATTGGGGTTATGCTCACCTCTCTGCCCTTCTGCAAGTGGAGACGTGGCTCTTCCTCTCTTGAAGTACAGAAGTGATGATCCAGTTGCCAGCTGGCCACGGTGCAAATGGAAAAGAGTATTTTCACCTAGCTGAAAGATAACCAGTTATCACTTTCCCAGGATAACAGGGGAGAAGGCAATCGGTCCATCCACAAATCATTTTTTCCCTGGGAACATGATCTTCTGCTCAAACCCATTGATATTGTTGTTTATCGAGCTGCTGATCTGCCTTTCCAGCTGTGGGGACTGAGGCAGCTCTGAGTGGGAGGCACAGGGTGAGTAGCTGGGAATTGGCTTTTCTGCTGCTGGTGTAAGAAGTGGTTTGGGGCAGTTGCACATACTGGGCACTTTGTCTTGTTTCACAAAAAAAGAAATGTGATGAGAAAATGTGAAGCCTTTATAGAATCCTGATATATTACAAGCAAATATGGCACTTGTCACTTTGAGATATTGAAGTTTGAAAGTAGTTAAATAATGTGCAAAATTCCTTTGCTGTGGAGAAACTCAGGAATGATCTATGCCAGGACAGGGCGCTGAAAGGGGTAACCTGACTGGACTGAGAGGCAAAACAGTAATTTTGGTCAATACATTTAATATTGGTCATCCTGGCTGCTCCTAGAGACTGTGCATGTTTATCTGTGTAAGTGCATGGTCACTCCATCTAAATATAAAATAGGTGCTGCAGACAGACTCATATCCAGTAGTTCTTGCTGACTGTATTTGAAGCCTGGCTTTTCAGAATTTTCTTTTTTTTCAGTTACCTAGGACAGTAACTTTTCCTGTGGTATGTGGTGCATATCTGGCTGCAGTCACAAAATCTGCGGACTTGTGAAATAGTAATCTTCATGTCGGTTGTTTAAAGTTAACATTTAGCTCAGCAATAGATTGAAAAAATATAGAAAAAAAAGAACTCTGGCAATGGCCTGGTGGTCTGAGCTAAGCTGAACAGGATTAAAACAGGAAAACTACTTTGGAGGTCCTCCAGGTTTCCTGGGTGAACAATTTATAGTTACTTCGCAGGTGAAATATTAGGAACATTCAGCCTTGATGATTTTTTTTTTTGTGATGTGCATTTTTTTTTTCCATCTAGTTTGTGTTTCTGACCAATTTTTTTTTTTTTGTCTTAGAAATACTTGGAGATGAAGTTAGGATTATTAATATTTATAAGTATTTATACTCCAGAAAAGTTTGGATTATGTATTTTATTACAACTGAATTAGCTTCTTTTTGTTGCCAAATAGTGTTATCTACATAAATAACTTCACTGCACATCCCCAGTTGCAGCAATCCTTCATTTTGGCACCAACTTTAATATAATTGTTTATTCTTATCTATTGTGTTCCATGTGAGATTAAGGTTTATTTTTTTTTATTAAATGGCAACAGTTATTGCTGATGGATGATAATTTACAGCTCTGCTACCAGTAAGAAAGAAATAAACCTTTTGTTTTTATTACGCTCTTGGAACTGAGTGCTAGTATAGAAGAAATAAAACAACTCAAACATCCAGGAAAGCTTATTGCATTATCAGGCAATACACTTGCGTAACTGATGAATAGGACTCAGTCTTGCAGTTAATAAAAAGCTGGAGTTATTTCAGGCTGAAATATAGCAGAATAAAACAACGCAAATATTGTTCATGACAATTTCACCGTCATAAGGGAATCAGAGGTGTTAGCTGTGAGCTGAAGGAAATCAGTGTTCTGCTCGAAGACTGGACTCTTGCTTTTTCAGATTATTCTTTTGTACTGTTTTCTAAATGTAAAAATGGCCACTTTATCATTAAAATGTGTTCATTTTGAAGCCGAAAATGACTCTATACCAATGTAAGTATTGCAAATATAGAAAATCCTATATATTTTTTCCTTAAAAAAAAAAAGCCTGGATAACAGACTCCAGTCATCCTAACAACAGCTAATTAACAACTACAAAATTTTGCTCAGCAGTATCTTACAGTCCACCATTAGGCTGCCATCCGGTGAAAATAAGAATCCCAGCAGAAGCAAATGGAATCATTCCCCTTCCAGGCCTCTACCTTTGCCCACAGCAGCAACACTGTGAAACCAGCTACACGAATTCTGCAGATGAGAAGAAAGGACAGGGGAGCAGGATGAAAAGAGTTCATAAAGAAGAAAACAACCCAAACCAACTGCCTTCCCAAGCTCCAACCACCCCTTATCTCTAAGATCAATAAACAGACTCACTCCTTGTGATCCCTGTTGAGTTTGCTGACCTTTGGGCAAGACGTCTTCGCCTTGGTCAGGACCTGAGTTTTGCAGCTTGTCAGAGCTCCAGGACAAGCTTTGCAGACCCTCCTTGTCTTCCTCCTTGCTGACTTCTTTGCTTTGCTCTTCAGTAACTGAAGGTAGGACTGGGCTCATGCAGCCTGAAATGATCCAAGTGTCTTGTCTCACCCAAATTTTGAGGGAAGACCAGGCATGTGGCAGTGTGTGCCATACTGTTAATGGCAAACACAAGGCCTTTTGTTATGCCAGTCTACACGTATGTAATAAGTGTCAATTCTCAGCTCATGATTTCCATAACTGTTTGAATAAAATTTGAGGGAGAGACTGACATTACAATCTTTAAAGAGGAGAAATTTATAAAGCCTTTTTGTCTTTGTGTGCCTCGGGCAAGCTTTCTGGGATAATGTTGCAAAGGAGAGTTGGACTTGGCAGCTTACAGGTTCGGTAAAACTGTCTCTTTATTGCCTCAGATACACACACTCTCAAAATAAATTTTAAGTAAGCTTTCCATCCCGTTTATTCTTGTCTGCTTCTGCATACAGAAAACCTTAAAAATATAAATTACCTGTTTCTTCTTCACCTACAACTTGTTTCATCAGATTTTATGCTAACTTTAAATGGTCACCATTGGACACTACATCCTGATTCCTGTCCCCGTTGAGTGGGTGAAAACACATTTACTTTGTAAATAGATGCTTTTCTCAGTTTAATGTAATCTGGGTCTTTAAGGTCAGTACAAGTCAGCTCAGTGAAAGAACTGCTAGGTAACTTCTGAACCTTTTAAAAACAAACTGAAGAAATTATTGGGAAATAGCTGTTAGGCACAAAGGTATTTGGCTCCACGTGGTATGTTTGCCGCCTTCCCAGAAGATAAAATAAGTTACTGGTTATCAGAAAAAGCAAACTAGGTTGCAACTCCCCTTTTCTTTACGTCATTCCAAAACATTAGCACACAATAATTGTGGAGAACAACCAGACTGACTGTTCAATGGAACGGAAGAAGAATCATCCTCCTGAGAGGGCAAGAACACAAAAATTGCAGCTCTTTTAATCATTTATTTCCAAGAGCCAGTCCTGTTACTCTATGTGACACATTCTGGCTTCTCTTTCAGTCTCCCTTAATAACTAAAACATCCAAGAATGGCAAATACTAATGCGTACAGGGTGTTCTTTGTATATTTGGGGAGCATGCTACCCTCACAAATTGAACATCTGAATTACCTGAAGTAGTACTATGGTGGATTGGTCTTGCCTGGCTCTCGGACTCCCACCCAGCTGCTCTCTCACCCTCCCTCCTCAGCCAGCTGGGGGGAGAAAGTAGGATGAAAAAGCTTGTGGGCTGAGATAAAGATGGGAAGGATCTGTCACGAATTACTGACATGGGCAAACAGACTTGACTTCTGGAAAATGAACCTAATTTGGAGCTGGGCTGTAGTTCAGGTCAGGAGGACCTGCTCCAGCATGGGTTCTCCCCAGCTGCAGTCACTTCAGGGGATATCCACCTGCTCTGGCCTGGGAAGCAGTGTGGCTATCTGCTCTGGTGTGGTCCTCTCCACAGGCTGCAAGGAAATAACTCCAGTGCCTGGAGCTCCTCCTCCCTCCCCTTCTCTGACGCTGGTGTTCAAGCAGCTGGGTTGGGCTAGATGATCTCTAGAGATCCTTTCGAACCCCAGCCATTCTGGGATTCTGTGAATCTTTGGCCTTGATGCCCCTCACTGCTCTGCAGAATGTCCAGCACAGGGAGCCCCTCTGTAAGAAGAGGCTACCCCAGCAGCCTTTCTCTGCCAAAACCTTGCTACCTCTACCCAATGCAACTACAAAAATAACCTTGTATATGCAAAGCAGTTCTCTGTTCACAGGACTTTGTATGAAGACTATTACCATAGTGTTCCAGGGCTTGTAGGGATTGGTGGACAGCCTTCGTGAGTCAATTGGGTAGAAATTGAGAACTGGATGTATTCACAGCTGAAACCCCAGGCAAGTTTTAATGCTTTTGATGCCAAAATATGTTTATCAAAGGTAACGTTGAGTCTCTTAAAAGGCTTTGTAGAAAACTGCCCATTGAATAAGCGGTTAGTTTGCATCCCTGTTTTCTGGATGGCATCTAAATTGTGCTTGTGTTGAGCTCCCATCACCACCAACGTGGCACATCAAAGGTGAGCACAAAGAGAAGCTAAGTTTGTTTTATACATTTGATGCTGCAGAGTTCAGACTTGAGGCTGTATATAATTTCAACATGCAGTTCCTCTCAATTTACATTAAATAAGGTTCACTGGAGAGTATTCTGTCTTTTGTCATTCTTATAATGGACACTGAGCTTTCTAAAAGAAGTCTGACCTAATTCTCTTGGCACTTTTGATGGTATTTCGAAGGCAGTTGAAAGAGTATAAATGAACATATCCCCTCTGATCATAAAAATCAAAGCAAGCACCACTCCTTAACAGCAGTCTGTGACCCTAAAGTTTCAGTAATGTAAGAACAGTGTCCATCAGCCAGGCTTTTCATGTTCAGAGTCTTCAGATAAACCGCAAAGTCTTGAGTAGGGTCTTATGCTCTTTGTGGAGAGCTGACATTTAGATTTCACAGAGTAGGAAACTGAGAATTAGGAAAGTCCAGCTTTTCCTGGCTCAATACCACAGTGAGCAGCATCAAGAAAATGCTTGTCAAACCCTCAACTGCTTTTGTGTAAGGTCTTCTCTTGTTTCTTTTTAGCTCTTCATGGTACTGTGTGTTAACATATTTATTCTTGAGAGACTGTGATGAAGTTTCCTCCATAGAGAGAGATTTTCAGCATCTGGAGATGGTTCCAAAGAAAGTAAAACAATTTCTGCTAAGGCTTGGCCTGCCTAACAGAACAGAGTAGAATGTACTTCCTTATAACAGCTTCCTTCTGAGAAGATCAAAACAGATGAGTGGTTTTTTTAATCATTAAACTCATGAGGAGGTTTCTCTTTCCCTGTTTTGGAATTGCAAATTTTCTTTGATCGGAGAGAAAGAGATTTTCTAAAAGGCACCTGTTTTGTACAGTGATTAACATGTTATAACCTCATTTGTTCCTAGCATGGCATTTCTTAAAATAATAGTAGCAGCTTTAATACTCACTAGTTTGATCTTTCCTTATTGCTCTATAGAATACATTTTTAAGAGAACATACAAGAAGTCATTGTGTTTAAAACACTGCTTAGATAAGTGCAAGTACAAGTTTTAAAATTGGCAGTATATTGAAAATTCTGGAACGGCAATCAAGTTATTTCGTAAAATTGGGGAGAATCCTCAGCATCAACCTGTGCTTAAGAGCAATCCTACAGTAATAAACCATTCACATGCATATAATAAAATTCAAGAAATACTATAGACTAGGGAACCAACTAACTTCCAGAGGGTTTAGGAATAAGACTGGGAGAAAAAGAAAATGTTTTTAAAAGTGAGGAAATACACAGCACCTTGACAGTACAATTTAAAACCTAACGGAAGAAAAGAAGCTGACTGTATGTGTTATCAGTGAGTACTCCCCAAACAACTTAGTAAATTTACTGTTTTCTCATTTCAGTAGGCAGTCTCTAGCAAGGTAAAGTGCTACAGCTTTTTTTCATATGTGATATTGTTTGGGTCCTAATGCTCAGTCATTTTACTGTATGTAAGAGGGAATGTTTTGAGAATCAGAAATTCAAGTAATTAAATCAGAAATCAAATTCAACTGCTTAGTAGGCTGAATGTCCTTTGCCAAGTAGAGAAAATGGCATGTAGTAGCTTTTCATGAGATCTATTTATTTATGCGAATTGCGTTTACCCATTCTTGTGGCCTTGCGTTTGCAATGAGCTCTTTCTGAACTGGTGACATAATGCATCCTTCTCCAGATAAAATTATGCAATTAGTTAAGGACTTCTTTTTCTCACAGCTCATTATTTCTCTTCATATAACTTTTTTGAGATTTCCTTAAAGTTTTGCAACCGCTAAGTGAGAAAATTCCTGAGTTAGTTTACTAGCCCTCTGGACTAGTTTGTCTTTGCCCACTAAGATTTCACTGTAAGCCAAAATATTGCCTGCAAAAGGTCTGTACTTTTATTTTTATCTTGGTACATTTCTGTGATGTTGTAATTCAGTAATGTACTTCTCAGCACAGGAGCTCTCCTGCCAGAGCCTCAAGGGGCCTATGCACATGCTTAAATGTTTTGTTGAACAAAATGAGGAGTGGATTTGTATTATATATGTGCTTTTCTGTTCTAAGAATTGCTGTAAGTATTAACACCTCCTCATGTTCTGGACTTATTGAACTAGAGTAAGCTTTACCCAGAGGCATTAAACCCACCAGTTGTGAAGGGGTTACACTTGGTTGTGGTGGCTCTTGCAATGCAGCAACACACAGCTCAGCAGCAAACTCAGCTCTTTGCTTAACACCCCTACTAAAAGGCAAAAGATCTTCCATATGTGCTAGAAGTGTGTTGGGTTTAACCGTTTTTGACTGATTAGTTTGATTCTTCCTGCCTTTTATACAATGGTACTGTTATTAGCTCCTCAAGTTTTATATTGTACATTTAAAAATCACAGAATCACAGAATGTTAGGGATTGGAAGGGACCTTGAAAGATCATCTAGTCCAATCCCCCTGCCAGGGCAGGAACACCTAGGTGAGGTTACACAGGAAGGCGTCCAGGCGGGTTTTGAATGTCTCCAGAGAAGGAGAATCCACAACCTCCCTGGGCAGCCTGTTCCAGTGTTCCGTCACCCTCACTGAGAAGAAGTTTCTTCTCAAATTTAAGTGGAACCTCTTGTGTTCCAGCTTGAACCCATTACCCCTTGTCTTACTGTTGGTTGTCACCGAGAAGAGCCTGGCTCCATCCTCGTGACACCCACCCTTTATATATTTATAAACATTGATGAGTTCACCCCTCAGTCTCCTCTTCTCCAAGCTAAAGAGACCCAGCTCCCTCAGCCTTTCCTCATAAGGGAGATGCTCCACTCCCTTAATCGTCTTTGTGGCCCTGCGCTGGACTCTCTCCAGCAGTTTCCTGTCCTTCTGGAACTGAGGGGCCCAGAACTGGACACAATATTCCAGATGAGGTCTCACCAGGGCAGAGTAGAGGGGAAGGAGAACCTCTCTCGACCTACTAACCACCCCCCTTCTAATACACCCCAGGATGCCATTGGCCTTCTTGGCCGCAAGGGCACAGTGCTGGCTCATGGTCATCCTGCTGTCCACCAGGACCCCCAGGTCCCTTTCCCCTACACTGCTCTCTAATAGGTCATTCCCCAACCTATACTGGAACCTGGGGTTGTTCCTGCCCAGATGTAAGACTCTACATTTTCCCTTGTTATATTTCATTAATTTTTTCCCCGCCCAACTCTCCAGCCTGTCTAGATCTTGCTGGATGGCAGCACAGCCCTTTGGTGTGTCAGTCACTCCTCCCAGCTTGGTGTCATCAGCAAACTTGCTGATAGTACACTCAATTCCCTCATCCAAGTCGTTGATGAATATATTGAACAGTATTGGTCCCAGAACTGACCCTTGAGGCACTCCACTAGATACAGGCCTCCAACCAGACTCTGCCCCATTGATCACAACTCTCTGGCTTCTCTCCTTCAGCCAGTTTGCGGTCCACCTCACTACCCGATCATCCAGTCCACACTTCCTCAGTTTTGCCGTGAGGATGCTGTGGGAGACGGTGTCAAATGCTTTGCTGAAGTCAAGGTAGACCACATCCACTGCTCTGCCATCGTCAATCCACCTTGTCACGTCTTCATAAAAGGCTATGAGGTTGGTCAAACACGACTTCCCCTTGGTGAAGCCATGTTGACTGTCCCTGATGACCCTCTTAAAAATGTGTTAGAAGTTATGATTGTGCAAAGGATATTAATTTAATGTTCTGAAAGTGGGCCTGGCCTGGAAGCCAGCTTTTCTTGACTTTCCATGGGATTCTAGCTATATAATAATTTTTAGCCCATTGCAAGCATAAGGTGAAACATATAGTTGTAAAATCATGCACAAGGACACCCGGCCTGTGAAAGGGAGAGCTCAGATTGCAGCTTTGCATAGTGAGACCAAAGCCAGGACTAAGCATCAGGCAGCCAGGCAGGGCCCAGAAACCCACCCAGGATTTAGGGCAATTTTTCCCAGATGGTACCTGTGCTGTGGAAGGAGTATCAGTATCTTGCACAGTTATCTAGCACAGAGATACCTGTCTGAATTACAATGATATCTTTCACTGAACTGAAGACAAATTCTGAGCATTGAAGTCACTTTTGAAAATGAGATTTAGCTGAGTTCGAAAATTGGATTTCCCCAGTCTATTGACAGGCTTCTAAAGGGCCAGCCAAGTGGGACAGAAAACAGGTTTATAAATGAAATATATTATTTACTGGTGGAACATTAGGGATGCCTCTGGTGAAGTGTTTTGAGTGAGTTTTCTACTGAATTTATTAGTGAGCTGAATTCATTAAGTCATGGCTTCATTAGTTGCTATGATACAAAATAAAGCAAAAATTCTCACAGTTATTACTGCTGGTGTTATGAAATGAAATACTTTGCATCTTATTGATACCACATGTTTAACCCATATTTGCAAAACTTCCCAGAATATATAAACAATTATTCTGTTTTTCCACATAAGGTGCTTGAAAAACTTATGACAGCCTGTTTCTGGGGCTCGGCAGCTTCTCTATAGTACAGTGACTGGTGTTTGATATGTGAATAAACCAGATAAGACACACCGCATAATATAAAAGGATTAAAAAGGGTATGCTCCTCATTACCCCTAGTATGTGCTCTCAGAGCTGCAACAAATGCTTGGCTAGCACTGGAAATATATGCAAAATTTCATGCATCAATAGGTTTCTACAACTTCCACCAGCAAAGTATTTAAACTAAAGCAATTCTCTTATACAAGCATATAGATCCATGAAGGTGTGTGTATATTAATCTGAAATGAGAAATTGTCACATGATTGGAGAAAGGGCCAGTGTCCTAAAAGAAATGATACATCTTCATAAGGAAAATGAATTTATTTTTGCATGGCAAAGTACTCAAGGCTTCATCTGAGATCAGAGGTCTCATTGTGCTAAGCTGTTTACAGGAAAAATTGTAGACATTTTCTTCTCCCATTAGTATGTGTTTTCCTCTAAAAGATGTCTCCTTTCTCAGCCAGAATTTCTGGACAAGATGCAAGAGCCATTTGGTGAAGTACTGCTTTGGGTGTTGGACCTACCTTACCTTAAGCCAGTTGAAGATGATCTGTAGGAGGAAAACAGTAGAAGTAGTTGTTAGTGGAGAGATCTTAGAAAAATACTGTGTTCCTCCTTCAGAGGAAAAATAGTATTTACTGCCTTCCTATTTTAATTAATCATTGTTATCTCTCCTATGCCATTTGTCTAAGATTGAGACATCCTTACATAAAAGAAAATAGCATTGTAAAACGTTTGTTAATCTGTGGAAGACCCTAATGGAATTTCCTTGTATTTTAGTTGTGCTTAGGAAACAAAAGGTAATTTTTCAATGGATCTACTGAGAGGGCTTCAGGGAACGGCATAGGAAAAAAAATACCTTTAGGCATATATCAAACTATGAATCATTCTCTACTGAATTTCAGAGTGCTAACCTGTGTTGGACTGTTTCTAGGAAGACTGGAACCAAGTATTTAACTCATCTGAAAGGCAGAGGGGAAGGTAAACTCTCCTTAACACAAAGTAGTCAGACTTTGGTCTCTCTTACCCTGGTATAACTTCACAGTGTACCATTGATATATAAAGTCATCATTACTGTGGTACCAGGTATTGTAACCTGGATCAACGTATTACATTGGGTACAACAAAATCAGCCTGTACCTGAAAGCAAGTAAAATTTTAGTGTGTTCAGTACTTGAAAAACATTATATCCAAGCTGAGTTTCTCTTGAGCACTTGAAATCCTTGGAGATGTGGATGGTGGTGAGAAAACAGTGGGTGAGGCCCAGATCACACCTGCTTTATAAACCCAACTTTATTCTTTAGAAAATGTAATAACACAGAATGACTGTGGTACATGAAAAATTTTCTCTGCTCCTCCCTCTACCCCATATATTTCAGAGAGTGGATCTATATGAAAAGTGGTGAAAAAGTCCTCAGTTTCCAGATGAATTAATATTTTCCTGGTCTACAGGTTATTCACCTACAGATTTTGATGCGTACTGGAGATGCAACGCTTTTAAATGGTCTTATGGACTTGTTCCCAATGTTGTGCTGTATCTGGGTGTGCACTATCGTTGCCAGGTTACTAGGTGTGATTATTAGCTGGATTGTGTTTGTCTCCTGTCTTTTAATTGATCACTTCAAAAACACTGAGCAGGAGCATATGGAGTCCTTAGGTGAATTGCTCCCCCCTGAAATGGGTGAAATAGTCAGTTTTGATGTCTCACACCAGTTCACTGAAGTTGATTTCTAGTCTGTTGGTCAGTAAGTGATTCAGTCTTCAATTTTCCCAGGACTTTCTGCAGCCAGAGAGTCATTTCTGAAAACTGGTGGCATCTTGTACCAGGGGCTGCCTCATCTCTTCCTCCCCAGGTTGGCTCCCATAGTATCAGGGAGCAGGTTGACTCAGGCAGGGTAGGACAGGCTTTCTGGAAAGTCTGTGGCTGGTAGCAACAAATCCTCCTGTTCGTTGGTGGGTTCTTCCAAGGGCTCTGGGAATGGAAAACAGCACAAAACTGATACAAATCCTTTCTGCTGAAGGAGGGAAAACATCCACTTAGTTGTGTGGGTGCTGCTGATGATCTGCACATTATTTCACTGAGATGTCTCTTTGTATCTTGAAATGTGGATTCATCTTTCTCTTATGAGTTTTCTCAGAAATTACTCTTCAAGAAGTGTCAAGCCATGTAATAGATTTGTGTGGCTATGACAAATTACAGGAAGGAACAAAAACATTTTTTTCTTCTTACTAAAAAATAGGGCAATTTGAGACACTTTTCAAGAAGAGTAGTTCTAATTTAATGGCATCTTAGTAGTCAGATATTTTCAAAGTGTATTCCATGACACAACCATTTGCAGTGGCCTTTGTGCCATTAAAGAAATTGAACATATTTGGTCTTCCTGATGAATGCTTCTAAGATAATTTTTCAGTGTTCCTAAGACTGCAACAATTTTCAAAGCAGTTACCTAGGATTTCATTTCAGAGAACACTGGAATTCTTCACTGTTACTTCAATGTGCTCAAAGATTTCAGCAGTTTGCAGCATTATTCACAAATCTGTGCTCACTGAGAGATGTCCATAGAAGTGAAAACATTTTCACCTAGGTGCAAAGAGATGTTCAAACACTTTGGATGGTACCATCCAGTAGAAAATTACCCTAAACCCAATGGACTGATACCCCAGAGGACATCGGGAGAGCAGCCTGTGTGGTTGCTGGACTGGAGCAATCATATTGAGTTTTGTGCTGCTCTTCATGGGTGGTGTCAGGAGAATAGTCCATGACTTCTCCAGGCTCTGAACACCTTTGGAATGGAGGTTCCTCTGATGGTGAGAGCTGCCGTGGCTGATCTAGCTGCTTCTGGGGTGATCTTGCTGAAGATTTCATCTTAGAAACACCTCCCTCCTACCTACCTAAGGGAAGAATTGATCACATAATAATAAAAATCTCCCTCTTAGCCCCTCCCTCCCCAATCTGTACGTTTGTTAAAAAGTCAATATGGTCACTATCACTCTAGTTTTAAGAACTTTTTATGAAGGCTGCAGCTAAAACATCCTGTACTTAAACAAAGAAATATGAGATGGTACCTTCCAGCCTTTTATTTCTGAGAAAATGGAAATTCTTTGATATTGTTTTCTGGTTTGGGAAAGATGAGAATAAAGGACCGGCATGTTCTGCTCTCTCTGTACTGTTTGTACTGTACTGTGCATGTCAGTGTCAAAGGATTTTCAAGATATTTTTCCTCTTGATTTTCAATATATTTTTGAAAAAAAACAAAACAAGCAAAACAAAAAAAACCCCCACAAAGCTAAAAGTAAAAGATCACTGAGGGAAGCTTTGACATACATATTCTTACTAAAATGTCTGTGTATGAATACTGATTTGTTAACACAGGTTTGCTTATAATCCTGTACTTGTCACTGAAAGGTTTTGCTTATCAGGAACATGACAGAAAAAAATGAGGCTTCTTTAAAAGAAAACACAAAAACTAAATTGGTAAATGTTTGCATCATTAATTCTGAGAGCTTCGTTGAACTTTTTTTTTAACCACTAGACTCAAGTGAGAACTCTTAATTTCACATAATTATCTTCTGAAATCTCTTTGGTAAGCCAGGCTAGTTGTTAGTCTTGCCACTTATCCAGCCTGATTTACAAAGGCTGTCAATGCCTTCATCTCCCTTTGACTTAAGTGGGACTTCCAGACACTCAGCAACTTTAAATATCAAGCCAATAATTTTTTCAGCAATTTATTTTACTCTTCGATTTTTCTAGTCTTTTGTGAAATAGTATTTTGGTTGAATATCTTCATTGTTGGCTTGGATTCCCTTTTCTTCCCATGGGAAAGAACCATCTTTGTAGCCAACTTCAGCTATCTCAGCCAAAAGGTATATTTTAGTGCTAAGAATAAATTAACTTAATCATCATAATAAGTAAGAAATCTATCAGCCACACTCAGTTCATTATTTCATATTCCTTGAGTGTCATCCTCTTCTTCTTTGTCGTTGTTCCTATTTTTTTTTTTTCCTTAATCCCAGTTATTTTAGTTATTTTTTTCATTTTGGACTGGTTTTGCTGCTACACAAAAGTGTGATTGGAAGATGTACAGAAACCATACAATGCCATACTTAATGCTGTAACTAGTATGTGACACTAGTTCATACAGTATCAGGGCTGTAGATTTTGACATGCCTAAAAAGGCAGATGAGTCTCTAGTGGCTTTTTGAACTGTAGTTATCTGCATCCCTACACTCCTAAATAGTTATAAAATTGCGACTCTTGAGTTGTAACTGTTTACAGAAAATGACTGAAGTCCCTGGAGTCCTGTTGACGTTACAGCAGGCCAGGAGCTGCCTTGCAGTACAGGGGTGAGCCCTCAGTTAACAGCTCACTCAGGTTTTGTTTCTCGATAGAAACTTTTCCTTCTCAGCCTGAGCAGCAGGAGGAGCAGACCGGCTGCTCGCTGGGATTTCTTCTGACAAGTGCTGGGTGCCCCAAACTGTCATTTGCTCCCATTGCTTACACCGTTTTGTCCTTTCCCATGAGTGCTACAGATGTGCTTACCGTCAGAGGAGTAAAAGCAACGTTGCCTTTTGCTTTCTTCTTGGAACACTCTACTTGTAAAGCAAGCTTTGGGTTTTCGGGACTTGCTCTCTCTATACCTTTCTACAGACCAGAGTGTCCATGACAGAGCTGTTTCTGTGTCATGAGACACACATTTCTTGTATCAGGTCAATATTAGCAGGGCAAGATCAGATCTGCATGCAACCACCACCATCAACTCACCCTCAGTCAGTTTGCTGTTCTTTGGAGTTCATCTTCACTTAGTTTTTTTAGTTTGTGTGCAGATTCTTAAATTCTCTCTTCTTGCCCCAAATTATTCAACCTCACAAGTGTATTACTGTGTTTTGCAAAGTGCTTGAGGGTGCAGTTTTAATGAAAGATATATTAAAAATCTTTGTGGGATTGTAGAAATAATGATCTCCCTGAAGTGACATTCAATTAACTCTGTGTCTACTTTGCTAATAATGGTCTGAGATACTGATAATTAGATCTGTGTCTGTTTAGTTTTTCAGAGGAAAAGGAAAGCAAGAGAACCTGACCTAAGAAAAAGAAACAGCTGCATGATGGCCACAGATTTGAGGTTTTTCAAAGTATATGTAGACGAAGGTCCCTGTCTTGCTGGTCTGTAACTCAGACACAGGAGTAACAGGAAATCTTTAGAAAAACATTTAGTGGGATGTAAAAAAACCTCAATCAGAGCTCAGCAACTGCAAGCTATTAATAAACACCCAATTTTCATTGCATATGCATTCATGTCAATAACAGATACTTTTATGCATATAGGTAGCAGAAGGTAAGTGTGAAACGGATGCTGAAGGGCCTCAGTTCAGAGATGATGATGAAGTGAAAAGCTGGAGATGAGAGAAGCAGCAAGGAGAATTGAGGAGAAGTCAGGAAAGAAATATCTACTCAGATATAGGTGTAAAGAGACAGAACTGGGAACAGGATGCTCGAAGTACAAGAAAGGTAGACAAGGAAAATAACACTAGAGGAAATGAGCAAAAGAAAAATTGTGAAGAAAGTGGAAAGAAAATAGTGGGAAAGAAGAAAGATAGGAGAAAATAGGGCATATCTGCGTTGCTGCCAAAAAGCTGTGCAGTGGCACACTACAAAAATTTTTTAAAAACCCAAAAAACCCCCAAAACAACAACAACAAAACCCTCAAAATCCCCCACCAAAACCACCACCACCACCAAAACCTGCTTTTTTCTTCTGCAGGGAACAGCTTTGTGAGGCTGAAGCTGGAAAATGCTGTTCCAAGCAGTGATTTTGGGCACAGTGAAAATGCCTATTTGTCCTTAGAAATTCAGATGCGAGCAAGAGTGACACTGTGGAGAGACTGGTGGGAAAGCCTGGTGGTTGTTGCTAAGTTGCTAAGTTCCAGGAACTGCATTTTGGGACACATCAGGAAGCTGCATTGTTTTATATTTGCAAGTGATCATCAAGAGCAATCAGGATATGGATGTGCATCTATCTTTGGTGGCTGCTTTGATATTTGGATCTTGTAAACTATTACCTGGCTTTCCAGCTGTAGGCTTAAATCTGACCAGTCTTTCTGAGGTTCACATAGCACCATATGCTCAAACAGAAGGCCAGCTCCCTGAAGGTGTCAAGGATTTTGTAATTTTTATCGTGACTATATTTGTCCTGGGTTTGTTTGAAACTCACTTATTCATGGTATTTTTTTTCCTCCGCAATGTGTGCTAAAAATGGCAAGAACTGTTTCTTTTAGCTTTGTTAAAATATTGAAATCTACCCGTGATGCTTGGCAGGTAAACAGTCTGCCCAGAAAGGCATGTGGGAAAGGAGCATGTGAGGAGTTAACACACTTAACAATCTCTGTGGTTGTCAGAATAATTAATGCTTCCAATAAACATGCTAATTAGTTGACAGGGAGAAAAATCTTCCTGCGTACATGTTGGACTTTTTCATATTATCCTGAATGCAAACATCACCTTATCATATCCGTACTTTTGAAAACTACCTCTACATCATTTCCTAGGTTTAGACACTTGTTATTGACTATACAAAAAGCAGCAGAAAGACTTAATAAAATCTGACAGCAGGCAGCTTTTCCTGCCTGAAAAGATTAAGTGCTTAGCACTTTGCATTTCAATTACCTAAAACTAATGGAAAAAATATTTTACATTTTAGCCCCTTATTTGGCAAATTGCTTGGAGGAAAAAATATTTCTGATGTAGAATTATATTATTATTTTAAAAGTGGTTGAAAAGTGGATTAATCTATTGGCTGCAATATATAACATTGGTTTTTTGATTAAGCAGATATTATGCAAATTTTAATCAATACCATTATGTCTCTTCTCTTTGCTAACGCATCCACTGCGAGAATTTTAGCACTTTCCTGGTCTAAAAGTATATTTTAGAACTGCTTATATAAATTGTTTCCTATAAGTCATGACTATTCTAATCTTCATAAATTAGCTAAAATAGTTTCTTATCCTTACCAATGCCCATAAATGAATGTAATCAGTAGAGATTTTTCTATTTGAATGGTCGTTGTATGGAATAAAACACCAACTTCAGTTCTTCATTTGTTCTGTTTGAACTCAGGCTTCTTCACGTAGAAGGATGGTTATTTAAAGCAGCACATACAAATAACTTGAATCAAACTGTTTACTGAATACTCTCTCCATAAATTATAATTATATCCTTCTTTTTCAGTATTGCATATTTCAATTTTAACAAGTGCAAAGAATCTCTTGGCTTATGGATAAAGGACTTGGCAATTTCAGTATTTGAAGTGCTCTCTTGCAGAGCAATCGTGTATTTCCCTGAAGGTACATCACAGTTTAAATATTGTTAGTAAGAGTAAAAATATCATTTTTGATCACGAAATGAATGATGCAGAACATGGTTTCAAATTACGTATGAAGTATAATGTAATTTTAAAGGCAGAGGCCTTGATGCTTCTGAGTTACTTTGTCAGTCAAATGTTCCCACGGTAGCTGATGATGGTACCTCTGGAGTGATATTGCCCTTTTAGCCTGGGCAGTTGCCAGTGTTGCTCTCATTTGTTCTCATCCTTTAGGAAAAGAATTGGTAATGCAGGTCAAGTATTCCTTTGGAGCAACTGTGTTTATTAACACAGATTACACAAAATTCTGTATCTCTGGATGCAGTAGAAACGAACGGATTTTAGGGATGCTTCTGCAGCAAGTGCTGCAGGAGAAGAGATAAAATTTATTCTGCCTCATACTTGCTGCCGCCTTTCTTATAATACTTTGCTTTTGGCATGTCTTTCCTGCAGAGGTCAGGTTGTCTCACAAGAGCTGAGCAAAGGCTATGATTTTGGAAAACCACCAGACAATTACCTAAACAACAACCAGACAGGTATGTTTGAGTTTAAACTGATTTTCTCACTCTAGTAAGAGAGAACTGTTTTTCAAGAAACAGCAATTTGAGAGGATTTGATTATTTTGGAATCATTTCTACATAGAGATGAAACTCTCCTTTACATGAAAAATGACCGAGACAAACATCCAGTCCAATGTTGCTATTATCGCTGAGGATGTGAGAAAAGGCTCCAAGTCTCGTTGGTTCCCTGGTGAGAGTTGCACCTTCAGCTTGTCCTCACGCAGCTCTTGTGAGTCTGTGGCTGTAAGGAATGTCTTGAAGGTCTCCCCACATCCCTCCTTGTGGCCATTCCACTTTACACTTGTTCACCAAGAAGGCCCTGAGCCCAGATTTCTCCTTCAAAGATGAGCTGCTGTCCCCGTGTCCAAATGAATGGTTGTGTGGAGAGTCCTCCTCTCCAAGAGGAGAGACCAGCTCTGGTGCAGCAGTGATTGGGGAGAACTGGGAACAACTCTTTGTCCCTAAGTGAAGCAGCACAGGAACACAAACCAATTTCTTCTGCCTACTGGTTTCCAAGTGCAAGGCATATCTGGCTGCCAAGAGTTCATGCATTATAACAAAACAAGAGGTTGCCTTTAAAAAATCCTGGTTAGCTTGTTTTGTGTGGTTTTTTTGTTTTGTTTTGTTTTTTTTTTAGAAAAACCGCAGATGTATTTTTGTAGCTAAGAATAATAAAATGGTGACAGAAAGTAAAACAAGACAGTTTTGTTATGTTCTTGTTCTGTATAAATGAGAATCAAGACCTCCCCTCCATGGAACCGTATTTTTGTTAAACCTTCTTGAATCGAAATTTTCAAGTTAATGATATACAGTTTAAATAATGCCTGATATCTCCATATTATTTCATGAAATAGAAAAGTGACTTAATATGTAAACAGTAATAAAGGAAGATTTTATAAATTGCCTCACATGGATCCAAGCAGCAGCCTGTCAGATGACAGGGGACAGTGGCTCCCGAATAGCTCTGCATCTGGGAGATGGGTGATGAATCAGCCAGTCACCAGCTCTATGAACTATTGGGTTATCTGCTGCTATATACGTTAGAGTAATTTTCAGTTAGGGAGCTTGTAATCTGATGAACATGATTGTTCTGGAAGAAAAAAAATAGCACAGCATCATGTGAGAGATCCATTCCAGAGAGATGCATTTTCTTGTGTCGTGGTTGAATACAGGTTTTGAACAATAAATGACTAAGTGGACTTCCACTTGAGTGTGGAGTCAATTAAAATGTTGTAGCACTGGTTGAAGAGAATGGTGAGAAAATTATAAAGATGGATTTTGTGAGATGGATGCTTCTCTCTCCCCCACCCTTTTTTTTTTTCCTATTTAAACTGGATATATACATTACAATTCAGTGTACTGTACTTCATGCAAGCATTTTATACTAGTTGAACCTTTCTCTACCTCTCCTACCTCACTGCACAGTCTAAGACAAAATATTTATTTTCAACCCTAAGATTTTAATCAGAAAGGCAAAGTCAATTAATACTTCACTAGATATGTTACTGTTCAAAGGAAAGGGATGCATGCAAACTTGTTAGACAGTGTTTGCTATGCATTTCCCACTCGCTTCGATGTATTTACTTCAGAGCCTGCATAATAATAGTTAGCAATCTGCAGGATGGAAAAGATAACCGGGTGATTTGGGATTGCTGTTTTTGACAGGATTCCATTCTCTTATCATTTTTAAATATCTCTACTGAGACAGGGACACTAATAGAAGAAAAGAGGTGTTCCTTAGGCAGAAGAGCTGTGGGCAGAAGCCGACTGATAATCTCCAGTATCTCATAAAATGCTCTCATTATTGACAAACAAAATGGGCAAAGAGTATCGTGGTAGTGAATTATGGCTGCTGTCACCTACTTGTCATGGCAACATGCAAGCGTCACCTCTGAGACCACAGCCTTGAAGCAAATAGATAGCTTCAATTATCTAATTTTGCAATGAATGAGACCTGTTTATTGGAAATCTATAGGTGGCTGGCAATGGCAAATGGTAACTGTGAAAATATCCAGTTCAGTGTTGGTTAATTTACAACTTCTTCTGAACTGCAGATTAGCAACGTTGTTTCTTGAAATGAATAGAGGCAATATAAGTACCCGGGGCAGAATAAACAAACTTTATCTTTCTCCTTAATAGCTTTAAGTTGTTTGAGTTTGTATTTATTTATTTGTGAGCAGTGGCTAGAGATCCTTATCTGGGGATCAGTACCCTTTGTGCCACAATGAATAGCTGAAGATAATCACTGTTTTTCTAGAAGTTTTGTCAAAGTTTATAACAAGATACCACATGTGAAAACCAAGCAAATGTAGGTGACATTTGCCACAGTAACAGCTTAACAGAATCAAACAAATAAGCTGGCAGCAGCTCGTGACAACTTTACTATTAATTGTTCTCAAATATGCAGTGACATGTCACTGTTAAAAGGCTCATTGTTTTGTTAGGTTTTGCATGTGGTTTTGGGCTATAATTCCTAAGTATCTCCCAGTTTGTTTTAGAATTATGTGCACTAAAAGGATGGCCAAAACCTTATTTTTGGCCTCAGAGGCTTTTCTGCAGCAAAACATCTTGCTCAAGTCAGTGAAGATGTGATGCCCCTTGCCCAGGCAGCCCTTGTGACAGGAGGTGTTTGCTCACCCGCAAAACAGATTTTGACCATAACCTTAATCCTAAAGCTACGGGAAGCCTCTGAGATATGCAAAGCCATTGATCACTTGAAGGTTAGGACTGGGATACTTCCTGGGAGGCCACTGGAGAATGAAGGACATCCAGAATGGCTCATAACAGCCTACGTGGTTGTGTCCTGTGCTCCCCTCCTGCATATTGGTGGCTCCATGTCCAGATAAATTGCCGCTCTGTTGTACAGACACGACTGTGTCTAACAAAGCCATGCAGACTGGTGATAAGGCACTGTCTGATAAACGGGAATCTTCTAGTCTACAAGAGTTTATAGATACTGTTAGTCACTGGTACTGCTGTCTGAGAGTGATGGGGGACCATTGGTTGTCTGTGCTGGTCTGGGTGACCACGATGGGCAGCAACCACGGGAGGGACCAAGCTATGTCTGCCAACATTTCACGATTCTTTCTCCTGCTGAGTGGTGTAACTCCCTCCTGCTGTGGATTCAGCTTTAACTGTTTGGTCCTTACTGGTGGATTGATCTTCTGCAGCTCCTTGCAGGACTGGAGGCTGTATCAACCATGTCTCATTGGCAGGGGCATTCAGGTATTGCCAAATTTGCTTTCTGTGGAGATATTGAATAAGATTTCATAAACCAAGTGTGGCATAAGTGTAGTTTCCCTTCGCTGCTACTAGGAAGGCATCTGTAAGGTTGGGAATCAGTCAAATAAATTAGCCTATTCCCTTGAAATTGAGCTCAGGGATATCTGCAGCATCTCCTGAGCAGCAGCACGGACTAGTCAAGGATAAGGCTTAACGCACTGGGGTCTGATGGATGCTGGGGGTCTGGCTTGCTGTCTGCAGAAACATAAACCCTTATCTAGCAAGAGGCTAAAATGTTTGTGACTGTGGCTGGTTGTGGGACTTAACATGGGCATAGCTTTATACCTTGTCTGTCCCTGTTGACTTAAAAATCTTAGGCAAGAGGCATTTTCTTATTTTCAGAGTAGTTCTTCCTTTTCATGTGAAATGTTGCCAATATGAATGCTGAAATCTCCCAGGATGAGTGGGGGTATTTCACCAGCATGGCTGACAGTGCATCCCTGAACATCTTTTGTAGATTTGTTTACTCTTTGGTCTATAAATGAATGTGGTACTCTTGTAGGAGACTCTCAACTTCACATCTCTTGAATAGCTATTATTAAAGCCCGCCAGGGAACCTATTTGAGCTTTGGTAAAAAATACAAAGATTGTCAAATCCTTTGAGAAAAATATTGGAAAGGCAGATGAATAAAATTCTGCCTGAGCAAGGTAGAAAACCTGGTGTGGGGGCTACAAGAGTGATGAAAAGCTTTGCAGAGCCTATGCAGGTCCCTGCATCTTTGAAAGCAGCACAATCCCACAGTGAGCACAAACAAGCTACACACAAATTGTCTCCTGCATATGGCAAATGACCACCAGCATTTCTGGTTGCCTTTGCAAAGTGGCCAGAAGATGGTGTCTTCTGCCCTTCTTGGGGCCTTTTCTTCATGTCGTCCGCACAACTTAGAGATGATGAATGCACAACTAAAGCAAATATGCTGGTTTTTCTTTTTCTGATTATTTTTGACTTTAATGTGTAGAATTCTTGGGACATCAAAAGGAACTTCATAGGTAAATCAAAACAAAACGCAGAGATTAGATATGGGCACTTCTGGTACACTGATGGCAGAGGGCAATTAGAAAAACTAGGGTTGTTTATTTTGTTGAACAATTTAAAAGAAGACCCTAGAAGCTGCATTTAGTCTCTAGTTTCTGTTATGGCACTCCATGTTTTTGATTTCAGATGTATTGATCTAAAACTGATCATCTTTATATTTTTTTTTTTGTTTTTAAATGGTAGATAATGACTGTTAACAGTGAGGAAAGCAATGTCTCTGCTAATGGCCAGCACTCTACCCCTAATATAGGAGCTGCCTGCATTTGTGCTAAGCATAAGAAGTTTCTTATTGATATCTTCTGCTGGTTTAGATACAAAGATAATCATTCTTTCTTTCAATAAAATGGCAGTCTAATGTCCAGATCAATAACTGTGTCCCTCTCCATTTCAAAGACAGAACAGATTCAATCTTTCGCTGATATTTTGTTTACAGATTTAGAGGATGCCATCCAAAAGGATTGCATCTGCTTGACTTCTGCTGAATACTGATCAAAGAAGGTCTAGTGTTTGTTAACCAGGGAAATGGGCTTGAAAACAAAGAGAAATGTAAATGTTGTGTTCAAGGCACAACAGCCTGAACTGAATCAGTCAGCAGCGAGTAACCGTCCTTTGCTGGGGGCACTGGTGGCACAAGTCAGCCCTGCTGCATTTCCCCGGGTCCTGCTGCCTGGCCACATGGGACATGGATCGGCTTTGCACAAACAGCAGACATCTCCTGTATAGCATTTTGCATCTCCTATGGGCATTGAGATCATGGAAAACCATGTTCTTCCCTTGTGCATGCAGTACAGAAAATAAGAGATGCTGGGAATTATCTTTTCAAATGTAAAATACGGGGGAATCCTTCTGTTCAGCAGCAGCTTGTCCATGATAACGACCTCAGAAGGATACAGTGACTAATGCATTTTCAGTAAGGATTAGCCCAAGCTTTAATTGAGCAGTTGAGTTGCAAACTTTGCAGCGCTTGGGTCCGGTATTTCTAGCTTTACCTTTTTTGTGCCTTATACAGGCCACAAAATTTATTAAAATTTGGTGTATTTACACCTTTGACCCATGAAAATCTGCATGGAGGATTTTAAAGTCAAGGATGGTGCAGCTCTAAGATAAAATCTTTAAAGTTGACTGTGAATTATATCGACAGTTACAAATCTTCATGGGATTGATATATGATGGAAGAGTATAGTCTGCCATAACACAGTGTGAGGTTTGCCACTCTTACACAAATTCAGTAAGTAGCATTGCATTCAGAGTTTGCTCACTGAAATCAGAGATAGATGACAAAACACGGTCCTTTCCGAAGAGCATCCCAGAAAGGTGCATAAACAAGTACTGAAGCACATTGGAGAATAGATGGGTGTAGGCCATGCTTACATGTTTATGTTGTGTCCTGCCAGAACACTGGATACTTCAAGATAACATGAGGGAAAAGCGGTCTGTGCTATTATGCATTTAATTTCATTTTTATGGCACAGTTTTTCATGCTGTACACGATAACCGAATGCAGCAGCTGGATTAAAAACATTTATGTCTTGTTTCCTATGGAAGGAAATCAATCCTTTCTTTCCTTGATGTATTTCCTACAGAAGAAAACAAGTTTAATGTAGTTTCTTTCATGTGAGTTGGTTAGTGATTGTAGGAGGGGGAATATGTGATGCTTTATGGAGTGTAATGAAGGTAAATTCTTATGGCTGGCAACTAAAATAATTAAATTTAGAATGCAAACAAAATATCTTTTCAAGAAGGATCCAGGAATACAGTTTCTATAAGATATGAAATAAATTTTGTAGTCAGCCAGGACTGTCATGTGTCAGCCACTAGAATGAGCTCAAGACTGCAAGAAATGAGTTTTAGTGAAAGCCAAATTTGACAGGTGCCCAAATGCCAGTTTAGCCTCATGAGGATGTTCCTCTGATTGGGTAAGGGATGAGAATGAAACCCAGTCTTGCTGACAAATATCTAGAAAATCTTTATAAAAAAAGATGCTGCTGTCCCTGCAGTGTGATTGCCTTGCTTTCTTTTTCCCCAAAGAATGGATGATTGAAAACAGGGAGAATAACTCATTGTGGTCCAGTTGAAGGCAAGAAGAGGGGATCATGCAGCAATGAAAAAATGTAAGACAAAATTAAAAATAGCCTGATCAAAGCTATCTCGATCTCTAAGGAAAACAGAAACTCTGCTGACGGAAACAAAGTATGGAAATTCAAACACCCCAAGTGCAGCCGCTGTCTTTGACCCTGCACAGGCGAGTGTCCAGCTCTGGGTGTGCACGTAAAAAACAAGAAGCTGCAGCGAGGTGCCTTCCTATGGGGGACACTTAGCACAGTAAACTGTTTCATTCTGCAGCAAACTGCTTAGAAGTATTACTGTTAATCGGTAGTAAATTGCAAAGAGAAATTTGTGTCCATAATGATTTCGAAAACACATGAATGAGGCTGGAGGCAACCTGGACTTCTGTGAGCAACTATTTCTTTCATTAGAAACTATTATGAAACAGAAACTTTCTGTTGAGAAAGTACGTTTCTTCAGGAAACGTTTCACTGGACAAATTTCCGTGTTCTTGAACAACCAAAATTAAAAAAAAAGAGTTTTATTAGTGTATTCCTCTAAGGCAAAAGAAGAGAGATACACTCTCTTTATCTGTGATGTTGAAATCAGTGATTTTTAGGCATTCACGGTCACATTGCTGCTTTTTCCACTGATAATTATTGAGTTTTAAACAGCTTAGTATTATTTATGTAGTGAGGTAATGTTCTTTAAAGCAGTTCTCATAAAATGGCACGAAAATTTTCTAGGCTTTAGTATCTTTTAATTTCTTTGTAGAAAATCTGCTGAGTTTATAAGTAAACCTTTTAAATGGTTTTCTTTGCAAATCCACAAATCAAGATGCATTCTGCCTGACAGCACTTCAGTTGTAAAGATGTTGTCAGTCAGATCTTGTCTCCAGCAACATCTCTCTCATAAAGCTGTCATTTTGGGGAGCTTTCAGTCAAGAGGAGAATGGACACTAGAAATTCAAGTTGGAGATCTGCATGTAATATACAGATGGGGATACAAGGATAGCCAGGAGAGCTCAGCACCCATGACTGGGGCATGTCAGCACCTCCTGTTAAAATAAAGCCCAGTCATGGCTTTCCCTTTGCTTTCCTAGAGCTGCTTTTCTCAGAGTGACAGCACTGGATTGGGGAGGAGGGTGTCGGGGCAGGGTCTCACCTCAGGACAGGACAACTTCTCCCAGGGCGTCTCCAGGAGAAAGTCTCTCCCAGGCTCATGCCCTGTAGCTGTTGCTCACTGCTCCCCAGAGCCAAACATCGAATGTTTCTGTGCTGCGGCTCCCCAGGAGCTGCTCTGGGCTCTGAGTGCCCCGGTGCACCACTTGCTCTGGCCGTGTTGATGATACACTGCCCTCATCCGCTTAAATCTAAAATTCCAGAATCGGGAGGACTCAGTAGGCTTCGGCTCAAAGTTCACAGGAGAAAATAGCACTTAACGGCACTTTATATGCCCCCGAGCAGCATTTAGCCAGGAAACCTCTGTCTTCTGGGTCCCTCGATTCTCTCAGCTGGAAAAAAGTGGCTGATGTTCACATCTTGAAGTGCTATAAAAGCCACTCAGTGTTTAGACAACAGGCTTTGAACGAGTTTCAGAGCTGAGGTCAGGCAGTTCATGAGGGATCTAGCAGGTGTGATGTCCCAGGCAGCCCTTTGGTGCTGCTTTGGGCAGCATCCGTATTGTCCCCAACACTGTGAGACCCAGGTACATCCCTCTCTGCTGAGTGAGTGTATGGACAATACGCAAATCTTATCCATGACTTGTTTTACGAGAAAAAAAGTTATTAAAGGAGTATAGAAAAGAGGAGATCGTGTGCTTTCCGTTATATTGTTTTCCTTGTGACTTGATGCTTGTGCCTTCTGCAGAGAACAACCTGCAGGGTGCAAAGTTTCCCAGACTTCTATGGAGAGGAGGATGAGATAAAGAAAATACTGCACTAGCCACAAATTTAGGGGCAAAATTTTAATGTTTTCCTTCTCTCTCAGGCCACAGGATTTTTTTTTCAGTACTCAGATACTTTAAGTCAGGCGTGTCAAACTAATTTTCACCGGGGGCCACATCAACCTCACGGTTGCCTTCAAAGGGTCAAATGTAATTTTAGGACCGTATCCTACATTGATACGATCCTAAAATTACATTCGGCCCTTTAAAGACAACCATGAGGCTGATGTGGCCCCCAGTGAAAATTAGTCTGACACCCATTAAGTAATTACACTAGAGAAGATTTGGTCCTCAGTGTTTCTACCGGAAAGTTTTTTTTTTTTTTTCTGGAACTAGTGTTTTGCAGGGTGTATGGAAAATAATGTGGACTTTTTCTAGCTAAAAAAAAAAAATAACTGTGTCAGGTCACACAGAAATTTGGGGTTGTGTCAAGGTTATTGTTTCTCTACAGCCATAATAGAAATTAAACAACCTGCAGAATTCATATTTTGGAAAAAATAAATTAACACCTAGTTTATTATCAATTACATAGTTCAGATCATTGATTTTACATACCATATGGTTAACTAATGATTATAGAAAGGCCTTCAAAGAATGTATATTAATTACATCAATTATCACAAATGATAGACTTTTTGGATTGTTTGGAATATCAAGTGATGCTTAGGATACAAACAACAATAGCATGTGACATGTTAAGTTACTTGAAGCAATTCAGGTCAGGAAAACTTAGCTTTGTACCTCTTCTTAAAAAAGGTTATGCAGTTATAATAATGGTCAATTCTCAGCAGACAGAAAAAATCCTTCATCTGGTTTCCCCCTGGGCATTTAGTAATGAAGCTCCCACCTGCTGTTTAACATTTTATCACGTAATTAGCAGTGAAAACAATTTGCACTGGCAGCACCAATTGAGTAGAAGCTTTCAAACATCATTTTTATAGGAATAGGTGCCCAGAGTTTTTTCATGCAATTGCGTTCTTTGCTATCAAGTTCTTCATTTGTAATAGGATTTTTTTAAAGTTTGAATTTACTCGTTTTTTAAAAGAAAGGACTAAAAAGCAGGGAACAGCTGATAAGAGAGTACGTGATGCTGCACCATGGACCCGTTGTACCGGACTGTGTGTTTTCCTTGTGTTTGGCCCCAACACATCGCTGTGGTGGTGGCCTGGCTTTGCTCACGGGAGCTGACCTGTCGCAGCCTGCGTGTGACATCGCTGTGCAGGAACCATCACGCTGCATTTTGCAGCGGAGGCGGATTGAGAATTAGCGCTCGTGATTAATTATCCAATAATAAGCATTCATGGCGAGCCCATAATCAGTCAAATTTCCCAGTTCTCTCTCACCTACCCAGAGAGCTGCCCCACGACGTCCCTGCAGCGGTGGCAGGACATGATGTGGCTGCCGCAGGGCTCAGGGCTGACTAACTTGCTGCCCTCCTTGTTGGGCAGTGGTGAGGTTTGGGTCTGGGGGGCAGCTGTGGGGAGCACTGAGCTGGGCGAGGGGCTGGGGAGAGCCACCCAGCGCAGGGGCTGCGGCTCCTTTGGGTGCTGCTGCAGGCTTCCTTGCAGCAGGACAGGTCACTTCTACCAGCAGCAGAACCGTGCAGGCACAATCCATCTGTCTGCTCCGGGGTGTGCAAATAGGTTCTGTGTACCCCTGAAATGTGGCATAAGAGAAATAAGGCGATGTGGTGTGTGAACTGGTTTGGATTGTCCTCGGTGCTGAACTCTGCACATGGGAGTGACCAAGATACCCGAGTTATCTTCATTGTGGGGTTTGGGTAGCTCGCAGATATTCTGTTATTTCAGCATAAAAAAAGAAGTTAAAACAGGGTCTTTTTTTAGCTAAGAAGATGAACCAGAAGAGTTTTGCTCTTAGGAGGCTTATAAATGCTTATGAGCCCCATGGATCTGTTTGATTCTCCATTCCACTGCGGTTTCCCTTTGAAGTGAGAGACTTTTGATGAAAGTGATGTGCTTTATGCTTGGAGCAGGATTTATATTGTGGTTAGATGTGAAATGTCTTAGCCAAGGGTATGGAGCTTGTTGCACAAGTTCCTGTGGACAGATACAGGCCCTGTCCTGAGGAACGCCCAGGCTATGCCAGTTATTATAAACCTTCTGCTCAACTGAAAAAAAACCCAAACAAACAAACTGTGGTTAAGGGCTATTACACTTCCAAAGAGCTCTTGAAAAGTGGAGTTCTTTTATTCCAATGCCTTTTCTCTATGGCCTAATAAGAATCTCATTGAACACATCAAACAGGAGGTAAGGGAGACTTCCGTGGCGAAAGCGGGGTTTGCTCCAGCTGGGAGAGATGGACTGAAACCAGACCGGTTTGAGGAGCAAGGGATTCATGCCCCCTCACATGTATGATGATAAAATCATGTGCAGAGGTGAAGAACTGCACTTGCCTTTCTTGGTATTATGTTATTACTAACATTTCCCTGCAGTCTCTGCCTTGGATCGGTCTGTTGGCTCTGCAAGAGAACATTTTGCCTGAGCTAAGTATCTACAGAACTGCACCAGGCAAGTTCCCATGGATGGCTCTGCTGTTAAGACGTCTGTTCACTTCTACAGACTTTCAGAAGAGTGATTTAAAGTGTTTGCTGACTTCATGCCTGGTGACATTCATCATGAGGGCACTGTCGCTGCCACTGCTCAGTTTATAAAAGCGTAGAAGGTAAATCACATTTTGGGCTCTGGGATCATTTCCCTGTGGTTTCAGGAAAGCTGCTTTGCTGCTGTCTGTTGCCTTATTTGAGAAATGGAAGGCAGTGATGTTTGCCAGCTTCACATAGAGTTTGTGATAATTAATGCTTGAAGATGAAAAGCTACTTGATTTTTATAACAGGATTTTGGCTTACACGTCTGCTGATGGGAGACAAGAAGAGCAATAGATGAAATTGTGCAAAGACAAAATCCAAATAACTTCAAACTCCACTGAGGTTTAAATAAAGCCACTGCAGCACCTTCATTTTTCTTAGGGATATGTAATAACTTAGAAAAAGTATTATAATGGACAAATATAGATTTTAAGTCTCACTCAGCACTGCACTGCCTCCTTTCCTGTGCAATGACGCTATGAATTTTCACTTCAGGCTGCCAACTACTGATTCATCTTCACATCATCTCTCACCATTAAACTCTGGGTGAGTTCAGTTTTAAAGCAAGTGTCTGAAGCAGGGGTTATAAAGGAGATGAACCTCTTTAATTTTGTGTTTGAACTCTGGTTGTGCCGCTTATCTTTTTAATGTTTATTTCGACTGCAAACTCTTTTTTGTGTCTTGTGGTCCAGTGTATCATCTTGGATCCAAATTAACAAAAGTACCCAAGCTGTCTCTAGCTCCCTGGCTTTGACGTTTTGGCACTGCCTCATTCTTCATCTGAACTTAGTCCGTGGCTAAAAATTGTAGTGCCATCCACAACGGTGAAAAATAATTTGGTTCAAACAGATTTCAGTCCCTTCAAGGATCAAAAGCATAACAGATGAAAACACAGTAAGTTAGAGGGTTTGAGTGTTGATTTGAGACATGTCAGATGCAAATTATCTGCATCTTTCTTAGAGTTAAAATGAAACACAAAAGATAGGCCAGGCAGAATCCAAAGTAAAATAAAGGGTCTTCCAACCATGCTGGTAGAAATCTTGCGTCCTCTGATCCCTTCCTCTGAGCTTGTGCTGATAGTTACTTAATGCTTTTAGAAATGTTTTCTTTTGTGTGCATGCAGCTAATGTGAAGTAGCCTGTAAGAGAAATCTGAGCATTCAAAGGTGTATGCCTTGACACAGCATGATGGAGCTTGTGCAGAAAGACATCAAGCAATCTAATGTTATTAATTGCTAGCTGGCTGACTAGAATTGTACGAAAAAGTAAAACATTAAAACCTCAAAACCTCAAATAATTTCTCACAAAAAATAATTTATTATGCCATTCACCTTGCTCCTAGCAGGTTTTCCAAAGTGAAATCCCTACTATAAAACTTTTATTGCATGTTTTAATGTATTTCTTCCTCCAGTTAGGAAATTTCTTAAAGACTCATTTTGGTATTCTCTACTGTCATTGTTTCTCATACCTAAAGAAAAATATTTGTAGCTACTTATTTGATTCATTGTGATTTTGAAAGCTGTGTCACTCTCATCTCCTTTGTACTCCTGGAAGGTGAGAGATGATAGAAATGAATAAAGCATTTAGTTTTTAGATAACTGAATGGGAAGGACCAGATGCTTTCTGCACATTTGTGTCAATTCAAAGGAAGAGGACGAATACGAAGGCAAGACAGTAGCATTTCAGGGCATTTTAGTGCTAAGACTACATTGAAGGGATATGGATTTACCTCATCTGAGGCATCCTGGTTAGGAAAGTAATTGCACTGGGATCTCTGCAGAGACAGAGAAGAGACAGAGTTGCTTCCAGGGGGAATGACCATTTTCTGTGGATTACATGGGGACACCCGCAACTACATTTCTACCTAAGTACTCTAAGTGTCCAAAAAAAGGTGAATTCTTGGTGCTGGGTAGTGTCACTATGAATGGTACATGCTCTGCTTAACTGAAGCAGCTGAGGGCTCAGGTGCCTGTGCCTGAGCACCCTCTTTGAGGAACTGCACAATATAAATTTTAACTGGGGTAAAAATCTTCTGTGAGTAAAAACCGTTCTGTGAGAAATACATGATGAGAAAATAAAAGTACCGGGCCTGCTTCTTTAGTGTTATGTGGATGACTATGCTAGGGACCCAGGGAAAGGGATTAAACCTTTTAGAGCAGGGGTGTGAAACTCATTTTCACCGGGGGCCACATCAGCCTCGTGGTTGCCTTCAAAGGGCTGAATGTAATTTTGGGACCATATAAATGTAGGGGTAGTTACATTTTACAGGAATATCAAACTACTCCTACATTTATACAGTCCTAAAATTACATTCAGCCCTTTGAAGGCAAGCGTGAGGCTGATGTGTCCCCCCCCGTGAAAATGAATTTCACACCCCTGCTTTAGAGTGAGACCAACTGCTTTTTGACTCAGCATTGGTTTAATACTCTGTAAGATATGCAACTGTGGTAAATCAACTCCAGTACAGGGGGCTGCAAGCTATTGGAAGCCTAAATTTTCGGTAAGGATGTGAAATTTCAGCATCAAAAAAGCAGTCTCTGATAGCTATATGAGAAATGGAAAAGCTTTTGACAGAGAAGTACGTAAACAGAGACTTGAGAGTGGTTTTTGATTGCATAAATAATGAACGTTTCCCAAGTGCTTAGTGAAGGGTTCTTATTTCTTCCAGTATAAGGAGCATTTCTGTGGATAAAGTATCTCAGATTTTGTCAAACCATTTATCATTTGCAATATTCCTGGAAGATTTCCATCCAGTTGCAAGTAGTAGCTGATGTAAGACAATGCGAAAAAGATCAGTATTAAAACCGTCTTCATAGCTCAGAAAATTTAGTCTTGGAGTCAAATTAATCTGAGCTGAGAAATATAGAAACAGGGAAATGCTGGTTACCTCTCAGCGGAATTGGCAAATGGACATTTCCACTCTATGTCGACCAGGTTGCCAAACCCTTGAAGCTTTTCCCTTGTGAATATGAGTTTGCCGGCCCCTGGGCAACCATCCCAGGTCGCTCTGGTCCCAGGTACCTGCGTATTCCGGGATGTTTGGCTGTGGGCAGCGCGGTGGCCGTGCATGGGACTCTGGTGGTCAGAGCAGCAGGGGACCCAGTTACACAGGGTTTTCTACTTCTGCCTGCAAGCTTCTGGTTTTCACTTCAGGCTCACTCATAATCCTCAAACACACGATGTACGGCTAGTCATTTGCTTGTCAGCGCTGTTATGCGCTCTTGTGTTTTTCTGCTAAAGATATGATTTAGTGGGTATAGGAACTGCTGCCAGAGCTGGGGACTTCTGCAAAGGGGTGAGCATCTCTGACAGCTGGTATTGTTAGACTCCGGTCTTGCTGAGGAGAGTTTATGGGATTGCCTGTAACTTATTGCACGGGTCAAATTCAGCCTGCTTTCTCTTTCATTCCTGTCAAATACTGACTGACTGTGCTTTCCCTGCAGCTGATTGTCAGTACGAGATACTAAAATAAGAAGAGTACACTTTCATTATTTACATGTCAGACAGAGGGATGTGTAGCAAAAGGAGATGATGGGAAGTATTAAATCCTTTGAGCAAGATGCTTAGGAAAGCATTAAGGCGCTCCGTACAGCAGCTGAGTACCCCAGCTCTGCTAACACCCCCTGCACCCGCATTGCAGGCAGAAAAGTGTCACTTTTTAACATGTCCTTCAAACTGTCACGTCCTTCATCCCGTTATGGATTATATATATAAAACATTGCTGCATTACCAGTTTGCCCAGTCTGGGCCCACGCTGCTCTGCTGCTCCTGCCCAGCAACACCACAGCCCAGGGCTCCTCTCGCTGTTGGGCTGGCAGGACTGAGTGGGACAGGGGTGGAGGAGGAGGGAATGCAGAAATTGCAGCTTTAACAGGTATCGATCTTTTAATGCATCTCTGCCTTGCATTTCAGTGTCCCTCAGAGGTGACAAACCCAAGTGAAGCACAAACTGCCCAGCAGGAGAAAACTGCAAATGGGTTAAAGCCATCAAACCGCTTTGCTTGCAGGTTTGATTCTGTCTGGATAGACTTTCATTCTCCTGACCAGTAGAAACGTGTTATGTGGATGGATGGTGTTACTGTATACTGGGGAAGAACTGAGATACTGGCACATATTCAATCCTTCCCTGTAAACATTTTTAAAAATTGCTTTGTTGCTATCTAGAGCTGCATTTTTTCTGAGGGGATAAACTCAGAGCACGCTGCGATGCCTGCGTGCTGCAGCGTGACAGCTACAGCTATGTCCCCTCCTCTGACGTGTTCTTCAGATTGCTCTTATAAGCAGATTAATTCTGAATGGGTTCCAGTTGTCAAAAAAACCTCAAGAAAAACATGACATTGAACATCATTCCACTTGTGGCATCCGGAAGTTATTCAAAAATTAATGGAAGATCATTTCCCATGCAGCCCACACAGACGTCCGAATCTGGGTACTGTCAGCTACTGCAATGTTTTACATGAGACCATGTGCAGAATGTTTTCAAAAGAAGAGAAACCTTTCTGGCTGTTATTTTTATTTTTTTTTTTTAAATCTTTATACAGCTGTACAATCAGCAGTTTCAGCACTGAGTCTGCAGTTCATGAGTACAAGGTTTTAATGTGCAAACCTGCAAATACTATGAATTCACTGAAAGCTAATATAATAACATAATAGGAGCAATACATATATTCTTTAGCAAGAATGAACACATGTTTAATTCCATCATGAGAACTGTTTTTAGTGTTGTTAATCCTTTGAAATGTTGACAACACTGTTATATTACTTGCTCTAAGAATAAATGAATATTGATTAATGTAGGTGACTTAAATGGAATTGTCACGTCATGCCGTTCAGATTTCTTCTGAATGATTTTAAAAGCAAGAGAAACCTCAGTGTTACACAAACACATGGTAATTTATGTTTCGTTTAAATTCTTTTTTTTTTAAATAGCTGTCTTCAAGGCTTTCTTCATCCGTATGCGTGAAAATTTGAGCCTTAGTAAAATTCTCAAGTAATAGCTTTTATACAACTAAACCTGTCCTTAGTGTAACACTGTAGAATATGTAATTATAAGTATTATTCCTCTTTCTATATGTGTCCATATTTCAACCATTGCATTAACCTTGGCTGGACAGTATAGGGCTTTCTTGGGGTAGGGTGGAAAATGTTCAGTTAAATTTTAAAACATTTATGGCTTTGATGTATCCAAAGAATTTGAAAATTTGCATTTGTAATCCATGTGCTAAAGTTATGATAATGTGAGTCTCTCAGTTGCTTCTTCATATGGGTTTATGTAAATGAAAAAGTTCTTTATGTCTTTCCTTAACTTTTTTCTGTGTCTTCACACACATATGAAAGAAAATAGCATACTATGTTATTTTTAAAAGGAGTCTTCTAAGGTATATCGACTGTGAATGTTGTGTGAACTGTTGGTTTGTCTGAGTTGTTTTGAATTAGTCCTTTGTGGTGTCGGGTGATACTTGAAGGAGAGCACAAAAATGGCACAGTGTTTATTAGAATTTTTAGAAAACTGTTATAAATATTACGATGGTGAGAAGGTTCTGAATATCTCCAGAGTTTGATAGCAGAAAGATTAGAAGTGCTTTTCCAAAGGGTGATGCTTTCCTGAATCAGAGCGATTCAGTGAAACTGTTTTGGAGAAGGACACAACTCCCTGCTATCTACTTCTACTTGATCACATCCTTTTTGGCCTGCAGCTGTCTGTACTTTTTAATGGACTGCTTTCCAAATATGCCAGTACAATGTCACTTGTCACTGCTGAGGAGCAGTATGATTTGGCATTGCGGGGAGGGCAATAGTTTGGGAAACAGGAGGTGTGGGTGCCCCTGTGTGGCTGTGCCTGGGAGGCATCGTGTGGCTCAGTGTAACCCAGTTCCCCACACCTTTCGATTCCTTTCCAAGCACCGTAATGCAAATAACTAATAATAACAGAGCTGTTGCTGGGGGAAAGAATCATCCTTGTATGGGTAAGTTCACATCAGATTGAGTGGGATGCCTGCAAACTTGAAAATTAGATTGGGGAGAACAAAGCAGAAACTGTAAGCTTATTAGATTTGCAGAGGCAGTTTTGTATGAGTTTTCCAGCTTCCTGTGAGAAGAAATACTTTCAAAATGGGTTTGATTGCTAATCTGATTATGGCAGCTCGGAAGTTAAATTGAAACATGAAATAAATGAAGGCTTTTGGAGTTATGAATTAATTAGAAAACTAATTAGGACAGATAAAAGAAATGCAAGTCTGTCAATTGTTTTTCTTATCTTGGAATAAGAACATTTAAATCGAAAAGATGATATTAAACAAAGCCTACAAACAACTGGAAATCATGTTAGCGGGAAGATAAGTTCTAATGGGGGATTTTTTTTTTCACATCTGATATAGCTTTTAAAAAATCATTTCTGAAGAGGGAACAGCAGCTTAGAGGAGCAGCTGTCTGTAGGCTCTGGGACAGCTGGAAGAGAAATGCTGAAAGGACACTGAGTATCGACGGGGACAGAGACTGGAGACTTTTTCACTTGGAGCAAGTCATACAGGAATGTAAATGGACAGCAATGAATGACGAAATATCAGTGCACTGATTGTAGGAATCAGACATGACTTTCAAAAATCAAATGACAAGAAACCGGTTGCTCTCAAGCACTGAAAAGCATCTAGAGGGGAACAGCCAGGATGCAACACACTGAGACCTTGGTGAGACCCACGGCCACTGAATCTCCTGTGCTGCTTTTGGCACTGTTAGTATCAGTAATAAATTACCAGAGAGGGCTGCTGGTGGTATTTGTGAGCACCACAGGATGAGGCAGTGGTGCCACAGCCCCAACCAAACCAGTGGGCTCTGGAGAGCACCCCGTGCTGTGCCAGTCCTCCCAACACGGTCCTTTGGGTGCCCACCAGGCTGGAAAGCCCGTGAGTGCCTCACAGACCCTGAGCACACCCAATTTATGCTGCTTTAGACAGGCTACTAAATTCATTACTACTGCTCCCTTAAAACACAAGGACTGTCACTGTAATACGTTTTAAAACCAGGATGAGCTTTAAGGCCAAATAGTCTAACCAGTAAGAAAGAGTCCCTGCTCTGAAAAGCTGGAAGCAGGATAAGTATTAAGGAAGTATAAAGTCATCATTAACATTAATATATTTCATCGCCTACATGAACATGAGAAAAAGAACCATAGAGGTGATGTATAATATTAATATTGCTTAATGCATTACAGGAAAGTGTTCAGACACTGCAGTGAAAAGACAGATAAAAGGACCTGTACAGGAGAGTAAATGAATGTGCCCCTGAAATGTGTTGCAGTATTGGGTGATCACTCAGCCTGGAAGACAGAGGCTGCATGGCAGCTACCTGGCTCTGATTTATTGAATTACTTGGCTACTAGCTTTCAATTCCTTGTTGAATTATATATTGGTAAGCAACTTTAAAAAATATATTAAAAAGAAGAAAAATAATTTCCTGAAGTAGTTTCTCTTTAAGATTACAGTGAACATCTTACGAACTACGTATTCAGGGAATTATGAATAGCTCATAGATTATAGCATCTAACAGGTGAAATTGTTGCAATGGTTTCTCCAAACAGATAACTTGTTCATATGATCTCTCAAGGGTTTAGCAATGATTTAAGCCCAGGCAATAAATTATGATAAGGGTGGGAGTTAGATGTTTAAATAGCTTTGAGGACTTCAACCTTTCAGCCAAGCCCATGCACTCAGCTAACCCAGGTGATATGAGCCTTTGTGGGTTTTGTCTGTGTGTTCCCCAGCTTGGTGATCTAGGCTTATACTTAGAAAAATACACGTTTCTGCTGCAGATTCCCTATGCAGAAATGCAAATACCATTTTCATGACGTGGATGTTGCTGGAGAAGTGACAGAAACAGTGTATGCTAATTCTTGTAGGAAAGTTTCCATTTGTTAATTACTTTTCTCAGTGTTTGCCTGTACCTGCTGCTCCTTTACCCTCATGTGCAGAGGATGATGCTGATTCTCTTTGTTATCTCCTCTCAGCAGCACCTGGTCTCCTGATTTCCACCAGTGACTGCTCTCTTGCATGCCAGAACTGGTGACCGCCGCTTCTTGTCAAGGCAAGAGTCACCCTCCCTTCTACGTAGTGCTGACAAATAACTTATTTTAACCAAGAAGAAAATTTTGCTTTTTGGATAGCACATAGTCACTTTGTGGAACTTACTGCCTCAGGATGGTGTAGGATGCCAACATTTTATTATATTTAAGGACAACAGGTCCACTGTGGCTGTTAAACACAGTGGTCTTTATGCAGACATGGGCTTGGGAAGGTTTTCTTCTGAAGGTATAAAATAGAGAAATAGTCTATGTATGTCCCAATCACTTGCTGCCAGCATTTGACAGATGGTGTGGTCACTGGTGGTCACTGGTCTCATCCATATCTCAGGAAAGCAGTGTTCAGTGATAGTTCAGGGTATGTACATGTACACGCATGTGCCTACACATCCATTCGCTGCCTCCACTCCTCTCACCCTGGCTCCTCTACCTCCGTCCACAAGGCCATCACCTGCTGGCCTTCCTCATCACGTTCTGCAGCGCCTCAGAATCACAGTGCAACACATGCAGGAGTGTTTCACAGGCTTTAAAGGGCATCGGTAGAACAAATCGAGGTTATAAGTCAAGTAGGTTTTTTTTTTAATTGGATAGGATCAGGGCAGAAGGTGGAAGTCTGAACTGTGCAAATGGTAAATGTTGCAAAGATAAATGCTGTAATACAGACACTGAGCTTCCCAAGTTCTCTGCAGAACTTCAAAATGGACATGTCCTTATAACTTTTGTTTTTTCATGAAAACACTACATGTGTATAAAGGGAGCAGTTCTATAACAGTGCAGTACTTTGTCTTCATTATTGTTAACTCACAATTAATTTTTCATCAGTAGATTCATATGTCTTGTGTTATTCCACATGTCTTGTACAAACTTGAATTTAAAACTCTTTTGGGTTTGGGAAACAAAAACCGTCTTGAAGTTCTATAAATCTCTGTTCACGGGGGTTGCAGGTGCACGGGCCAGTAGCAGGGGTGTGGTCCTGATCTCTGGGTAAATTATGTAATGTATTTTCTGTTTCATTTTCTATGTGTGGATGAGGGACAGAGCTGAGAAGCCACCAGTAGCTATTCAGACAGACAAGCCAAGCCACCAGCATCTGGCTGCTGAACTTTTTGCTTCGCATTTGCTGGGTAAGCAGTTGTACAATCAAGAGCTACATCTGGTTCAGTTTCATCATATGCTGAAGTGCCTCTCTTCGGCGTTTCAAGTGCTGTAAATGAATTATAGACAATACTAAGAGGATCCTGATAATTCTCTCTGAGTTAATAGTCGACTTATTTTTGAGTGTGCTCAAAATCTTATGTTATTGTAGGGGAGTAATTTCTGACATACAGCACAAAGGAAGTCTCATTCCCCAGAGCCTTCAATCTGCGCTTCCCAGTGGAGCACTTTGGGGGACTAATCCTGGTCTGAATGGCCTGGGAAGGAGACAGCCACGCTATCTTGGCACAGTCTTTGCCTTGCTACAAGTGAAAAATGGGATGAGGCAACATGCCCGAACGGACCTGTGACATCCCTCTGGGGACTTGCTTTTGGAAGGGTCTGTGTTCTGCTCCCTGTGTGGTTTTCTCATTCCTTGTGATTGCATAATAGGTCCTTTGGCAGCAACTGCTTCAACTGGAAATCTCAGTGGCCCCAATGAATACCTGTGAGGGAGGAATGTACCAGGGAGTCACTAGGGAAATCAAATGGTACTCTGGAATAATAATTGTATATGTGTTTTTCTTTTTTTCTTATTTTGCAAGTGATAGGGAAAGTTATCCTTCCCCTGAACAGCATCATTAATATTCTCAAACATGTCCACAAAAAGTCTTGCCCAGCAGCTTGAAGTTAATCCTCTTCTTTTGTTGCTGTCTTTGTGAGTTGGCACATAGCACCCACCATAGTTTACATAGCACCAACATGATGCTGACTCAGCGGCATTTTGCAGGGGAGTTGGAATTACTTTTAATTGAAAACAGGGACAAGTGTTGTAGCCCACTCTTTAAAGGACAGTGCAGCCAGCACTGTCACGTGAAGGCATCTGAAGCAACTTCGGAAGAGCTGGTCTGGGTACTGGCGCATGGCTGTGCTGTTCAGATCTAATTTAACCCACACTTGCAGGGGAACTGATTTTAACCTTAGCTTAGATATCTCTTAGTTATGCTGTAGCTGTGTGGTGGGCACATGAAATATTAGGGGCTATATGAAACAAGGAAGTGGCTCTGAAACAATAGCTTTCCATCCCCAAATAGACAAAACGCCCTCCAATTAACAGTTGTGGTACACCCGAGAGAACTGGCAGCGCTGGGTCAGTACTGAAAAGAGGGTTTAACAAGGGGATCGTGTCAACACTGCAGTTTTAAAAAATAACTCTGAAAGAAGATTTTCTGAAGAAGTTTCTGACTGGTTAGAGAGGAGAACTATGTAGGAATCGGGTGCCATGAGAATATCCTTCCCTTCTCCTTTGTCACTAGTACAGGTCTCAGACACTAGCTAGTATCTAAGTCAGAAGGTGACAAGGATAAGTTAATAAAATAAGCCCCCTCATCACCCATCAGCCCCAGATTTGTTACATATGGCTGGAAGGGGAAATTGCTCCACCTTGGTCCTAATTTGGGAGAATCATGTGTCCTTGTCCTTGCAGCCACTCAGGCTGTCCTACCACTGCTGCCCACCACAGAGGAGCCGGGGTAACTCCAGTTCTGCCATATCCTCATGGATAAAGATGTGTAACTAATAATACAGCTATAATGCTACTGCTTGCCTCCAGCAGATGCTGAGGAGAGACCTGAACGCTGCTGAGCCTGGGCTGCTGGTGCGGAAGGACATTGCACCAAATAGCACTGACCAGTGGGAAGGGACTCCTGTAATGAGATTAGGCAGTTAATGCTGTTTTCTTGGCTAGCTGTGAGAAAAAGCATGGATGGACTTGTTTTGGGAAGGGAAAGGGAAAAAGATCTGTCTGAGGAAAATCCCATACATCCCCAAAGTGGAAAGTCATGGAGAAAACTCCTTCTTGCAGAGTTTTTATAAAATGGTGTTATTACATTACAGAGCCTTTTGAAACAGTCTGCATCTATGATCTAGGAGGTTTCTTTAAAAATAGACAAACCTGAACAAATAATGCAAAAACAAGAACTACCATAATAAAACAAACTGTAGCAAGCCTGAGAAACTGAAGCTTCACTTAATTGACAAAAAATGTCAGTGAGTAAAGAATGTGATTCAATAATTGATCTTCTCACATTTTAATATTTTAGTCCTAGTCAGATATTGCAGAAACTAGAGACAGTAAAAGAATTTTTAAACTCTCTTTTTCTTTGAACTTTATGATAGGTTGATAGTTGCTGTTAAAAATATATTTTTTCATCATTATAACCCACAGAAAGTAACACAGCTTGGATTGGTTATAGGACTTTAATGGACACAAGAAGAATTCGGGTAACTATCAGAGCAGTAAGTGATGCATTGTGTCTAAACGAAGTAAATCCTGCAAATCTACAAAGACATTGCAGGAAAATATGATCAGAAATTATCTAGATCAGTAAGAACAGTAATCGCACTTGATGTCAACTTTTCAACAATAATAGTTCTGTTCAAGTTAAGCACACTTACGCTTTGTGGGAGCATTCAAACACTATCCATATTGATTGGATCAAACAAAATGGGAAAAAAGAAGGATTTCACTTCTGAGTTTATATTTTTAGCCCATGCAAACCACTCCTTTCTGATCATAATCTGCACAATAAATTCACCACTGCTGGAACTTCAAGCTCAAAAGCATGTAGAAGTGCAGTATGGGGATTAGTCAGGGTTTTGAAAATCCCTGTGGCTCCCAAAACTTTCTCAAATGCTAATCTCCAAAAGGACTTTCTAAGTTGCATTCACTTAGTTTTGTTTTTTAAAGTTAATGTATCAAAATAGCAAAAGAAAGAGCATTTTTATTAAATATAGAGCTATTGCATCTGAAATAGGTTTTGGATTTACATTGGCTATGGGCTAACCTATTTTATGTCTCTTTTAGAATATTTATACCCTCTGGGTGACTGAGACATGTGACTGAAGCAGCTATATGTGGTATTTTTAACAAGTATTGTCAAAAATATTTAGAAGGCCTTTTTCTTTTTGGCCAAATTTATGGCCAGCTAGGCTAGGTTCATTGTCTGATAGGGGTAAAATGAGAAAGGCTTTGCCCAGAACCTCTGATTTACCCTCCTGCCTGACACTGTAATATTTATTTCAAAGATACTTAGAATACTATTAAAGAAGCCTTAGAATATAGTGCAAAGTAGGGCGATAATGCTACAGCCACAAATATAGTTTGGAAATAGTCTCAAGTGCAACTGAAGATAATATAAATTACCCCTGTGTCCTGAGAGAGTTTACTAGTGTAGCTGGAAGAACAGTACTGCTGTATTAGGAGAGCAGAGGCATTGCACAACACTGACAAGGCTGCTGGGCAGCTTGAGCCTGCTCTCGAACTCAAAAAAGTGCCTTTGGTTGCTTTGTCTGAGCAGGCGGAAAGAAACCAGGACGTGGATGTGCTACATGAGCTCCTGCCCAGCAGAAGCACCAAGTCAGAGTCACAGCCGAGGGTCCAGGGACCTGGTCTGGGGCTCCCTGAGCGCCAGAGAAATAATGAGCCAGCACACAAGCTCCAAGGCTTGCTGAGTTTTTGCCCAGCAAGCTGGGCAAAGCCTTGCTGTAGGCAGGGGTTAAGCTGGGCTGCAGTGGGGCTTTTCCATGCACTGGGGACAGTGCCTGCAGGACATCACACCTGCACGTGGCGCAATTCATGCACCATAACGATGCTGCAAGCTCTATTTTGTTTAAAAGGACATTATTTTAGTTTTTTATTAATTTTTAATTTTTTGTCTATAACTATTTTTTCCTTTTTTTTTTTTTTTTTAGGATCAATGGGGAGACTTGTCACCATTTTACTGTGGAGACAGAAAAGGAGAAGGGAGCTGGGTTTTGAACCACTGCTGCCTCCCATTTGCACAGGCTTACCACATGGTAAGATGCAACCTCTGGGTACAGTTTTGTTAAGGGTGTGCTGCATAGATGCAGGCATGCAATTTCAGAGGGATTTTTTGAGGCTGTAGAATTATAATACAGGAGATAGCCTTATTCAATCCTCACTTCACAGATCATTGTGCCTTATGTGAGTATATATCAGTATGTATAAACACAAACTGTGTTTGAATAAATGAGCAATGCTAAATCTGCACAACATCAAAATAGCCAAAGTGATATTAAACCATCAGCAATTTTCATTCATTAACCTGATTTAATGCGGTACCAAAGGACAGAAACAAGTACTAATTGGATAGCAAAAATATTTGAAGGATCTGTGCTGAATTGCGACAAGCAGAAAACAAGGATTAGGCGTTACATTCATTTGTAAGTGTTCCTGCTTCACACCCTGGTCTTTTAACTCCAGATCACTCTTGGTTCTTTGGAAGTTTTTCAGAAATATGTTCCTGATTATAATGCAAGGATAAAATACAACAGATAGGCACTGTTCTGAAATGACCTGTTTGATAAGCCAGGTAATCTACCTCTCATAAAACTTTGAGTATTCAGAGTGATCTCCTTGTGAAGTGTAATTTAGCTAATCAGCATTTGCCATCCTGGTAAGCAATAAATTGAATCACTTGTATTACAGATGACACTAACAAAGCCTGTACTAGTTAATAAAACCGAATGGTTTGCTTACTCAGCTTGAAAAAGCAGAATGACTGGTAGTTACCAACTGCTTTACTGAAAGTGCTTTATAATGCTTATGAATAAAATAGGACTCAATTTAGGAGACTGTTGCCAGTTTGAGAAGTAGTGATAGTAGAGAAATGAATGAGCTTTCATGGGTTTTGTGCATCCAAAGTGAAGAGCATTTTGTACAGTCACATTTACTTTTCCTTCTAATAGTTCTACGCAGCAGATTAGTGTCATTGCTAATGATACAGGGCCTTTTCTATATTCACGTTTTACATGTGTTACATCCATTAAGTAGTTTTGAGAAAAGATGTCATACAATTAAGGTTTAAAAAAACCCAGCTAGCATTATTTAGCCTGATACATGGTTCTTGCCCTTTGCAGTTTACATTAAGTGAGTGAATAAAGGATCAGGACTATTTCTAGGATCAGCTCCAAAATAATAACAAATCTATCAAAGTGTGCTGTGCATGGTCCTAAGTCCAGAGCCGTGCTCTTGAAAATCCTTGCTCAAATGTTGCCTTGCAGTGGTGACATCTAAACTGCATATAGCTTTTCCTTTTGTTAGCTACACTGAATTCACCAAGAAATGTCATAAACCATATACCATATTTAAACATTTAGAAAGTGTATTAAAGAGGAACAACCTCATAAAGTCTGTGTTTATTTCCCAAGCACTTCAAAAGCCACCCAGAGATGTGAGAAGACCTAGGGTCTGAAATGGGCCAGGGGGAGTGCTCTGGAGTAAAATGTGCCGCGTGATTTTCATCAGAAATCCCACTGGGAAGCAAAAAATTGCCTCTAGTGAATAAAAACTGATATGTTGCAGGACAAGAATTAATTTCTACAGACTGGTGGTTTTTCACGGATAGCTGTTTTGTTGGAAACGTTATGACTGGCTGCAACAGCAATCCTTTAGCCTGTTTGGATGAGGTGCAAGGGCGCTACCCTGCGTGGGCATTCAGAGGGAAATACATCATCAAAAGCATTTGCCATCCCTGTAAGTGGGGTGTAAGTATTTACAGATGGATCTGGCAGCATCTTTCTAAGAAGAGGTAATCCATGCTGCTGAGATGTTTGGAAATCCTTCTAATTGCAGATGTTTCTGACAACAACTGTGCTTGTAGCTGGATTCTTCATCAGAAATAAAACTGCAACATTAAGCAGCAGATCACTTTGCAAATCACCATCTTTTTGTCATCTGGTTTGGGTATGTTATTTGATAATGGAGTAAGTGGGACTGTGATCAAGTACCTCATTTCTGAACATCTCACAGACAGCCCAGTTCCAGTGTTTGTGAGCCCTTCTTTAAGGATGCGGCCACCTAAGGGAAAATGCAATGATAAAGGACTTGTTTCTGCAGCCTCATTTTATATACATCCTTTTGTTGGCATTTGCAATGTAGTACTATGCCAGAACTTAATTGCAGTGCTGTTAATTGCATGCAGAGCCATAAACACTAAGTTAATATATTGCATATGATTGTGTATGCGTAAATGTCAATCGCAGATTACTTAGCTATCTTTTTAGACATCAAATTTGTGGATGTTTCTTAGGAAAGAAACCTTTGACAATATGAAGTCTGTCGAGCTACAGCGAGATTTAAGCCATGTGGAGAGCTTACTACCCCCACTACAAACTTTTCCCTGCCAGTGTTAATTTGTTTAACACATCAATCAATGATAGTTCATCTCTGGGTAAGATTCAAATATATATACCTGTCAAAATTAATGAGGAATATTTCTTATGGGTTAGCAGTAATATTTTAAGAATGCTGCCAGAAACAATTTCACAGAAAAGGTCTGCTGAGGTACTCCGAATCGTGGCAAGATCTAAACACAGCATTCATAGATGTTTGCTTCTCCTGCATTTCTTACTTCTGCCATCTCTTTAATGTGTTAGTGTCACTCATTCAATGTGCTCATTTGATCATTGTATTTTGAAATGCAGCAGCAGTGCTGCACCTCACACTGCCCAAACCCAGGGAAGTTTCTGGAGACCTGGTGTTTGCACGCTGGGTACAAAATTGAATGCTCTGTCCATAGGGCAAAGGGAAATTTGCTTCACCCTGTAGGTGTTGTAGGACTTTTAAAATCCATTTGCATTATGCATGAAGCAGGATGGGGTGGGTCAACTTTTTATGTCAAAATTGTCTTTTAGTGGGAAATGAGTTTATTTAAATGATTTTTTAAAATCTAGAATTGAAATACAAAACATTGAAAATGAAAACTTTTAATCCAAAACCTGGAATATAATTGTTTAGAAATGCTTCCTTTTGGAAGAGCAGTATCACCAGTTTAGGACTGTCTGTTGCTGCCTCCCGTTATTTTAGCACAGGTTTGTATTCAGTGGCTGTTGCTGCTCTTGTCAGCAACCCCCTGCCCCTGTGCTGGCCTCTACCCGGCTGCCAGGCCACGTTGCTGGATTCCCCCCAAACCGACGGCCCTCCTGCAACAGCAGTTTGCGAGGGGTCCCCCTCCTTTCTGGACCAGAAAGGGCCCAGGTGCGTACGGGGTTCTCTGCCCAATTGTCAGAGAACCATAGACTCATAGAATCATTTCAGTTGGAAGACACCCTCAGGATCATCAAGTCCAACCATGACCTCACTCTAGCACCAAACCATGTCCCTAAAAACCTCATCTAGACACCTTTTAAACACCCCCAGGTATGGTGACTCCACCACTGCCCTGGGCAGCCTGTTCCAATGCCTGAAAAACCTTTCTGTGAATAATTTTTTCCTGATATCCAATCTGAACCTCCTCTGGTGCAACTTGAGGCCATTTTCTCTTGTCCTACCCGTTGCTACTTGGGAGAAGAGACCAACCCCCTCCATGCTCCAACCTCCTTTCAGGTAGTTGTAGACAGTGATAAGGTCTCTCCTCAGCCTCTTTTCTCCAGGCTTCTCGTTTTTCAGCAGTGCCTTTTTTAGGGAAGTATCTTCTACATTATACACTATACACAGTTTTAAGTACTTGTGTGCATAGAGCTCACAAGCGTTTATGCATCTGGCTTTTCTCAAAACAAAATGTTTTCCCTTGGGATGGAATCAAATACATTCCGCTTCAAGTAATTTATCAGAGAATTTCTATTTTTCATGCAAAGGAGGGATGCATTTTAATAGTCTTTTTAATGCATTCAGATAATTTCCATGGAAAGATGGAGCCTAACCAATACAGCAAAACCCTGCCCTCAAATCTCTCAAACATTCTCAAATATTTGTTCACAATTCACTTTGATCATTTCCCTGGCTCGTTTAAGATCATTCAAATTTTGTCTGGGAAGTGGATTTTGAAGTTAAAACTAAGAAACAAGATCTGATATTTGTGCATGCACTTATAAGAAATCCAATGGGAAGAGAAACGCAGAAAGGAGGCCAAAATGCACCCACTTATAAATTTCTTGTTATTCAGGACAATTCATACTACAGAAGCTGGTCTAGAACATGTAGTGAATTTGGTAAAATACGTAAGTAAAGTGGACATGAATAGGAGAGAGTTGTTTTTCTCAGGTTCATCATAACAACCTTTATTATTTACATACCTATATCATTTGCCGGTCAAAATCTGGGCTAATGAAGCATCTATAAGGCAACTGCTTGCTAAGTATTGGCATCTTCTGTATGGTCAGATATGGCCTGGGTTTCAGAGAAAAGCAAAATCAGTCTTGCAGCCATAGGAAGCTCACAAGATGTCCAGAGGTAAAGATTGACTGAAATATTTGAAAAATTAAGTGATGCATGTTCCAAGATGTGTATTTGTGGTGCAGGTTCGGGGAACGTCAGAGGCATGGGCAGCTGTCCCAGTGCTCTGTCTGCAGCCAGAGTGACAGCCGCAAACCACACGGGAAAGGAATGGCACCAAATGCACTCGTCGGGTCATGCCCAGGAGACACAATAAAGCTCCGAACACACCAGGCCTGGCATCCCTGTGTGGTGCCTTGCAGAATGTCCCACAGCACAAGCCTGCTGTGCTGGGGCAGTGCCAGAGCGACAGCACCGCAGTGGTGTAGCTCTACATGTGGGAATAATTTAGCATATAGATGAGATAATTTTGTGGAAACAGAATGGCGGTGCCAAGAAAGCTGCTGCTTCTTGGAGGGAGCTGAGGGCTTTCTTCTCTTCTGACAAGAGTCCCACAGTATTTAGGTGCAAGAAGTTATTATGGTGCTCGGAGAAAGGGGATTTGACAATCACATCAATTATGCTTTGTTTTGTGAGCAATTTCAGAAGCGTAACAGGGGTCAGATAAGAGGACAAGTCTTGTTCCATGGTGTGTTTAGTGTGATGTTGCAGAAATATTTTCCTTTTTCCCTGCCCTCCCCTCAGTTAAAACAAAAATGCCTCATTAAAACCTAGTAACAGATACTGATTTTTTTGTGCACCCATAGATTTGCCATTGCTTTCTGTCTTCCTTGTGAAAGCTCAGACACACTGTAATGATTTAAATCTGTCCTTTACGTAACTTTATTTTCTTAAGCTAAATTAAAACAGAGGGGATTTAGCCTCTTTGATATTTCTCTTCCAAAGTTGGTTGGAAGTGTTCTATGTGTGTAAAATGAAGTTTTAAATGGAAGGTGAATGACTCATTAATTTAAAACCCAAACTAAAAACATAATTGCATATACTATAAATTCTGTTATAATGAGGAGTTAGTCATAAGAGATTACATAAATTTTTGAGTTCAAAAGATTTTTTTAAAACCATGTTTAGGATGCAATTCTGTCCTGGCTGGAATGGAAAATGCAGAGGATCCTGCCTCTGGCACAGAGGCTGCTGCTGGCTAGACTAAAATTTATTGGGGCAGGCTCAGGGATTTGCTGAGGAAACATTTTCTTGTTCACCCCAGTCTGCTTACTTCCCCAGCCATTCTCGCTGCTTTTTGGCCAATATGGTAATTATTCCTCATTCCTTAGAGTTTCTTGGGCTTTGGGTCCAGATTTGTCTTCTGAAGCCAAATAGCTTTCCCTATTATTTCCCCCTCTCCTTTTCTTTTTGACTAAAGGTTATATCTTATTTAAAAAAAAAAAAAAACAGTTCCCAATACAGACTAGCAATATTCACTGTAAATACCATCCTTATATGAACTGCAGAAGAGAGGCTCAGTTCTGTGGGGACTCAGCTCCTTATTCAATTAGACTTACTGGATTGATTGGAATTGCACTGGTGGGCTTAATTAGCAATAGATGATGAAAAAAGTGTTATGCTTTGTATCAGCAAACCTGTATTCCAAATGCCTTGGCAAAACCAGATGGGTGGCTAAACCATCATATGGGGACAAATCATGCAGATATTTGACAAAATCATAGCAATGCTATGTGCTAGTATTTATTCTGAAATGTTATATACGTTGGAGTCTCATTTCTTCTAAACGCAAATCATTTAGTCTTGCCACTACTGATGAACAAAGCCTTTTTTCACATGTAGTGGTTTTTTTTGAACGCTATATACAGAATTCCAAGTTCCTAAAATAAAATAACAAAGAAATATCTCTCCCCAGCCCAAAGCCTGATGTTTTGTATGTACCAGAGTTGCTTTGTTTTAAAAGCAGAACTTAAATTTGAAATGTCTCAATAGAGAGGCAGTTTCTTTTATGGTCTTTACAAAGCTTAGTGTTACCGCAGCTCTGATATTTTCTTAGGTATTACTTGTATTATTAGAAGTATTTCAGTGCTCTTTACTAAGTTATTCTGTCTTCAGTCTTGGCTCTTCTTGATTGCGGCAGATACGTCAGGGAACAAAACAACTGAAAACGTTTCGGTAACTTAGAAGGCCGTGTTCCCATCATTTGGCATTCCGACCTTCCACTGACATAAAACCAAATTTTGCTTTTAGAGAGATGTCAGTGAGATAGCTCTTACAAAATAAAACTGATAGGCTGCTGCTGCATGATTTCTTTTTTTTTCTGTAATAGAAAGATTTAGTTCAAATAACTGTGTCCTGCACAAAATCACATTGCTCAGCTGGGTGTTAGGATGAAGACTCACTAGTTTTTCTAGTCAGGGACATTACAGTGCCACATGTGTCCTGTCTCCATCTGAACAGGTTCTCCTTCCTCCCATGACACCGTGACTGGTGCCTGCAGCCCCTGGTCCAGCGCGATGCTGAGATGAACGTCACTCACTGTCACCTGAGCTTGGGAGGGCGGCCGGGAATTTAGGAGGTCATTGCTCTCTTTCTTAACCTAATGACAAAGCTCCTCCGTTCTTGTGTTTCTGAATTTTGCTTTTAGGAGGTGGAATGGAAATGGTAACATCCTGGGATGTGGTGGAAATACCAGTTCGTTTGACTGGGTGGGGAAGTTCCTTGGAACTATTGAATTGTGTCACCATTACCAAAAATGTGCAACACCCTGAGCTCTTATACGGTCAAACAGTAAATAGATACATATGTTCATCCCAGACATTTCTGGTTTCTGTTGCAATTTGTTATACACTAAATCGATTTTTCTTGCTTCTTTTTCTTGCAAATTCTCTCATTAAATTAAACAGTCTGAGAGGAATAGCCATTAAATGTTCATTCCTTATTAATTAAGTGGTTTAAAATCTAGGTCTTTGAACAGTTCCCTAATTAATTGTGTAAAGCTGGATACAAAGTTAACAGGGAATTAAAGAGTATTACTTTAGGGAAGTGCTTTATGATAAACTAGCCAGCGATCTACCAAGTAGTGCAGAAGCTGTAAGACATTTGTGTTTTTACAGGCTAGAGGTGAAGAAGTCCCCTTCCGATAGCAGCTGTGATGGGAGTAAAACCTCTCACATTTACGTCCTTACTGTAAACCAATGTGACACCAGGTGAGCTCTGAGTTGTTCAATGCTGATAATATTTCTGTGTCCAACGCACAACTTGTGTGTCCAGCACACAACTCATATGTCCTGTTCTGCCTTTAGCCTCCTCTTCCTCTCCTCCTCCAATATTTTCAAGAGCTCCTTTAAAAAATGTGGAAAAAATCCCTTTTGGGCATTTTGGGTTCTGCTTCTCATGCAGCCAAAAGTTTGGTCTGCCCTCTCTCTCATTCCTTCTCAGTTGTGGACATCACAATTCATTGAGGATTTTCTATGAAAAGTCCCTTTCATTGCCAGTGTGACCAGCTATTCTATTTCCCACCTTTTAAGAAACTTTAATACTTGACATTTTGCAGTTTTTAAATCTATGTTACTCTGGCATTTGATTTACATAATCAAGCAGTTCCCAATATTATTGACTACCTCACTAGTTTTTAATGTTACTATGAATTTCATTAATGATCACTTACATCTGCTTCTAAATGCAATGTACAGTAGCCTTGAACCAAGACAGATACTTAAATTTAAATTTATGCTTTAAGATCTATCAGTTCTATAATTTTAATCCATTTAGCGCTAACTTTGTTGTGTAGTGTCATACTGCTCTTTTCAGTTAGAGGATCTTCTGGAAGCAAATCAAATGAGATACAGAATTTTATTCCACCAGCACAGTTACTTTTACAGCCAAGTTTGCACTTTGATGGTAAGACAGCTTGAATTTTGTTTGAGAAGCCTGTTTTCTATACAGCCATGTCCACTGGAAATAAGTACACTCCTAAGTCCTAATTCTTTATTGATTGTGTCTCATGGGATGTTTGTCGATGCTGAGACATTTGCTCTTTCCCAGAGCTGTGGCCTTCCCTTCTTCCCTCCTTCCCTCCTTCCCTCCTTCCCTCCTTCCCTCCCTCCCTTCCTCCCTCTCTTCCTCCCTTCCTTCCCACTTGCATCAAGAGTATGCCTGGCACTAACTGTCTTCTGACCGAACAAAGCAATCCATCAGTTCATAAAATGGATTTTATTATTTGGTCACTCGCAATAGCAAGGGACTGGACTGAATACCCCAGAATGTCTTTCCAGTCCAGTGTACTATGATTAGAAATATAGGAAGCAGCAAATATGTACTCCCTGTTATCAGGTCTCTGCAGTGATTCTTTATTGAAGCCTACAGTCAGTGCAAGACCTACTGTGCTGATAATCACAATCCTTGCTATTTCCAGACCAACATCTCGCAATGGCTGTGCTCCATGAGAGCAGTGAAACCACAGATGAAGATTTGTGGGACCACTGAGGACATCTGAATACACTCCCTCACAGCTACAAGCTCCAACTTACAAATAATTTTCATAAATGTATGAGCACAGAAAATAAAACTTAACTATGAAATTAAATCCTGTTTGCAGTAAAAGCAATGACTGAGCCTGTTGTATCCAGAATTTACTACAGAATCTCACTTCTTCAGTCTAATTTTTTTTTTCGCCCTTGCTTCCACTCACTTTCACAAATGCAGTTTTGAAGTCTGTTCTGGCTTAGATGCTCCAGAGAGAATGGGAGAGAAAGAGACAGCGTTACTGCTGACACTCGGGTAATACATTTCCAGATCCAGGCTAGTCCCTTGGCAGTTATATGTCAAGAAATGGGGATGAATGCAACAGATTAGCATGGGGTGAGATTCCCAGGTGGTATAAATTGGCATAGCTGCTTTGGGCAGCTTTTCTACAAAATGAAATCGTTTTTCACCTCTTGAAGATGTGAACCACAAATTGAAGCAGTATGAAGATTGAGAAATAAATAAACCCCACATTTGCTGTTTTAGTTTCAGAGTTTAGCCCAAACCAGTCTCATTATGAGGTCTGTTTTTATTCACTTTTTTTTCTTTGGCATCTGTCTCACCAGACAACACTGAACGCTTGCAGTTTTTAAGGACTCTCTTATTAAAGAAAGATGTTAATTTTGTTGCTTCTTTGCCCTCTAAAAAAGTAATAAGGAAAAGAAATTCAGTGTGAGGCAATGCAATCAACCATCTCCAGCATCCCATTATGAAAACTGCTTGAATAATTCACTTGTCTCTAGTGTCATTAATGGATCAGCTGTCAGCAGCCCAGGGATCCTGAGGAAGGGCAAAAGAATTCCCACCCAATCGCTTCTCTTTTTGTACCTTCATAGCAAACTCCGAGAGATGCTGCAGCTGCCACCCAGGAGTGAAACAGAAATGTAGTGCCATCCAGGTAGCAAAAATGGTAAGGTTTCCTTGTGTTGCTATTTTATTTATACCAAAACAGACACCTCTGCCACAAAACCCAGCTAGCTTTTCCTCCTTCCTAAGGCAGTAACACTCCTGATGATGAGCAGTCAGGCCAGTCCTTTTCACTGATCAGATTGACTGCAGGCACATTAGACATGCGGATCAGATGCTGCAGTCCTGTTGCATGTGCTGTTCTCATTCAGTCCATTAAAAATCCTGTATTTCCCTGACAGACCTATGTACATGTTTTGGTAGAGAAATACGTTACAGAGGTCTGAGCAAGGGAAAAGAGTAAGTTTACTGCCCTTGAGACCAAAGCATCCTGTGGCATTAAGGTGTTTTGATTCAATTTCCCAACTTCAAGATGTAGTAGTAATATATAGCTGTCCCTTAAATGCTGGGATTTGCAGTGATCTCTTTGGGTCTGGAGACTGCCAGAGAGCTTTGCTATTGCTGGCGTCTATAACTCACATTGCAAAACAGATTTTGTTTTCCTCAAATTTGCCTTTTGGGGATCCTACATACTGAACAGCTAATGCTTTCAAAGTTTGAGTGCCCACACTTTGTGGACTGAGGGAAGCAAGTACAAAATCCATGTTTTATAATACAGAAAGAGCCAGTAGCCCTTTTTCATGTGAAAATCGCCTTGAAAAAGTAATGGATTACCAGTTAATTTTTAGAAATACATATCTGTTCCACTCCCCAAGTTTCCTTTCACCCAGCACCCCAGGGGTGTGATTTAAAGATTAGGGAACCAGCAGCTATTTCACAGCTATGTTTAAAGACCAATTTGTACCTCCATAGCCTGGTGCTACTGACAGTGTTGGGACTCCAGCAAACACCCGTAGACTGTCTGCTTTAATTTGCTGAGCAGCTGCTAGGTAAATGATTATATTTCAGAGCTAGCACAGAAGTGAGGGCTCTGCCTGTAGGCCGGTATTTACCCAGAGCCTGGATGGATCAGAAATAAATTTGATAAATGAAAAGGGAAGTAAGCATAGAAAATGAGACCTTTTTTTCTCTCCAGAAGAATGTGTTAATCCTGGTAGTGCTTCAGATGACCACCTCTTGCAGCTGGGTATGATGTGTAATGGGCAGTGTTGTATCAAGTCCTTTCTTAATTTCTCAGAATCATTGGCTGAAATTAAAGCAAGGTTTAGAACATGCCTGTCAATGCCTAGACTGTTCCTAAATTTGGGACACCAGGTGGTAATAGATTTGGTTCAAACTGCTAGCAACATAACAGGCATAGGTAAAGTTTTGAACTGCAAAGATCTGCATGGTTTAGAGAATCCCTCAATTCCCAAATAGCTCCTTGGCATTATTGTTTTCATATCAGCCACATCTATATTGTATATAAATTGTCTGGGATCCTTGGGGTGAAAGGCTTTAGATAAGTGTAAATTACTGTGTTGCCTGTAATTATTTTGAAGTAGCGATTGCTGGGCCATGCTTTTTATTTGTAGTGCAGGGGGTTATGATTCTAGTATAGAGATATGGCAGCTTCGGAATTGCAGAAGAAATATGTTTTGAGACTTTGATTTATGTTTTTCTATTCTACTCTTTGAACATAAGTAGGAGGGCAAGAAGGAGAGCATGAACATTTAGTGACTGTGCTCCTGCAGTGTAATTCATCTCTGAGACTGAAACAGCAGGTTTATAAAGCTCGTTAAGCAAACTTCAATTTCTCTGCTCTTTTTCTTACACCTGCTGGAAGTGCTTTTGACAAATCATGCACTTTAATAAAAACATATTTTCAAAATGATTTGGAAAATATACTGCAATCAAAATAATGGTTGGATTATGTGTTTGAAGCTAGTGTCCTTTTATTGTGTGTGCAGGATGGTTGTTACAGAAGTTATAAGTGAATGTAAAGAACAATGCTTGCCTACAGGTACTGTAGCTGTCAGTGAAGCCTATGTTTGAGGCCTCCAGCATCACAATGACCATAAATGGTAGTATTAAACTGAGAGCAGCATGATATCATTTCTGGATTTAGTTATTAGAAGATTGCACAATTGCTGGAAAATATGTAACTACGCACGAGACTCGCGCTGCTCTTGACAAACTCCTCCCAATACCTTGAGTCCCACAGATCTTCAACACATTTCTGAGATTTACTAAAAGCCCAACAGAAAGCAGAAACCATTCTAATCTCAAATTTTCTTTCTTGCTTAGTATAACACTGCAACATTGAATGTAATTTCCATTGAAATAGTCCTTGGTTCATTGCAAAGCAGTGGAGTGGATGATCCACGTTGTTTTTCCCCACATAGCGTTCTACTTTTTTATAACTGGAATATAAAAAGGATGCAAAAGTATAAGAAAATTATTTCTATGCATGTTTAAGTGGTGTTGGAATGAGTAGCTGGCAGTAATGTTGCATCTCATTAACAAGGTAGTATTTCCTAACTAGTTGGATGCAAAACTCCATGTCACTAAGACCTGCTGATATATATGTGTAAAGGTACATTGCTACATGGCAATGAGATGTGAACACTGCATAATTCTAAGAAAAGGAAATTAAAATGTTCGCATTGATTTGGGGCAGCCAAAACTTTCACAGCTTGTCAGCTGAAGTGCAGCAGTAATCATGGTGGCTGAGTAGTGTGGGCTTGTGACTGACACGCTTGTGATTGGAAAGCAAAAGAGAGATAAGGAAGATTTCAGATGTTTTCTTACTGAAAAGGCATCACAAAGCTGTAGAGACTGAGAAACATTACGCATGGAAGAGAGGACTCTCTTCCAGGAACGTGCTAAACAGCAGCATTTATGGCTGCAAGCAACAGCAATTGAGGGCAAAGCATGGCCAAGTCTGGTTCTGGACTGCAACCCCACCATCATCTTCATAGCCCTATGGATGGGATTATACCTAAAATGTGAGGTTTATTGCCTCTTTCACTACTGGTGCTTTGGTCAAGTTCTTCCTTCAAATTCCTGTGGTCTGCCTTCTCCCAGCTTCATTAAAGTAATTGTTTAAACTTTTCCCCCACCAGCACTTTCCTTGTACCATCTTGCATTTTTCTCTACTGAAGCAACGATTAGAGACTGTGCAGAATCTTTCATTGACCACGTAGGTTCACTCTCAGATATCAGCCCTGCCAAAATTACTGCTGGGTGCTGGCACGAGGCTGCTGCAATTTCCACGTTGCTCTCTCTTGCACCAGATGTGAGGAGACAAAGCAACGTCCTCATAACAGCCACCTTGGAAATCTGAGCTGCAGTCCTTCTCACAGGGTTGTTTGCTGTCCCATCTTTCACCCTGTTTAATTAAAATGATGGCTTTTGCCATGACAAAGGAACCCATATACAAACTATGCCCAATCAATAAATAAATACTGTGAGGAAAGAATAAGCCAGAAGATTAATCACTCATCTGCTATTTTATACATCTGGCAATGAGTTAGAGCCTTCTTCAGCATCCTTGGGTCTTGTAAAAACCTCTTTAAAGGGAAAAGACAGGAATACATTTCTTGTAGAGAAGAGAGACTTTGGGTTGGCTTGAGGGACTTAAAAAAGCATCTTTTCATTTCTGATGGCAACCGCTCCTTGTTGCTCCTTAAGCAAACTGTTCTGCAGTGTTTTAGGAAAAGTATTCATTTGATCGTAAATTATCTTTCATCTATTAAAAAACCCATCATGTTCTATGCTATTAGATTTACACTGAGTGAAGGAAGGGGGAGTTTTGGTCTGTTATTTAGTTACATTGAAGCATAGTGTTGGGAATAATAATGGTTTCCGTATTATTCTAAAGTGTGTTTTTTTTTTCCTTATGTCTACAGGTGATAGCATGCCTCTAAAATTTTGCTTAGGTTTGTATTAACCCAGATAGATGAAGGAAAAGTGTCTGCAGTAGCCAATTTTCTTTCTCTCTTTTTGTTGTTGTCATTGAACTTTTCTGTTTTGTTTAATCTGGAAAGCATCTTTCTTTCCTGCAGCCTCTGAGATCTAACCCCAAAAACCCTACTGCCCCACTTCAGTCTCCATAGCTACAAACTATGAATTAAGACTTCAAACCCTTTAAATATGCAAAATTTCCTTTTTTTTTTCATTCCAGCTTTACTGCCAGCTGATTTTAGGATGCTACCTCTACATATGAACAGCTCGAGGTAAAATTTCTCAGCCCAACACGATGGCTCACAATGAATTTTTCTTGCGTATGATATCTGGTGCAGATACCCCAGATGCAGAAGGAATCGTGAGGTAACTTCTTCATGTTGAGGGGACAAAGAATTTGATCAGATCAAGTTCTGCCATAGTAACCTTCCAAAGCCTTGACAAGTTTGCAAGGCTACCCATTAGCTACATAAATACTTGGAAAGCTGGACTGACTCTTAGTGTGGGAATTCTTACAATGTTCAGAAGTTTAGCTACCAGCTGGGGTCTGATCTTTTAAAAAAGGGACTTGCTTCTGGCTGACTTGTTATTTATACTGAAAATAAGCAAGAGGATCCTGCTTAGACAAAATACCCTCAGTCTTACTTGACATTTCATTCAAGCTTGTGTCCTAATCTTGAACATTCAATAAAGCCCCTCTGGACTGTGGGTTTTGGATATGGTCTCAAACCAGAAATACGGTGCTCAGGCCCATCTTCAATGAGCAGGAACGTCCCTGGGGGATCGGCACTGGACAGGGCTCTAATGTTCTCACAAACTAAGCGTTCTGCATGGGGTTCAGCACTTTCCATGGCAAGCAAATTTTAAGGCTTAAAGAAGCATCAACTTGTATAGAAAGGCACTTCATGCTACTTTTGGCATGTCTCCAGTATTTTGTGGCAGTTCCTGAGTGCCGTGCGACGAGACTGTAAACAGGGCTACGCTCATGGGTAGGGAGATGGTCACCTGGGTTCCTGTAAGTCTTCATGAGTGCAAAACATTACTCATCCTGTAGCTCTCATATGGCAAAAATATGGAATCCTGATAGCAGTGTGAGTAATAGTTATGCATGAAATGAAATCTACTTTTCAAATCACTCGGGTTCACCTTTTTCTTTTTATAATGTGATAGCTCCTGTAGACAGAAGGGTAAAGAGATGCAGTAAAATGGATTATGGTGCTCATGGGGTCTACTAGAGATTTCATGAGAGATTAGAGAAAAAGTATTTGTTATTCTTTCCTGAAGTTCCTCAAGTGTGAAGTGTGTGTATCTGTCTATATATATATATTTTTTTTTTAAATTCCCTACACTTTTGTGCGTTTTCTGGCCAGTTTGTAAGTGCTGTGTGACTGGTACATTCACACTGAGCAAAGTACAACTTTGGTCTCTGGTGCTGGAGGAATGACCACAACCTAAACAGGCAATCAAAATGAAACACTTGCAGGTTTTGGGCACTAGTGTGCTAAAGCAAATTATTATAGTTTGGTGGACATATATGGGGGGGGTTTTGCTGCATTTTGTTTTGTTTTCTTAAATAGTATTGGCTATTACTCTGAAGCCTCATTTGAAAATGAAAAGGGCCAAAGATTGCTCTTTTCTCATTCCATGTTTGAATTTGGTAATAACCACGCACTGAAGGGATCCTGAAGATACTCTTTGCTTCATTCCACAGCCTAGAGAGACTTGCTAGAGGTGCGCTGTGAAGTGCTGCTCGAAAAGTCACCTCTTGTCTGCAGGTTTTTGCAGGCGACACATTCAGTTCATTCAGGCACAGAGAGTTTTCTCTTGCTTCTGCTTACAGTTTTCTATTCCCAAAGCCACTTGTTTCTCTTCCCTGGTAACAAGGTGGTTGTATGCAATCTTCTTTTCACTTCCATCATTTCTCACAACATACTCTCTGTACTGAGTCAGTGATATATAGATATTACTGATCCCATTTTCATGACATCTCATGTTTGCAGGCAAAATCTAGTCAGAAAAATTCATTATTATTGTAACAGGGAGGATTTTTCACCTTCTGGCTGTAATTTGATGGTATTTACCTTCACTTTTACAGAAAATTAATTGAAGAAATCATTGTGCATGTACCAGGGTATTTTAGTGTACCTTTTTTTTCTAAAAAGAGGTACAAATATTTCATCCGTTTTCTAGTAAAATAAATATAGTGAATGAGAACAGAAATTAATCATAACAAATGTACGTATATACTCCTGCGGATGTTGGCTTGTACAAATGAGGAACATCTATATTTGGTTCTTCATCAGTTCCACATATTGGACTGGATATTATAAGTTTTAAGCATGACTTTCAGCAATGGCATGAACTCTCATTGGTTTTCTTCAAAATATCAGTTACTGAACCACACTGGGCTGTTTAGAAAACACCCCTCAAAACCTGAAGATGGTAAACTGTAATGGAATTTCAGGGTGGTCAAAGGAGTGGAAATACGCACAGTGAGTAAGACAGTACCTTGCAGGGATAAGGTGGTGCTTTCCCTATTGGAGAACTGTCCCCTCTGCAGAATCCCTCCTGCCAGTAACCAAACATTGACATTGCTGGTTAACAACAGCAGCAGTTCCTGGCACTGTGGCCAGACTGCAGCCTGACGTCTCGCTGATTTGAGTTTGTCTGAAGCTACACTTAACTTGAGGGAGTTCTTCTTCACATTCCCTCCATCAGCTGCAGCCAGACCGGTGGCTGCAGGGCGCATGGGGGTGTGCATGTGCATGCAGGTGTGTGTGTACAGCTGCATTGCCACCCCCCAGGAACAGCTTTTCCTGGGCTGCCTTGAGCTGTGAGTGAACTTGCTGGCCATGACCAGCACTGTATGACAGCTGCTGGCCTTGCCATTGACAGCGATTTGGGGTAAGAGGAAAGAAATAGAGGATTTTTGCACTGCTGACTGGAGGGAGGCTGTGCCGTGCCTTTGCTTCACGCGAGCCCAGCATCGACACACAGTATGGCTCCTTGTGTTTAATAATTCGGATGAAGCTGGCAGCCTAGCAGAGATCCCCAGTCAGCCTCCCTTGTGGTATTAAACCCTCTTCGTCCATAAACACAGAAGTCTGTAATTTGATTATGAACTGGTGTGAATTAAAAATTGAGTTCGCTCATGTCAACAGCTGCCAGTGTATGCAAGAACAGAATTAGGCCCTGGGTATGTGGAACAGCAAGCAGTAAATTTTACGTACTTGCATAAAACAGAAAAGAAAGCAAACAGCTACAGGAAAACATGTTCTCATGAAATAGATATAATTACCAATTTACACCTTAATTTTTTATTTCTCAGAACAATGATTATACAATGCAATTCCTGAAACGTGACAAAAAACCAAAGAATGGGTTGGGTGCTTTATTTATTTATTTATTTATTTATTTATTAAGAACATAAGGCTTAGAAAGCAAGATAGCAAGCAAGAGGCAGGAAAACGTGTGGCCGGGGAACTGTATCGGGAGTTACTAACAGCAGGTTACTGCAGGACTTGAATAGTGATCAGGAACCTCTGGGAAACGTTGCCTCTAGCAGCAGATCTGGCTGCCCACGGCCACTCACTGCATTTTGGCACCAGAGCAGGCAGAGTTTTCTACCAGAAACAGGGGGTTTCTTTTTACTTTGACTTTCTGGGTAGTTTAATCAATTTTCTTGGCTGATCTTTTTGATTTCTTCCCAATTTTAAATATTTCGGGAAGGAGGTTTGTTCAGTGTGCTGAGAGGCAGCTCCGACACCAGCAGGTACCACCTGCTCTATTGCAATATGTAACAGAAGCATCTGCTTGCAGCTTTAATATTCTCCAGCATATTTTGGTAATCACTCAGTTATTTAATTGCACCCTGAAGGCACTGAAATTTTTGAAAACCTCCTTACAGAGCTAACACGCATACTCGCATTAGCAGTCAACATCCAGGGTGAACTGCATTTTGCTCAGCAGCCAGTTCCCAAAGAAGATTACACACTACGGAGGATTAACGGCTGCATCAAGGAACCGGAGGGATGGCAGTGAATGACATTACCGGAAAAGTGAGCAGCGGAGCGGTGCTCTGGAGGATTTCAGTCTGTGTGTTGTGGAATCCCACTGTATCGATCCAACTTGTTTCTGAGATATTTTATATTGACAAACAATGCACTTACAGAGTCATTACAACCCCTGATCACCCCTGTTAGGTTCATACTCTAATAAGGTTCCGCCTTGTGGGAGCTGGAGGTTAATCAGCAAAATTTATACTTTCTAGGAATAGATACATTAACATTTTTAGAAGCTGATTTAAAACAATGCCAGCAAATTATTGATCTTATCTCTGTCTTTGGCAGCTTTTTATCCAAGAGGCTTTTTCTTTGTTATTATAAGGAAGAGATTTCGGTATTAGCTTAAAGCTAGTTTTGAGGCTTGCATAGAAGGTCAGCCACTGTGAAGCATAAAATCAAGCATAAAAATTATGCAAAGTTCTCATAGGAGCTTATAAAAATCCACAGTTACTTAGTTCAACTAAAAATACTGTGAGTTCATTCTTTTGGCTTAAAGTAGTTCCCTTCTGAGATCGTTAAGCACAAATACATTTCAAGATGAAGAAGAATGTCTTTGAATCCTCCAAGTTGCCTCTACTTGCTTGAGCTCCTGGTGCCAATAACTCGTAGCCATCCTTTTCAGAATGAGCATGTGGACACAAGACAGAGTGCGGTGAAAGTTAGAATGTTAGCCCTTTTCCCAAACAGCCTTTACTCATTCCCTTCTCCTCAGTATCAACTGAAAAACCTTCAAGTCAAATCATAAGTCCAATTTTTCTGTGAATTTTTTCCTCATCTGTATCCATTAAGTTTCACTCCTGCCTGCATACAAGAGAAGGAGGTGAAAGAGCACTGTTGAGCCCCTGATATGCTTGCTAAATGTGTTTTTTATTGCTCAAAATCCAATAAATCCAATAAGGTGAAGGAGGTTAATGCGAGCATAGTCCTGTAGGCTTGAGGCCAGCCCAGATGCTGCACTTGTGTGTGCAGCACCCAGAGGTGACCGTGTCTGGGCTGGCAGGGACCCTCTTGCTGTGCCTTTACTCTGCATTTGGCTTTCATTGGAAATGACATTTTTCTGGATAGCACTGGAGCAAACACTCTGCTCTGCCCTTTCTGGGGGCATGTTTGTACCCAGGGCTGGTTCCCTTAAAGGGCTTCCTTGGCAGCTTTCTGCAGACCAAGCAGAGGACCAGTCTTTTCCTCACCAGCTCAATCTCTTTTGCCATCCCTTTGCAGCAGTACCTGCCTTTGAGTCCGAGTTAGGATGCACAAGACAAATTTTGGCTTCGGAAATATTGGATTTGAGATGATTTAAAGGAGATTTCCTTCCAGGAAATTAAGATCTTCTGAAAATGAATCTGATTTAGAAGAGCTCAGGTGGACATCTGAAGTCACAATGAGATTTACAAGCACAGCTCAAGGTCCCTGAGGTCCTCCTGGAGCACGTGTTGAGCTGTGAGCACAGCGAGCTCCCAGCCTTTTCCTTTTGTCTCTTGGTTGCGGTGTGAGGTGGACCCTCAACTCCTGCCTGCAGGACTGAACGCTGGTGTCTCTGGGCAGGTGCTTGGGGGAGATGAGTGTCTGCCTGGCGTTTCTTCATGCTGCTCTAAGCACAGCATGAAGTCTTCAACAAAACTTTGTTTTTTCTCACATCTGCATTTTGAACACGTGCTTTGTACAGTTTCTTCTAACTAATTAAAAAAAAAAAAAAAAAGGAGTAGGGAGGAAAATCAAAAGAACCAGATAGCAAGCTCAACCTGGGGCCTGAATTTTTAGAAGCCAGTTTATTTTTGAGCAATAACTTCCTGTGCTGGGAGTGTAGCTTTTGATATGGTATCAAATAGTGCTCAACCACCTCCCTCTTGAAAGAACAGATGCTTCAGAGATGCCTAAAGCTGAGTTTCATGCAGTGAGAGACTCCCAATCAGCAGTTTCTTTGGGAGGTTTGTGCCATGGCTTCTGGCTCTAGTCTATCGTTTTTCTTCTTTGCTTCCCCCTGAACCGACTTTACCTGCTGCAGTTTCACGCACCCCTCAAAGACACTTCAGGAACGCCCTGGTGTGTGGCGCATTATGTCTTGTTTTCCTGGGAGGTTTATCTAAAGTAAGAGATCATTGAAGATGCTTGCTCATTATCAGCCTGAGGTGTCACAATCTGCTCACAGAGTTTACCGGCTCCCATCCTCAAATGCTCTGCCTTTGATACCAGCTCTGGGCTGGACCCATGGAAAGAGCATTTCATATGTTTCTGGCAAATCTTGCTCATGAGTCTGGAGGGGATAGTGTTTTAGACTGTACCACAAACAGACCCACAAAAAGTTATTCGGGTAAAAGTCTAATAAGAGTTGCACTTCTGCTGGTCTATGGTGGAGTGCGGAGCTGTTGCAGTACTGGGCAAAGTCCAGACACTTCAGAAATCCCATGTGCGCTGGCATCGGATGTGAGGCTGATGGTTGCGTCTCGTACCTGTGTTACACAGCACCGCCTGTATCCCCATACCGCGGCGGGCTGGAGCCGGATTAGCACCGCAGGAAGAGGCGGCAGAAGGGAACGGAGAAAGGAGAAATAGAAAAGATGCCGGGGAACAAGACGAAAAAGCAGCCAGCATAAACTTTCTGTTGCTATCTTAGTAAAGAGCACTGCGGGGCTTGGCTTTCACAGCGGGGAGCTGCTCTGGCTCAGCCTCTGCTGCGCGGCCCCGGGGCGAGGGCGGCGCGACCCGGTCTCGGCTCAGCCCCCGTCCCGGCTCCGGCTCAGCCCCGGTCTCGGCTCAGCCCCCGTCCCGGCTCCGGCTCAGCCCCGGTCCCGGCTCAGCCCCCGTCCCGGCTCCGGCTCAGCCCCGGTCCCGGCTCAGCCCCCGTCCCGGCTCCGGCTCAGCCTCGGTCCCGGTGCCGGTCCCGCGGGGCGGTGCCGGGCGGGGCGGAGCGGGCGGAGCCGCCGCGGAGCCCCGGGGTGCGGAGCCGCCGCAGCCGGAGCTCCTCCGGCCGCTCGCAGGCGCCGGGAGCCGCGGGCGCCCCGTGCCCGCCCGGCGCCGCAGCCCGCCGCGCCGCCGGCACCATGAACCAGACGGCGACGGTGTCCCACCACGTCCAGTGCCAGTCCTCCCGGGTCGTCAAGGTAGGGCCGGCGCCCGGGCACCGCCGGGCTCGGGCGGGGCGGGCGGCAGTGGGGCTCACCCGTCCCGTGGGCGAGGGAGTGCGGAGCTGCCGCTTCTGCGCCCTCGTACCTGTCGGCGTAGCGGGGAGGAACGTGTCGGGCACGGGGAAAGTTTGCTCCGGGTAGGGCGAGCCGCGGCACGGTGCGCGGAAGGCTGGCGGCGGGTGCGGTGCTGGCGGCTCTGCCCGCCGGGTTCAGCGGGCGCTGCGCCTCGCCCGGGCGGCGGCTCCGCGGCTGCGGGGAACGGGGGCTGTGCCACCGCCGGCTCCCTGCGGGTCTCCTCCAAAAGTTTGCCTTGGAGGAGGCGGCTACTGGGCACGGAACTGTGGCCGCCTCAATAATCATTGCTTTGGTGCAACGGTCTGGTTGAAGGCTGTGGTTGAAGAATAACCGCGTAAAATCGACTTGTTAGGCATGATTTTGCTGTTGCCCGGTCGGAACGATCCAGGAAGATATAAGGCTGTGTGTTCGCTGGTCTTGTTGTCCTCACGTGTGAGATATGTGTGGGTGCTGGGGCTGGACAGTGAGGGTGATGGTGCGGAAGACCCCAGGGGAACAGCGGGCTCTCCCCGTCACTGCTTTCTTCCCCAGCCTGCCTTTGCATTGATCGAAAACTACTTTCTAGCCGAGTTACTGCTCTCTGCAGCGGTAAAATGAAATCCCTAAACAGATTTGTATTCACTAGGAAATATCGCTGCAGAAATAAGCGGGGTTTTTCCTGAAAATAAAATAATGCAATCAGTGACAGCATTTGATTACTGATTCTTAGTTCTGAAAAAACAACATCAGGAAATTTTACACCAGTTAATTTGTTTCATAAAATGATGTGAAAGCCTGAAAAGTTCACTTCAGTGCTTTGCTGTTGGTGACTCAGGATCACTCCGTGCGAGGCTGCGTGCAGGTTCGTGCAGGGCAAGGAAAGGTGCTGGGCCTTCGCTCTGTCCACGGGCAAAGCTGGAGGGTTTGGGCTTTTTTTCTCAGAAGCAGCAGCGGAACTGCACCATCGTGTTAGCAAATTGTCAGTTGGGCTTTATCCAGTTAGTGCTGGGAATAAAAATCATGACTTAGAGATGAGGCAGGAGGGGATTAAAGGTATAAATCTTCTATTAGCACTGTCATTTTTATATAGGCTACATTACACTTTGCAGTGTATAATCAGTAATGCAGAATGTCTGTAGGCTCAGGGACGAGGTGGGGATTGACCTGTGGCTCTAATGACCAGTTGTGTAATGCATAACTGTATCCATCACACCATAAACGGCTGGTTAGTTCATGCTCAAATGGGCAAGGTCATGGGAAGTGATGAATTACAGTTGCCCTGGTCCATTTCAAAGAGTCAGCATATATAATATTAAGTTGCTTAAAACCGTTTCATCTTCTCTGGGTCTACCTCTGAAAGTACCAGAGAACAGAGAGCAGCGTGGTACTTGCTCTGGGAAGTAGTTTCCTCTTACATTTGGGACAACCAATGCTAATTTTTCACTGACACCAACATTTGTTAAATTCATTTGGCTGGCATTCTAAGCTAAAACAACAACAACCAATATCAATATGCCATTAAAAAAAAAAAAAAGACCCAGACAAGTCAATAATCTTCAAAGAGAGAGAACATGAATCAGAGACTTCTACACGAGTCCACTTTACAACCAACACAGTAATACTGATGCCATTAGAAAACTGTCTAATTTTTCTGCTCTTAATTCAATGTGTCAGGTGTAAAATGTGTTTTATAAATAGTTTCAAGTGTTTCCATGCTTGGCAAATGGATACTCTGTGAGAAAGTATTTATGACTGCAGATGAGCAGTAACTGCGCTATGGTAATGAAGACCTTGTATTGGAAATTACTTTGAAAATACATTGCTAGTGATCAGGCAAATATAAATTGCATATTAATCATAACTTGCCAAGAAACAGTGTTAGTTCCAGCAATTATGAAGATTTTTAAAAAATAAAGTTTACAGGAAAACTTCACACCTACTGGGATGAGATCTATAAAAACCCTTCTTTTTTCTCTTTTTGTTTTACTTTATGTTTCTCTACGACACACAAACCCATGACATCTTGGCTCCTGCATGTTATGATCAATGTAGTGTTTTGTCTCAATGTTTTTTGGATCAGCTTCTCGCTGCTCAGTAATGCAGCATAAACTTTTGAATCCACATAACAAAAAGTAGAATGATCCACTTGTCCAGTAAAAGGACTCACGAAGACTTTATCCGTGAGAGTTCCTGCTCTGAATCCCCCTGGGACGGCGGGAGGGCCGATGCCCACACGCAGGGACATCCCGACCCTTCTCGCACCCTTCTCTGTTGAGGGAAGGGTGCAAGTTTTTTCATCCATGAGCACAGAGAACTGGGTGTGCTGCATCTAAAGTAGTTTTGGTGATGGAGAAAGAAGTTGACGGAGGAAATTTACTATAAAGCAGAAAAAAAAAAAAGCCCAAAGATACCAAGCCCCATGGATAAAATGCAAAGATCTCCTAATAAAGCCTTCTTTTGCCTCTAAGCCTTTTTACAGCTTTTCTGCAATGATTGCAAATCTTACCACCTTTCTGACACTACTATGAATAATGATCTTTCACTCTGAGATCTGTTATAAAAACTTTTAGGGTCTAGATGGTGGTGCTAAATAGATGTCTTCTGTATCATTATGGCCTTGACTTCAGGAGCACCCCGGGGCAATGAACCTGGTTTTATTCTTCACACTCTTAGCTCATCTTGTCAACATGACAAGTAAATTAGCTCTTCCTGGGAGTCACTCTGTTGTTGTGCACTTTCATGGTGCACTGATAGCCAAATTATTTTTTTTTTTTTCCCCTGACAGAGAAAAAGTCTGTTAAAACATTGTTTCCCTTGTTTGCAGGGAAAAAAAAAAAAAAGAAAAAAACACCACAACCCAGAAATAGAAAAGAATTATTATCTTGGCTGGCTAGGGTCTGCCATTATAAATTCGTTCAAACAAAACATTTGTATTAAAATTATGGGGACCACAGAACAGTAATACTTATGTCTTGCTCTTAACACACTTCGGACTAAAATTTGCACTTAAAAAAAAAAAAAAGAGGAGTTAAGCTAATATTTTTGTGGCTTTCTATATTATTTAATAATAAAACATTCTTTACCAGATCATGACTCTCTGCTGTTATCAAACTAATATTGATCTGACTGTGAGCTGGATCATGGACAGAGTTACTAATTGGCATTTCAGAAGCATATAATTACTGTGTAATATAATATGTATGTTATACCCTTTTACTCTTTTTCCCTGCCTTCCTTTCACTTTTATTTATTCATTAGCTTTTAGATTGTAAACTATAAAAGCCAAGTGCAGAGATGTCCTTAGCAAAAATACTGCAGCAAGTTTCATCAGTATCCAGGGATACTGGAGTTTTTACATTTTAGGTTTATTGTAGTTGTGTTTTAAAACTCACTGGTTGATGAATAGTGGTTTACTAACAGTTTTCTTATTTACAATTAAGTTGAGGATCACGTATTTAAAAGGAGTTTGTTGTTTTCCCTGTGGACTTATACGTGTGTTTGCAGCAACTAAGATTTTTTACACCAAACCGTCACCTTAGCAGGAAACATCTGCCTCTTCCTGAAAACTGATGTACACACACCTCCTAAAGAGAGGAATACTAATACGTAGCTGTTCCTGGTCATACAGGCTGCTTGGTAGTACTTTTCAGGTTGAAACTTCAGGTAGTCTATCTTTAAATGTCACAAAACAGGCTTTGTGCAGGTACGTTCAAATCTACCAGCTGTTTAGGAAATAAATCTCTTAAAATGAGAACAGCATTTCTGAAATCCACTACATCAAAAGCAAGTCACTAACAGATAATCTCGGTGAGTGTTCAATTATGAATTATCCAGGCTAACACATAACAAAGGGCACAAGCAGTACAGGGCTCTGTCATTGTTAGGAAGGCACTCTATGGCACCATGATAATGCAAAAAAACCCTGAAAAAGCGCTACATTTAAAGCTAATAGATTTGCATGGTATTTTGTTGAAGGCATTAGATGATTAGAGCGTTGCCATGCCACGTGGGGACACGTTTCTATCGCCACGTGAGGAGCCGCAGCCCAGGGGCGCGCAGGGTGGAGGTGGCAGCGGCGCATGGAGGCGGGCGGGTGGTGGGGAAGGCAGGTCGCGCTCACGCCTCTGGATGTGGCCGTCTCAAAATGCATGTTTAGAATGAAGTAAATATTTTTATTTTCGTAAATCCTGAGCAGATGTACAAAGCCCTTTGGGTTTATCCCGTTCTTGAGACTCTGTCTGGAGGCGTCTAGTGACCTGTTATGGGACACCAAAAGTGATTATAGCACTAATCAAAGAGACTGGCTTGGAGTACGATGTTAATGCCTTAAGTCTTGTTCCCTGAGAGCATTTTGGGCTCTTTTGCATCCTCATCATCTGCAGTTGCTTTTCTTCCATTCTGGCAAACCAGTTTTGATCACATTTCGATTGAGTGGAGTTGTTGATGTGATTTATTTGTATTTCGCAGACCAAAAATACAGCCATGATGACACGTATGTATGTACGGGGAGAACAAGCTGGAAGTCTCTAGATGGAAATTTGAAGAACTAATCACAACTTGTAAATCTTCCCTTTTCCACATATTACCTCTCTGTATTGTTTTAGTCTCCCTGCCAACATCTGTACTACCAGAGAATAACCAGTGCAATTTCCTTTTAAAAACAACCATTCCTTCATTGTAAGAAGATGCACGGTTACAAACAAAAAGCTGCAGGAATGAGGAAAAAACCTTTTGAAATACTTGTATTTTACTCTTGCAGTCTATGAAGAAACAGTTGCTCTATGTCAAAGGTAACATCAAGATTAGTTTTATTAGGTGACTTTCAGTTCGTACCAATTGGAACAAAATCAGTGCTAGTAAAAAACCACCACAGTACTATGAAAAAAAAAAAAAGAGAGAAAGAGATGCTATCAGATTGCAAGTTCCTGCAGTCCTCAGCAGAGATGGAGGCAATCGGGGTCGTTCCTCGCAGGGGAACACAGTTCTGCTGCCTGCTGTGGACTTGCTGGTGGGTTACGTTGGCTTTCCCTTGCCTGTACAGATTGTTAATATGCTTTCAAAATGTCCCATTCTTAATTCCCTGCTCTCTTCATACAACTTATAAGCAATTAGGAAAAAGTGTAAATGTTGCATATGTCTGTATGTTTAAGTATATATACTGGTTATGTGGTAGAGATTTGACATATATAATATGTACAGCCATACATACCAGTGTATTCTAATACATATACAATTTATAGCTTTCAATTTAGTGATAATGCTAGGAATTTAGAAGGCAGTCACTTTAAAACTAATATACCAAAATAGACATGAACATTATGATAAATTACATTTAGTAAGAGGTTAGTACTTTCCTGGATTGTAATAATATAAATATTTTCCTACCGCAAATCATTACTTTAGGAAATATGGCATTAAGTTTGATACTCTTTGAAGCCACTTAAGATATTGGTCTATGAGTGTTAGATAACACTTTCCTGAAAGGATACCACATCATGAGGAATTTAATCTTTCTCTTTCCTTAATCCAAAACTGTTTTACTAAACATGTGTAAAGATAATTTTGTGCTTATTTTGTTCAGTATTTAATTCTTGAACATAGTGTAGTAAGACTTGCATGCTGTCTACCAACTGAACATTGCTTTGGAATTTATTTAGGACTTTTCATGTTTAAAGATTTTTTTATCTGAGGTCCTCAAATTGAACTATAAATGTTAAATTATGCAACACCCAAGTTAGCGTGTTAATCACTTGACAGGTTTTTGGATCAGTGACTCCGACTTCTCATGTGTTGACAATACCCAGTGTTACTCACAGCATGTGCCAGAAGCAAATAATCATCTTAGGCACCTACGATTCTTAAAAATGAGGCACCTGATACTGGCAGAATGCCCCAGGGGCTTTTCTTTTTTTTTTTTTTTTTCAAAGAAAGACAATTAGACATGCAGGTTTGTTACACTGTGAATGGAGTTAAGAGTGATTCACAGCAATATACGCCAACCCAAGGTACCTAAGGGAAGGCAACACTTAGAGTCAGAGTCATCAGCTTAATTAAAGACTCTCCGCAGTCCTGAGCTGTGAGGTTAATGCAACTGCTGCAGATGAGGGCGATTTATTTCATGTGAAATTTATCTAGTAAAATAGTTTGTGTGGATTGTGCTTTAAAATGCTGATTTGTCATCGTTGATGGCAAAGGGGGCACCAGCGAACAAGCTGAATGGTGGGTGGGTGCTGTGGGCACCTGATGGGTCTCATCCCCACATCAGGCGTGCCAGCAAGAGGGAGGACGCTGGTGCCACGCCAGGCCCTCAAGGGAGGCAGGACAGGGTCCAAGGATGCTGAAAGCTTTGTGTTAATGATGCTGGTCTTGAGCTGCTGACCTGTTCCATAAGGATATATCTGAAAAATAATCTGAAATTTTAGTTTGGAAAGAGAGACACTGGGACTGAACCAGTTTGTGACTCCGTAACACAGAGGTGGCTGTTCTGTTTGAGTTCGTGTGACCTTACCGAGGGAAAAGGATGTGGAGGGTGAGCGCTGTGGAAGTTTGATGGAAAACTAAGAAGGAAACAAAGATGATATCTGAAGGACACCTCGAAAGGGTGATGACAGCTTGGCAGGAAAAGGCAGAGACACAGGAGGCACAAGAGACAGGATCTCAGAGTGCGACTGACTGTTAAAAGGCAGCTGGCAACTCAGGAAGATTAGGTTGGAGTATTGTATTTTAGCTTCAGCTAAAAAGATATTACTAAGGGTATTGGCTGTTACATTAGATTACGTTGCTGGATCTGACCAGTCACACTAGAATTGTTACAGAAAGTCACAGCCTTAGAGAGAAACCACAAGATAGAGATACTCGTATTGACAAGTATCAGATGTGGGGTTTGCAGTGTTATCTCAGCGTGGCCCCCTAGAAGCAAGGTAGCACAGTGTCCCCAAACTTCATGCTGGGGAAAAAAACCAATGCTTTGCTCACATTAAATGGGCTTTCTACACCTAGTTTTATTTACTTTGTGTATATATATATATATATATGTGTTTGGAAGAGTTAAGCAGCAGGGGAAAGAAGCCTAGAAAAATATAAACATAGGGTTAGTTACAGTTAGGTCCCTTGATTTTTGTAGTAACATAGAAACAGTGACCAAAAAAAGCCAAAACCATGAGTTTTTGTTGTGACAATTATGATGCAATTTTTCCCCTTTAAAAAAAATTGTTTTGGAAGCATACAAAGATAATATTTTGGTAATCTTTGTCCAAATTTAGCTACCTGTGCAATAACGGTTTAACACTATGAGAGGCAGTGATAGTACATAGTTGTTAAATTCTTAGTTTTTTCCAAAATTATAAGTAGTTTAAAACTTATTCTGTAATGTTTTAATTGATGTAGCTTATAAAAATAAATATTCCAATAATAATAATAAGCCTGTTATTTCTTCTGAAACCCGAACTAACTTTGTAAGAGATGTCAGGTACAGTAATTGAGTGACATTTCTTCTCACAGATTTCTAAGAATTTTTAAATTAATACAATTGTGGAGAAATCAAAATTAAAGCTATTTGCGTAACAAAAGTGTGCAAGCTCCTGTGACTTACAGTAGCAAACATCAGAGGTGCTTAGCAGGTTGCTAAGCATGGAAAAATAAATGCTATTAAATTAAAGGATGGCGCTTAGGTTGTTTTATTTCCCTATAGCTTGAGAAAGTTACAAATGCTAGCACTTTATATCAGATTTGCTTTAAAGTTTATATCATTAGAAGGTGAAATTTGTCGTCTTCTTTGTCTGGGATGAACTTTGTCTTCCTCCTCCTGCCGCTGACTCCTGGGCGAGCGCCGAGTCCGACCCCTTCACTGATCCCAGTTCTCCGTTGGTGATTGTTCTTTGCCCGAGGGGGGTTCCCGGCTGGCGATGGATGTGTCCTGTGGTTGTTCATCAGGCAGCCCTGGCTTTCATCTGTACATGTGGTAGGCAGAGAGTTGTCTCACCCTATGGATAAGTGACGTGCAAACATTTTCTGTGCTGATGAAACCGAGACCTGCTGAAAGTTTTTTGTGAGGGAAGGAGAACACGGGGGCAGACACCCATGCCCAGCGGTCGCAGCGCTGGCAGTAAATGCTCCGTTCCTGCTCCTGCCAAAGGTGCGAGAATTTCCCAAGCGGAGGAAGGTACTGGAGCTTTGCTCTGAGGTCCCAATGTGTGCAATTCAAGACACCCAAGTTCAGTAAGCTTAAGGGAAGCTGGTCTCCAGAACTCTTTGGTGGTGGTGGTGAGGGCTGAGTGCCCCTCCAGGGACTCCATTTCCTTGTCCCCTGATGTTGGGGAAAGTGATCAGTCAGTGATCCGGCAACTCGGTGTGTCTGGTGCTGGATTTACTCTTCAGTACAACAGTCAAGGCATGAAGAAACTTTATTTCCATAATACTAGTTTATTAGCCTCATTTATGTTTTTAAAGTTGCAGTTTCAGCAATGTAAAGGCAAGTGTCTATCCTTTGGCTTACTTTCCACAGGATATTATAAGTGAATAGCAGGTTTACATTTGAAATATACTTTTTCCTTCTGTAAAATCAATTGGTTATGCAGGAGAATTCCTGACTTCCCAATTAAGCAATTTATCTGAAATATTTTTTCTTTCCCTTTAGAGCATTAAACACTTACTCAGCTTGAAAGCCACGTCAGTCTGCCAGCGTGGGATTAATGCCACGAACATTTCTCTTCATATTTGCTGCAGAGATGACCTGCAGACATGAGGATCATGTTAAAAAATAGCTTTTAAAATTCCTTGTGCGTGATAACTGAGAGCCAAAACCTGTCTCCGTTTTCCTTTATTATCTTCTCACAGGCCAGAGGAGTGGAGCAGGCGCAAGACCCGTCGCCCCCTCCCCGATGGCCCGTCCGCCCCCTCGCCCAGCCCCGCTGCCTGCCTGGGCTCGGGCACTTGCTGCCTTCGCTCTCTGGCTGTGGTGGATCTGGTGTTTCCGTGTCCCCGTCTCTGCACCGCAGGACCATCAGCACCCACCGTTCCCTCCGCGTTCAACACCACGGGCTCTTTATGAGTGCACACAACCTGGCACCCGAAAACCTGGTTCCACTGAACGGCAGGGGAGACTTTGGGCTTGCTTTAGCTTTTTGGATAAATCTGGGGAAGGGAGGAGACTTCTTAATTTTTTTTCTTTAAACCTGTTTGCCCCTTGTCAGTATAAATAAGTTTGGACATGTTCTGAGATTACCATCCCAGCTCCTGAATGCTGAAGGAATCGAACCCCCAAAGCTTTTGAGCCTTCTCATCACTCACATTTTACCCCTACATGCAAATCCAGTGTGTTTGGCGCTGAGCAGCACAATCGTCTGTTTATTCAGTCTCTGTCCTAACCTTGCTCCTTCGTGAGGTTGGAAGGAAATTACTGTGCTTCTGCTTTCATCCCTTGGGGGATGTATTAGTTTCTGCTGCTTGTAAGGATCCCTTTCCCCCTCTCCTGCTGATCCAAGCCCGTAAAAGCATCTTAGCAGTGCTGGAAAGATTGACTAAAGGTTTTCTTGCTGTAATTTATACACACATCAATAATTACTTAGTTGACCTTTTTGTTTTTGTACAGGACACAATGTCTAATGGCTGCAGCTAAAAACTGGAAAATTGGAGTTCGAGGTAGGCTCACAAGCGCTGTTACCTCTGGTGTTAACAGCGTTCATGCAGAGAGAGATCCTGCTTATTTACATTGAACTTTTCTGTGGAATTAAGGCAAACTCTTTCTGTTAACTGTTTCATTTTAGGAGGTGGGAGGAAACTTCTTGCCGACTTACCACGCTGACCCAGCTCGGCCGAAGGTCGGAGTAACCTCAGCATTGCAGCGGGGGGAGCAGGACCCGCTCACTTTTCTTCCCTGTATCCTGTAGCACAAGGGGTTTGTGGCTTTGCATTTCCTTCTGGGTGTATTTGTAGGTTGTTTGCACGGAAGAGTCATGACCTAGTGAATGAGCATGGCAAAAATGAGATGATGTCCAGCCGCTGGACACACTGAAGAGAATCAACTCGGGCTTAATCCCTGCGTTGCTCTGTCGAGCCAAGCCTGGGGCAGCAGTATTTTTGGGGAGAAAGGGGGAGAAAAGAGTAAGGATGACAAGTGGCAGAAAAAGATTGAGTAACAAGAAGAGGAAGAGAAGTGAATCCATCAGGCATGTCTGTTGACGGCACATCATACATGTCTTGCTTGTGTATGTACCTGTTAGACTCGGTTTGATTTTTGCTGTCAACTCTGAGGTGATAGGACTGCGCTCATACAAGAAATATTTTCAACTGATTTTTCACACAAAAGTATTTGACTTCTGGAAGTCAATACAACCAAGGATTTGTCTGTTTAAAGACGAAATATGTGCTACCCGTGACTCTCTTTCCCTGTGATAATTTTTGAGCTGTGAATTCCCCATAGTTGCTTGCAGTAAAATATCAGTTTACATCCATGAGTACATTTTTTAAAAAATAGATTTAGTCTGGACTTTGAAAAATCTCCGTTTTATAATTCAACAGCTGTAATGTGTTTGTTGGGAACATTAATGTCTCTGCAACTTGATTATGCAAAATATTTGCAGAGGGAAAACAAAAGCTCAGCGAAAACAAATCCATAATATAATTAAGGAAATATTGGTGGTTTTCTTTTTTTACAGTATTTGTTCCTCTCTGAATGTTTCCCAAATTGTCTGGATGCTTCTTTCCTCTCAATGACTTACAGAAGTCTCTGGCAACGCTGGTTACATCCTGAGGGAGGTCATGTTTAGTGAAGAAACCCATCAAGGAGCCAATGCCATTTTAACATACGAGCTCTTTGGCAATATTTTATAGTTTCAAATAACCTTACCAGCATCATCAGAGTTATGACAGTAAACACTTGTTCATATTTGAGGACTCTTAGGGAACGAGAACAATAATTATAGATGGCTGTTGAATTTGGGGCCCTTGGTTGTTGGTGGGCAGCTGTGGTTTTCAACATCAGTACTAAATACCAAGTCATTGACTTGGTGGTTATTCTGTGAAAGATATGTATTTCATGAATTATAACTAAACTGCTCTTTTTTTATTCCTTTTTTTTTTTTTTTCTTTCTGTAAGAATGTTGGATTTTTCAGTTGTTTCTTGTCATACACGTTGGCTTGAAATTCTGTAGGGTCACTGTAGCAATCCTGAGGCAGTCAAGTTAAATTTGGATTGAGCTTCAGAGACATCGATTTGAGCTGTTTGTGTATCCAAAGCACCATCTGAAGGCCCAGATAGGGCTGTGGTTGCGTTGGTCTGAGTCAAGGATTCAGCCAAGCCCGGCCTGCTTTTGAAAGTCAGCTGGTGGGGAACTGTGTCAGGTCGTAAGAGAGGACATGGGAGCCCTTCTCTGTTTTATGTGACAGCTTTGGACGTGAGAAGCTTGTTTCCTACCTGGCCTTGTGTTCCTAGCGCAGCTCTGTAATTTTTGTCCTGGGCTGGAGCTGCACAAAATAAATGTATTTATGGTTTCAGGCAGTGTTTAGAATGAGTGTTTTGCCTAAAATTGCTTGCTGAAGTAACTCTCCTGATCCTGCAAGACAGCTGGGCCAATGGTGAATTTGGGTCACCATATCTAAGAAGATGTCTGTAATTAAAACAGGTTTTATAGAGCATATTTGCATTTTTACGTGGAATAGTTGAAAAAGCTTTTAAGTTTTAACCAATCTATCCCCTTTCCTCCTGAAATGTATTTTTATAGCTCCAGATCGAAATCGTTTAGCACCAAATTCTGATAAAGAAAAAAATCATAATTGCAGGATTTTTAAAACCCTATTTCTCAGGGTGAGAGAGATTTATGAACATAATTTTTTTCTGCTTGTGTCACTCTCTGAGTACTCTAGGTACAAAGCCCTACAAAATCAAGCTGGTACAGGTTACATGCCATGGAAATAAAAAAAAAAAATGAATGGAAAACAACATTTGAGACACATGATTTTTATTAACGTTTCAATTTTAAACTGTAATAAAAAATTTACTGTGTACTCTGATTTGATGAATGCTGCATACACTGCAGAAAAAATGCATTGTAAGGTTTTGGAAAAGTGCCTGCAACTGATACAGTTTAGACAGAATTTTATTTTTCGTGGTACAGAGTTTTTTAAAACACTAACAATTCTTAAGCCTTCTCACTCAGCTCAGTTAATTTTTGAAGAGCAATGCAATGCGCTCATTGTTTTCCAGTATTTCTTCTATGTTGTTACTGTGGAGAAAGCAGACAGTATGTACCTGAAACCTTGCAAATCAGTCTTCAATGGTTTCTAGATCTAGAGCAAAGGAATGAAATGACTAACATTACAGTTTAGCACAAATTTTGGCCTCTATTTAATGATTGCTTCTAATGATGACCTGTGTGATCATTCACACAAAATTAGCACTTACATTTTTACTTTTTAAAATTAAAATGTTGAATACCCACTGGTATAGAATATTTGGAATAGTATGTGATAATGTAAGAGTTCCCCAGAATAGTAGTATAAATGTTTGACAAAGTCTCATAATGTCAAAGTTTAAATTATTGAATAGCTACAATTCTGCTGTAGAAAGTGCAATGTAGATTAATAGACATAAAAGAAAACATGTTCCAGACGAAGTAGCTGAGTAAATATATCATCTAAGTGGTTGATAAAGTATCTAAATTACTGTAAACAAACAATAAAATGTCTTTGAGGAAATATGTCAGAGAAGTTGCATATTGGAAGAGTAAAAAGATAAATGCAAATTGTAAATACATAAAGGGAAAAGGCCGGATGACAGTTTTTTGGTGTAAAGTGTAGGTTCCCTTGGCTGTCTGTCTAATAAATTGAAATTCTTGAACAGTAATGACTACTCCCTCTGACACAGAGTAGTGCATAGCAGATGACAGTCAATGTAAGATGGACACAATCTATTTCTGCCATTAAATATTTATAATGGAGATATTTTGGGCATTGTAATATGAAAATATTCAGTAAAAGTAAAATGTTGAGACTGAATACATCATTTATCAATTAGAAACCACCTTAATGCATAATGGAGTGAGAAATCAGATTCCCTAGATATCTGTTTTATTAGTGAGCCCAGTCCTGCAGAATATCAGTTCACTATGTACCATGCAAATGGCCTTTTTTTTTTTTTAAATAATTATCTTTGATAGTTTGAGTTTCCAACAAAATATCCATGCTGGAACTGATCACCCTGTACCTCTAAGGCTGATGATGTCAAATATATGGTTTTATGCCAAAAGTATTTGTAGAAGCATCAAAGTTCTTGTCTGCCGACCAGTGGCTAAATGCCATCAGCAGCAGAGACAGCTGGGAGCTTTTGAGATGTAGCTAAGGTAGAGCTGTGTTGTAAAAGAGTCTGTTTTTACAGAGTAGAAAAAGGTGAAAATTTAAAGTACTAGCAATGGCAGCAGGGTTGTCAATAATATTCCCTCCCAGCTAACTACAGGCAGCCTGGAAGGGGTGGAAGAATTTGCCTCTTGTGGCATTGTACCTTACTTTGTGCTAACTTTTTCTCTTTTTAGTGTATTTTTCATCCTGCTTTCAGTGGAGAACCCTCAAGTAGATCAAAAGGTAGTGGTAATGAGCTGAGCTCATGAAGCTTTCAGGAGAAAAGGGGAGGAAAAGAAAGAAAATACAGTATCTGTTTTTAGTAAAAGGTCTTGCTTGAAAAGATTGAATTTCTGATTCTCAGTGTTTTCTCAAAATGATGCTTTAAAAATATGATAAAATATTCCAAGAAAATGAAGATAGTAAGAAGTAATACTAAAATTACACTGGTAACTCTTCTAAATTCAGTATTATTTTATGTAACTGATTTATTCATTATGATTTATGGAGAACATTGATGGCCACAAAAGCTAGGTAATAGACTGGTTTTATCCTTTTAATAACAGACCTAATCCCATTATCATTATTTAATAAAAAATTGTTTTCAGAGGTTTTCTTGCATGCGTTTTCCTGAGTCGGATCTGTGATATTTAAAATTTTCTGTAGGTGACAATTTACATTTTCCAAAACACATTAAGGAACGGCCAAGTTCTTGCCACACGACGACATGATGAGCAATTAAGCAATATTAATTCCATTTTACAATGTGCACTGAGGCGAAGGAAACTGGAATGTTTTGTGCAAGGCTGCTGAGGAATTAGGCTTAAAGATGATGAGACTGTGAGGATTCCTGTCTCTTTTCAATATCCAGCTGAAATACAACAATATTCAAGAGGAAAAGTACTGACATAACTGTTTGTAAAAACCGTAAGAAAAAAGAGAATCAGAAGACAAAACTCAGGAAAATGAAGGATCGCGCTGTTTTGACCCATCCTTTGCACCAAATGACAACTCCCTGGTCAGCAGAGGCTCATCAGGGGTCTCACTGAGGTGGAGAGTGTTTTAATCCTTAGCATAATTGCTTGTTCATTCTAGTTATCTGTTGTGCGTATAAGCCAATAAATAATGATTTTCGTCCTCTTACACTGTATGTCTGACTTACAGTCTCTCTGCTTGCAGTAAAAGTTGCCTGAACAATGTGACCCAGACAAGGAGTGTTGCGCATCTTTGTATGATCAGTCCCCGAAATCCCAGTCTTGTTCCTTTTTTAAGACAAAGTAGCAAAAGTCCCATTGATTTTTAAGAGGACAGAGTCACTGGATAAGTGAGTTCTGAATTCTTATATTAAAATACAATTATGTTATTTAAGCAAGGCAACTGCCTCTAAGATAAAGCATACGTGAACATGGAAGGACCATTAGTGGGCAAAGTATACAAAGAAAAGCCCTACAAAGTATGAACTTGAATGGCCTTCATCTAAAATTTAACATTTGCTGCCAAATTTTCAAGTATCCTGTGAGCCTTAGGCTCTCAGATGAGGGTGGAGTGATGGTGTTAATGTGTTTCTCCCTGTTGCTGTTACCCGAAATGTCACCAGCTACGTCCCTTTGCCGGTGGCACAGCAGTCGGGAGGGAAGAGCCGCTCCTGCCCCGTTTCCTCCTGTTTCCATTAGCGAGAGCAGGGAGCTCTGCTGCGGCAGTGGTGGAAGCGCCGTATTTGTGCATGAGAGACAGTAGGACAAATGCCCCTTGGGATCACATGCTTTTCATTTACTACTGTGTTGAGAATTGCTTATAAACATGCCACTTTCAAATTCCCACTTCCTTCTAATTTCCCAGTTTAATTTATTTTTGGTCTTCATCAATAGTGGTTTTGGCGGTCCTGATTATTTCCCTTTATTTCCCTGGATACTTTTTATGGCTTGAATTTTTTAAAAACAGCATCCCATTGAATAATGGCTAGCATTCATGCTGAACTTTCTTGTAGATTAACAAAAAAATTACTGAATTACTGTGGCAGTTCTGTGTTCAAAGTACTGTGTGGGTTTTTTTGGTCTTTCATCTAAGATTTATATTATTTGTATTCACCTTTCCTAAAGAGATAGAACGATCTAAAATTTGGAGGAAATATATTCTGTATATAAAGAATATGAATATAGATATTTTTAAATTGTCTTTGTGTTGCTGAAGTAATGAACTGATGTAGCTATGATCTTCATTGCTATGTGAAGAGTATGGATTCAAAAAATAAGCAAGACATCTAATGGAAATCTTCCCTGTCCAACCACATTTGATTGATTTGCTTGTCTTTTGGTGAGAAATGCCACAGAGCTGGAAAATCTGTCTGGGTCTTTGCTGAAGGAGTTTGAGATATGTTTCTTAATAATGTAGCTTTATATTTAGTGGCAACTTACAAAGATTTTCCCCTTCTTTCCCCGAAGGCAAGATACAATCCAAGGTGCCTGATCAAATGAAAGCTGGTGTTGTTGAGTGTAATCAACATGTATCAAACGATCTTATTAGGCAACTTGATAGCACAACTTTCTTGAGGCTGACTGTAGGGCTTCTTGGATACACCATTTCTCTGTGGAATACCTAACATGCTGGAGGAATGTACAGAATGTATAATGCATGCTGTAGTAGCACACCAATGAAATGTGCATGGAACCAAAGAGTAAAACTCGAGTAATTGTTGAAATCTGCCACAGCTGCTGAGTGTAATTGATAAATAACTACTAATAACCAGAGTAATAACAGTTTTGCTATGCGTATGCTCAGAAGAAGTTTATGTTTCAAAGGGAGGTTCAGGTATGCCTAGGTTTTTCTCAGCTTTCAATAGCCAGGCTGCACTGTGGCTGCTTCGTGTCGCCGTTTTGCTCCACAGCAGCTCACGGTGCCATGCTGGGAGGGAGAACGTGCTCTGTGGTGGCTTTTTTGTGTTCTGGTGGACTCAGTCTGGGTGTTCGGGCTTGAACTGGGACGCAGACTAGCGTTCTGGGTAGGAGCACACAGAAGGTTACACAGGCTCAGCTGATGTGTGGTGACTGTCAGCTGCCAGAATGGGATCGCATCTGACCATGGGTTTGTACCCTTTGTTGCTTGAATTCAAAACTGTTTTTGAAAACTTGTGATCTTACTGTAAATGACTATACTAAGCGCAAGCCTAGATAGTCTCTCCACTACAGCAGAAAGACTTGAATGTTTGAGCACATTAAATTCACACAAAATAATGGGTGACTTTATAATTTAGTGCAATGATAGAGAACTCCCTCTGATCTTCTCATCTTTAATACCATTTGAGTAAGTGGTTCTTGAGCAGTTCGGACTAGTAGCCTGCCAATGACTATGTCAATTTTAATGCCAGCTTCTAAATTTTTTCGCTTTAGGTTTCTGATCCAATAACATTTTAGTAATCAGTGACCTAACAGACATACAATACTGCAGCAGTCATTTTGGTGAGGATTTTGTTAGTTAAAAGGAGATCAGACATTTTTGCTATAATTGTGACTGCGAAAATGGAGGACCAGCACAGGCAGGGGAAGAGAGAAGATCTTGCTTCTGTAGATGTGCGCTGGTGTGGCAACCAGGTCTGTCAGCCAGAAGGACAGGCAGCTAGTGAGGTGTCTAAGGACAGGGAGTAATTCCCATGAGCAATAAAGACCTTCAGCCCCTTAAAGAGCAGCTGATGAGATTTACCTGTCCTCTGGCTGAGTTCTCCTCTGGAGGTCTCCTAGGGCTGGCAGGGACCCAAGACAGGTCTTTTGAGAGAGTTGGAAAGGGCATTTACAGCTGCAGCTAAAACCCTAATGCCAAAAGCAGAGTTTGTGTGGGCAGGGAGCAATAGAGCTGGAACCCCAGCCCCCAGGGATGTTTCTTACACAGCTGGAAAAGGCTACCTTGAAGCCTGGGATAGCGACGGGACAGAGCTGAAGGTGTAGCCACAATCTCGGGGAAGGAACCACTGGACCCAAATGTCATGTGTTGCTAAACTGGAAATTTGCGGAAGCCTTTCTAAAACAGATGTTTGTATTAAATCACCCCATATCTGTAAGAATTAAGAAGTTGCTCATTTCAGTGAGTAGTTTTGTTCCAAATAAATTTTTTGTGGATTAAAATGGGGGGATTTTCTTATTTTCGTATTACTACTTCAGTTAAATATTTTTAAATAGACACTTCTTTGTTGTACTTCGAAGCCAGACTGTTTCTTAGAAATGTGTTAGTGTCCAAATCTGTCACTATAACATCTTAAACCCTTTAATTAGGTTTGCCAGTTCATAGGCAAAATAAAGTTTCTACATCAGATGTTTCTTTGAGACATGGAAGACATTTCCTTGATGTTTGGGTTATTTAAATTTTCTGCAATGCAAATTCTAGACATAGTCTTATGGAAAGCTAAATTAGCTTGAAAAACAGAGGTTCTACCAACACTGGTGTAGCACTATGGCTTGCTGGCTTTGGCTTTTTGTTGTTTCTGAATAAAACATCTTCAGAAATGAAAACTCCTCTTTCAGCTCAAGAGTTCATACAGTAGAAATTGCTCTTATGTGGCAATAGACTTTTCCTCCTTCCCCCCTCTCTCCTTCTCCTCTCTCTCCTTCCCTCTCAATTTTTTACCCAGATCTTACAATATAAAATTCCCTGTAAAGTAACAGTATAAAAATATGTTTAATTGATACACCTCCCTACATTTTCCAGAAGCTGCTGTAGCATTTAATAGCCAGACCATCCTCTCGGTGGATGGAAAAGATCTTCAGATTCAGGGTTGTTGTCTGTGGTATGAAACAGCATAGCTAATGCGATGAACCAGTCAGAGAGTCAGCATGTGGCATGGCTTCCTTCTCCTGTCAGGGCATATGCCAAAAAATATAAAAAACTTAATAAATGATGCAAGCTTTTATACTGTGTGAGAGCAAGTACTGTCCCATGGGGTTCTACCATGCATGTTCCAAGGAACAACATTTGAAAGAAAAAATGCTGTTTCGGCTCATCTGAGGGTCCTGAAGGTCCAAAGAACAAGCAGTATTTCTCGACATGTTTAGATTGAAAGATATTTCAGGGGTGTGGGAAGTTTAAGACAGATAGATATGAAAAATATTTTCAGAGCACTCGTATATTTTGCATTTAATCTTACCGTTAGAACTGCAAGTTTTCTGTTTTGTTTTTTTTGTTCTAAAATAGAAATGGAACTTTAAATAAAAGTACTCAAGCTTTCCACAGTCATATATTGTCATACTTTGTAAGCTCTTTGTGTTGAACTGAGGTCAAATTTCACATGCTGATAATGATACGAAGATTCAGATTGTGGAGTAAAGTTGGTGATCAGTAACAGCTGATTTGGGTAGCCAACTGAAAACTTTAGAAAATGTTATTATTTCAGAATAGTTCCAGCTCACATTTAATCTGTCGTTAATACAGTCTTATTCATAGGAATTAAATGCAACAGAATTTGTCTTGAGTCTAAAACACTTTACATGATCCAGCTGAAAGGTTCTATATGGCCTTCTCTTTTAGTCTTTAAGATGATATAAGCTCAGGGAAGACGAACTTGCATTTGCTTCATTAGTGATCCCCCATGTGCAGCTTCTGCTTACATTCAGAATAATGTGAATCAAAAAACTTGTGCTTATCTGTTGACTTGGAAGAAAGATAAATAGGAGTAAATGTAGGTATGCAGGGAAGATCACATGGGAGAAAAACAGCATTTGTTTTGGGCATGGATTATTCTACTAAGACTTAAAGGTAAGAATAGTCTGTAAACTTCAAATTTTTGAAGACTCAGAGACTAAAATGCTGTAAAAGTTAAACTTCTTGCTCTATAAGGAATAAGAAATATCAAATCTCGTTTTGCAATACAAGCCTGCCCCCTTAAATTAAAGCAATGGGGAATGTTGAGACATTTTAAGAGTAAATAAATATTCATGCTCTTTCCATCCTCCTAATTTGTTACAGTTTATAGGATTAAACAGGTGAGCAGCAAAAGGCTTAGGGCCTTTCCAGAAGAGGAGTGGAAGGGTTACAGGCAACCCCTTTGGAGCTTTGAAATGCAAAGACAGTCTTATTAAAGTTTATTTTACTGAAAATGGTGATAAAACACCTAATGTGCAGTGTGTGAAGCAGCTATTTTTGATATTAAAGATTCAAACCAAATTCAAAATACCTTAAAGTTGTAGTACTTTACAAAGTGTTAAGAGACTGACATTTTCCTTCCTGTCTGGGAGTGTCAGAAGTTTCTGAATCTTACTTCTAAAACTCTTGTTACTGCCTTACAGAAGTGTTTACAAATACGGTCACCTCATGGGAGCTTCTCTGAGGATTTTTCCTGGAGATAAAAATGATGTTTTCTTTAGATTCAATCCCATGGCAGCCCCAAAGATACTTTTTGGTTAGTCTCTCATCAGAAACCAGAGACTTAAAAAGCTAGAAGCAACATTTAGAATTCCGCTTCTAAAAATGATGTAATTTCCAGCTTCCAATGGGGAATTAACATCAACAGTGGATGAAATTGATCTAATTTTTTCCCTTCAGCTGGCTACTCAGGATGACCCAAGTAAGTTTATGACAGGAGCAGTTGCTGGTGCTCCAGCCCCAGCTGTATCAACTTCAGCCAACCCACCACATCGTGCTGCAATCCTGTGCAGCCACATGTTGTCTCTACTGGGTGTCAGTTGAAGAGCCTTGATCTAATTCTTGGTGTGCAGTAAATTAATTAGTATCGTTGAGAAATAAAGAAAAATTGTAAAAATGAGCACCCGTGCATTGGATCCAGAGTTTGCACTTCTGTGACAAGAAAATTAATGTAAATTAGTTTTGGAAAAGGAGGAATCCCCTACAGTGCCTAGCACTGTATCAATATATGCAGTGAAATGCAGATGGTTGAAATATTCCATCAGAAGTAGCACAAAGTTTCAACAGCAACAGGATTTGTATAGAAGCAGCTAATACAGATGTGGCTGTAATGGACATATTTTTGGGCAGTCCTGTGTTACTAGTGACTGGCTATCCAGGGAGGCAAAATTGAAGGCACGTTCTTAAGCTGATTAATAATGACATATGCATAATCTTTAATGAGCTATTAATTAGAAAGGTGCTCACATTTACAGCTTCAGCAGATACTGCAAAACTGTACTCTGGAATATCTTGTTGTGCATGAGTAGCATAGACAGGCTGAGCTGGAGGCAAACAGAAACCGCAGGCACACAAATCCTCCCAGCGTTTGCATATATGCAAATAATGCATTAGCTTTCCACAATGAATTCATGGTAGAATTAACATGCAGGTCACCCAACTTCATTTTTTTTTTGTCCCAGGCTGATCTGATTGCAGAGAAGAGAGGTGGTTTGTGCCATTGCCACCCCCACGCTGCTCTGTGGAAATCTGTCATTAGTGATTACAACTTTCATGTCTTTAATTACTGAGATACTTTAATTCAATCTGATACAAAATGGACTTAAGGCTCTGTGGATTCTTATAATGCTTTTTTTAAAACAGTGTTTCATAACGGAGCCTGAAATTTAGTTCACTGTGAACTTTCTAGAAGTTGCCAGCTGTCGGTGAGTTTGGGCCTGGTTTTGACCAAGACAGTTTATGACTTTCTGGGAAACCACATGAAAATTTGAGGTTTTGGAGGAGTTTCTTCATACTCATTATTTCATATCAGAAGGGAAAGCCCAGGATATGATTTTTTTCAGGTTACTGTTATTTTTTTAGTCCAAGTCAATAATTGCTTCTGACCACAGGAGCCCTCCAAAAGAGACAGTCTGTATCTTCATGCTAAACAGAAAAAAATGGCAAAAAAATTAGACGTATGAATAAGAAAGTGATTTATGAAGATTGTAAGTAGATCGATGGTGAGGCCAAAAATGCTACTGAGCTACATACACTACTTTTTCTCCTTCTCTGTCTCCTCCAGTGCAAAGCCTTCACTGAGCTTGGCTGTCTCTTGACTCTCATGGGTTTAAGCAGTTCTGATATTTATTACATATAAATAGATATGTAACATAACAGCATTATACTGGCAACTGTCTAATTTAAATAGGACTCACTGGTTAGTGTGCCTTGTTGTAGAAACACATGCTATTCAAGGTAGAAATAGGATTCCAGGTAACAGGCACTGCACATGAAAAAAAGAGGCAGTCCCTGCTCCTGAAGATCTTACCATCAAAGACAAGATGGGTAGGATTGAGCTGCCTGGACATGGGTATTCAGTGTCATCTAAGATAGCCTTGGGTAGCTGAAATATCCCTCTGGTTGGCATGTATGATGTGGTACCTACAGGAGACTCATTTCCTACTGGGCCATCAGCTGGAGGCCAACCATGAAACCCTGAAGCATATAAAATGACTCTACAGACATGTCTAAACACCAGGTTTACCCCAGGGATGTCCTATGTATACACTCAGAGAGAGACGTTTGCAAGAAAACATACATAATATAAGTATAGAAGTAGCTTAACTATTGTCAAAGTTCTAGTAGGTGTTACTACAGGGCAAAGTTTTAAAGAACAGTGTGTCTTTCAAACATAGCTTTGTAGAAGTTTATAGGGAGCTGTCTGGCAAGGGAGTGGTACTAATTTATTAATATGTGCAGAGTCGTAATGCGTATAAGCAAAAAGATTTTCCTAAATGTGGTTGAATGGCATCATCATGTAGGCCAACTAATGCAAAATTACAATCTGATTATCTTCCTTTTGTCTTGCGGCATTCAGTATTGATTTAACACAAAAGTAGGAGCCAGATAAAGAACAGCACTGAGTTAAATAACTAGTATAACTCATCCTCTTAGTTAAGCATTTCAAGAAAGAAAAAAGTGCTTATCTGAAGTCAAAGCTGCAACTGTCTATAAATTGCTTATAGAAATGCCCTTGGTGCCACCCTTAGAAGCATGCACTTAATTTTACTTAAAATATGGATGGTTAGCTTTGAAATGCGAAGAACATATCAGGGCATAAAAGTAATTTTAGAACAACATAACTAAAGGTACCCAGATATTCTTTATTTTGCTGTGGTCAGCAATGATGATATACTCTTCACTGCTATTGCACCTGCCAGGCAAAATGAAGAAACAGTGATGGATGGGCTTGCTGGAAAATGTCAAGAAATGGATGTATAAATCACCAAGGGTATTTTCAGTGCTTTCCTTCAAAGGTCTTGCTTCAGGAGGGGAAACTGTGCTTGCTAAGGTACTTGGGAAGAGTGAGAAATCAAAATTATGCATGGAGTGAAGGAATACCCACAGTAAGCTAATGGAGTATATTGGAAATAAAGGGTTTTCCTTGAATTTTTGCCATCCTTTTAGAGCTTGTGGGAAGAAGCATTTAGTTGCCACCCAGAGACTTGAATCTTCTTTTTTTTTTTTTAATCGTCCTTTTTTTGTTTGATTGTTTTTTTGTTTTTGTTTTCCTCAGTAAATTAGTTTTGAAGAGGAAAAACCTGCATCTTCATTTCGCATGGGCTGAAATCCTATTTTATGAGTGATGATCCATGCTGGATGTGCTTTGTGACATGAGGACCATTCCCTGTGGTGTGGGGCTATGTCCCTACTGAGCCCCATGTTGCTTCTCAAACTGGTCTGTCTCATTGGGCTCTCAGTTTGTCCCAGTTAAGCCATCTTCCTCCCTTCTGTGTGCTCCCAGAGTGGCCAAAGTTGAAGCCCAAGACAATACAGACACATAACATGTGGAGAATCCTTTAATGATTGTGTATCACCAGACTACTGTTTCATGGTGACTATACAGAATTATCAATATACAAGATTTTCACTCTCTGCACTTACATTTCAGTACCATATGGGAATTAGTACAACATTTCCTGAAACTAGAACCTACGAAAACTGGCTGATGCTGCATCTTTTTGTTCCTGTCAGCAGCAACAGCAGAAAAAGCAGAAGAGCATGAAAAATGTGGAATGCGAACCTTTTGAGGAGAGATGAAGTGGGAGAAGAGGCGCCCAACCTCAGGTGTAGATAAAGTATTTCTACAAGGGTCAGCTGACAGTCTGTCACTACAACATATTATAAATCATTCCTGCCTATAAGTTAGCTACTGTTTTCAGTTTCTTCTGGTGAAAGCAAAAAGTGCAAGTTACCTTACCGTTTGCAAATATATAATAAGTTTTTCTACAGAAATTGACATTTTCGTTGCTTTCATCCTGCAATGAAGGAACAATATGGTTCAATGTAGTTTTCTATTTTTTAATCTTTTACTTTGCCCTGATATTACGCCAGAATCTGCTGGGAAGGGAAATATTAATCTCTATGCTCTAACATATAGTAAATAGGATTTTTGAATATGTAAATTGTAAATCTAGGTGGAACTGGAAGTTCATTAGCTTGTTTAAAGGTTGTTTTCAAGAAGCATTTAATAGACTCTAGCCACTAATCTTATCACGGGATTACACTTGCTACATATATCAGTGAAATTCAGGAAGGATGAATAGGAGGAATGTGTCTTGGGTTGATAGGAGCAACACTGCTCTGAGAAAGATGCAGTTTATAAACAACTGCTGCTGACAAAGCAGAGGAGAAGATAACCCCAGTATAGTCAACTAAAATCACCTGAAATATTTTGAGGAGAGATATCAGGTTTCCCCAGCAGGCTGGCCAGTCTCCCTGTGTTACAAGGCCTTTTCCATACAGCCATTCGTGTTCCTTGCTCAGAGAGGTTGGCACTGATGGTGCTGGGAGGCTGATTTGCAGCCTCTCTGATCCGTGGCAACTATTTTTATATTCTAAGAAGGTACGAGTAAAACTACCCAGCTTAAATTTTATGCAATCTTCATGATTTTATCTGTCTTCACCTTTTCCAAACCAAATATTCACATTATTCTGATTTTTTTTCTTTATGCAGTATCATAAATGTTATGCTTGGAGACTCATCCAGTCCAATCTCCTCTTGATATCAGGCTTCAAAATATGTTGGATTACTTTTGTGTTATGTTCGGTAATCTGGGTCAGGCTGCACACAGAGGTTCTTGGGAGTGTAAACGCTTGGTTTGTTCTACACCAACGGCGATGCAGAGAGACCCCCATGTCCCTGCCCCTCTGGCCTCATGTCAACCAAATGAAATGTTGGTTTACTTTGGCCTACGTGCTTCACCCATCCAATGTCTGTCCACCCCTGGTGTGTTGGGTAGGCGTGGACGTATGTGGTGAAAAACGCAGGCAAAGGAGTGTGTGTACCATAGCAGGCTGTTAACTGAGAGATAAAAATAACATCTGTACCTTGTACCATCCAAAATGACACTATTGAACATCCCTGGACCAAGATGTTTAATTTTTTCTGAGTTGTACAGTAATCGGTGCCCTCCAAGACATGTTCATGCACCATGAAAGCTTTAATTTTGATGCTACCAGCCAGGTTTATGTACTAAGGGCTGGGTTCCTAGACTGTGCTCCAAAGAAAAAGGGAGAAAGAAAGAGAGATTTAAAACATTTTTCTTAAGACTGCTATCCTGTGGAACTTTTAAGGGATTATAGACCATTTCAGAAGATACTGAAATCTTCAGTCACGAGTATTTTTTTACAGAAAACATCAGAAAAACATCACAGAATGTGCCAACTGTGGCTTTCTCTTACCGTGTGATCCTGAGTGTACGTGCAAGTGTTAAAAAGTGAGTATTTTAAAAGAAAAGTTGGCAGCAGAACATCTAGCATTTTCAGCAGAAAATGTATATTTCCTTTGATGTGGATCATGTGTTAGCAAAGAGGGATAATCAGAAAAGATCATATTCTCTCAATATCATATATAATACATTTATAAATAATTTTCATCAGATAGACTAATTTAACAAACTTTGGTGTTATGTGTTGCTGTTTTGGGATATTCTTGCAGCTGTAATTTCAGGTCATTAATGTTTATTATGTTACCATCTGGTTTTGTATCATTAAACCTTGCCCGATTGTTTCAAAATTCTCCAAAACTTTTTATTCCCATATTCATACTATTCCTGGTTTTGCACAGTTTATTAAAAGCTCATATAATATTATATGTTAAATCATAAAGCATGTGTGGTTTTGCTAAAAATCGTGCCAGTAATCGTGTCCAGTACTTTGAACACAGATCTCTTGTCTAGCAGGAATGTGACAGCACTAGGGATACAAAAGCCCACTACCTTTGTGTTAGAAAAAGAGCTTTCAAAAGTCATTTGGGCAAAACACTTAGTGGAGAGAACAACCCATTGTACAGGTGAGCGCTCCACAAAAGCACTCTCTATATGTAAGCTGAGACACTAAAGAAACACTCAAGAAAAGTCTGAATTATTTATTTCCACGTTATCCTTTAAAAGCACTTTCAGATCACTCCAAAACACTCCTGTCAGCACATAGTAATCTCAGAAACTGGAGGAGATGAAAGACATACTACTTGGGAGAGGCTTTGGAGAATGGAAGTGCAGGTAACTGTCACTTAAATGGGCCAGCGCGGTCTTTCTGTAGTTCTTTAGACACTGTGATAGGACTGAGACATTTATTTTAATTTTTCAGACAGTTTTGCCTTCAAAATCCCCAGGCCTTAGTCATCACCACATGACACTGCTCAGCTTTGATCCACACAGAGAACTTGCCTGTCCTCAAAACGGGGCTCAGAGATGCGGTCAGCCCCAAACCTTTATTCCTGGTTGGATGAGCTAAGGGAGAGAGGGTGTCTGTACCCTGAATGTGTGTGAAAGTGTGTGGATCATCCCCTAGGTTCTTCCAAGAGAGACAGGACAGGCAGCATCACAGACCCTGAGATGACATTTAAATCACTGCCTAGCACAGAGCTGTGGCGCAGGCAGCCCCTCATTCCCTCGTGCCATTTTTTCAGTTCAGCCTCCTTGCTGAGTGACTTAAAACAATTCTCCGAAAAATGTGCGAACAAACCTGCAGTTTGACTCCGCTGTAGGTGTCTGCTGGTGCCGTGCGATGTTCCCTCTGGATCTGGCAATCAGACTAGCAAGGTAACGAAGCACAATGTCAAAGGTGATCCCAATGGGTCATTCTTGCAGTTTGTTGTGTTGGTGGCAGCATTTATTGGCATAAATACGGAGTCCCTTACTTCGCTTTGGTGCTAACAGTGTGTGACAGTGTGCTCAGGTCTCTGTCACCCAGCTGTCTTCGTTGCTTCTTCATTCCTTTTCATCTGCTTCGTGCTAACGTTTATTTTCTTCCTTGAAAAGATAAAAGGAATAGAACAGACGATTTCTTCCTACCATATTTTTAGATTTCTTCTTTCTGTCATTTTCAATGAGAAGGAAATGAAGAGGATGAAATTATGAGAGAGTAAGTTTGGTGTAAATGTTTATTGCCAAGAAGTGTGAAATTATACAGTTCTGGTTTACAGTGATGCATTACCCCTAAGATGATGGGTTTTTTAAAATTGGCTTTTTCATAGTGCAGAAAGACTGCTGTTAGAGCAATTATTTTTGTGGAGTTTCAAAAATCATAGCTGTGGTTTACACTCTATTGAAAATCAGTGGGATACGTTTAAAGTACTGTTCGGCTTCTTAAAAATCCCACCAAGGATGTGGGCTTCCAAGGATGCTAAAGTACTAATTCAGCTACTTTGAACTATAATATTGTTTTGAGGTGAATATCTCCCTTGCTCTATTGGAAAGGAAACACATCAATCTGGTTTCGACAGTCCCACTGCAGATCTGAGGGCAGGACTGAGGCCGTTCAGATGGAGCCGGTGGCTGTTTGGCCTTTTCTGTCAGCGCAGTTTTATGTTGGGTGATACGGCCAAGGTCACAGGAGAGAATACCACAAAACTTGGATAGTTTTGCATATGAAGCCAACTTTTTTCTTATGTGCCAAAGCCATTCCAGGCTTATAAATGAACAGCTGATAACGTAATTTGACCTGATTTTAACTGCCCGAATTTCTCATTAAATCTGTGGAATTTGATGCTATTGAAAATCAGAGAAAATATCTGTAACAAGACTTCATCATGGGAAAATACTGATTTGTCAAAATGGGAAAGGTTTCTTTTCAGTGTGTTGCCTTGCTCATGAAATATGAGAAAGATGCTTTGAACTAGTGTGAACATTTTATTTAAACAATATTGTGGAAAAAAAATCAAAATTAATATCCTCTCATAATTCAATTTGGTGATTAATATATTTCTAAAATGAAACCGAATTAGAATAAAGCTTTTACAAAATATTGAAAAGAAATGCTTGCCTATTTTGCAATTTTTAAAAAAATATTTTAAAAACTTTTCATTGTGGTTCAAGATGAGAAAAAATCGTCTCCCAGACCTCTTGAAATGATAATAATTCAGTACATAGGTAATATCTGAAAGTACTAGAGTTTGTCAACTTACAATATGCAGAAATATAAAGCCTTACCATGAAACAAGAACAGAATATGGAATTCCTAGAAATCCTGTTGAGCTAATCTGCTCCTCCTGCCGGAGAACCCCCTGCAAGTCTCTTACATCGCTAAATCAACTCTGCACTGTAATTTTTTAGAGATGACCTTACAAGGATGTAATTTCCCCAGATTTTCTAGTAACCTCTGCTCATAGGTTAAACAAGCTTTTCTCTTCTGTAATGGAAATATCTGGAAGACAAACCTGTGATATTTATTGTACTTTACTGAACAAAATCTGTATTTCCCTTCTGAAATGAACCAGATTAAATTTTTGTGTGTAGGATGATTTACAGACTATAAAAGATAAATTGTGAAGAAGGCTCTGTCCCCTTTTAGGTAAACAAATATTTGTTTGAAGGGAAATGTGTACAAGTAGGTAATGAACTAAAATAAAACGTGATTTGCTCTAGTTAGAACTTTGTTTTCCAGATATATCACACATCATGTTTACAAAATTTAACATTAAACTGGGTGCAAAAATTTTAAATATGCATGACATTTAAAACTTATGGTAAGTAACATAGAAATTGTGCATTTGTCTAACAGGTGAATGAACTACTATTGTTCTTATCTGCTCTGATGGAACTTCATCATTTAAAAACTAGATAAACAAAACCTTCCGATGTTTTGGGAATTACTCACTGGTTGCACACTTGCAATTTTTTTTTTTTTTTTTTTTTACATAGAATTTAGTCATACCTAGATTGGTATAAAAAATCATAAAGGTTTTTGTGTATCACCATCATCTTCCCTACATGTGGGTGATTAAATTTTAACTCCTCCTGAAATAGAAATAGTATTCAGCAAGCAGCAGAAAAAAGCTAAAGAAATGGTACAGCATCTACTCTTGGTGTAAATCAGCACACCTGAGCTTGGTGAAGACTTCCCTGGTTTAACCAGATGAAAACTAGACTCACTGAATTTCATGTTTTGCCTTGAATTCCACCCATGGCATTCACAATTTTTTAAATGTGGAAAGTGTGTTGTGGTGTTTTGTTTTTTTTTTTTTTGATTTTCCTTAGAAACAAAGCTTTTTATTTCCCATAGCTTGGGAGGTGGTCATTCTGTCAACATGTTTAAATCCAATGGACAGAAAATTACCCCAGAGAAAGAAAAAAGTCAGAAAGAGCTCAGTCCTCATTTAATAACACTGAGTCCCCGAGGAAGAAATTTTTTTGGCTTTGATGCTGTGGGGGAGAGCGTGAGACTGGGCCTCCGTTCCCTTGGATACAGCAATATGGCCATGCTCAAAAAAACTTTGAAAACACCTTTCATCAGTTTTGCTGCTCAGGGAACTACCTAATTACCTATAAAAATGGTCTGATTACAGCATATTATGAACACCGATAAATACAGTCACTTCATTTTAGAGCCAAAGAGGGACCTGACTTCTGACAGTCTTCAAAATTCCTCTGTGACAGCTTGCTGGGTATTTATCCGTAATCAATGTGTTATGTTTCTGACAAGGGGTGCCAACATCATATCATCATTGTGGCTCTTTTAAGCTGAGTACAGCCATTGGGGCTCATGGATGACGTTTGATGCTGAAATTCTGGCATGCCAGCATGTTGTCTTGCCATTCTCAGGTTGAGACAGACTCTGTAACCAGGCTAAGATGAATTTCAAAGCAAAACATGGATACTTTAGTACAAATTATCTGATTTATTAAGTAGATTTATATCTGATTTATCTAAGTAGAACATCCACTGGACTGAAGTTGGTAAATTACCACATCCAGCTTGCAAATGCTGTGGAGATTTTGATTAACAAAATTAACAAAAATCACATGATATTTTTTTTTTTAATTAAAAATTCCACCATTTTCTACAGAAAGGAAACTTTGACTGCTGTATGTCAGGCGTGTAGAGTCAGGTCTCCTTACTGGCAGCTGTGGAGCCCTGTGGGAAACACGTGGCATTTCTCTGGCCCTGCAGCTGCTCCTCTCTGGCCAGCAGCTTTGGAGGAGGCACCAACAATGAAATTAATATACTTGATATTTTTTGAGAAGAGCAACAGGCTTTGCTTGAGTCTCAGCAGGCCAGAAATAGCTGAAGTAGGCTTCTCTGCTGGCAACTCTTGCCCTTGTATGAAAATCTCTAAATCTTTAATGGTAGCTGTGCTCCTTTGCTTTTGCTGCCCAATTATTTTTCATATATTTGGGTGTGCCTTTGATTCTGCACATGATTTACATATGTTAGTTTAGAAAATAACACTCGGAAAGATAAGATTTTGCTCTGCTAGCTGGAGAATTTCTTTCTTCCCGTACAGGACAGCATTTGCTGTTTTATAGATGTGTCTGTAGTTCAATCCCCTGGAAAAACAGGAGCAGGGAAGATCATTTAATAGTCTTACCACTTGCTCACCCATCTTTGAACACACATCAAAGCAGCAGTTCAAGGGCGAAAAAATAACTATTTTATTTTTGTAGAATAAGTTTGTGAGGGCAACTTAGTAGTCTGGTAACTGTGGCAACAAGGGAATATGTTTGCTATTTGCTTTCATGTAGATTGAAAAAAGGAAGTAATTTCTTCTAATAAAAATGTGGTGTGTTTTTTCTTTTTTTCTGTTGATGAAATTATGGAAATTGTGCAAACAGATTTCAAGCTGCTAAAAATGTTTTAGTGCACTGTACCACATTGTAACTAGTACCTTCACGCAATGTTTTCTTAAGAAATAGTAGTTCTGGAATTTTATTGAAAAATTTAGTGTAAATATAAATTTAAATTATTTTTCTTTGTACTGTGTAATTGAATATTTATTTTCAATGAATTACCCTTTGAGCTCCAAAGTAATTTCTACCTGGAAATTTAGAGGGATGCCCTGATTAACTTGCACTAGAATGCTCTAAAAGGTGAAATAATAGCATTGCCCTTTTATGCTATACTGTGAATGAATACGACAGGTTAAGGTCAAAACAATTAGCCTAAGACTGCCAAAACAAGCATGCTAAATTTGGTCAGTTTACTCAGGTTAATTTTCAGTGTGGAGAACAAGCTTTGATTTAAGCAATTAAAAAGAATCTGATGGCCACAAATCCATGCATGGCCAAATGATAAAAATAATACCAGTGGCTGAAAATTCAGTGATGTGGCTGTAAGTTTTGTCTCAGTAAGTGTTTAGTTAAACCTTTTTCCATGATTATTGGCAGAAAAATTATTACTTAAGGTTCAGGACACTTGCCTATGTTTTGAAAAATACATTAGTTAGTCAAATGGCTGAGGCTAAGAAGTGACTGAAAGAGTATTTTTGTTTTGCAGAGAATACCTATGTATTCCCTTCATGTCAATAAAAGTTTATCTTCCACTCAGTTTGGATATAAATAAAAATAGTAGTTAACTTTTGACTATGTACCACCTGCAGTATTCAGGTGTTAACCACCATGCTTTAGTAGTCAGCGTCTCCTTCTTACCTCATCAGAGAGTGCCTGTCCCAAAATTGCTTGCTGCCTTGTTTCACATTACCAGTTTAATTAGCTAATGAGAAACACCTTGCAAACCATACAGTATAAGCTTCTTCTAATGTTGTACTCTCCTTCACTATTTCTCTCCGGACCTGTTCATTGAGGGCAGCCTATCTCCTGGTCAGCAGGTTTGCTAATACAGTGTTTACTGCTTACAGCTATCTGGATGGTAATAAAGAGATAATTTGATGAAAAAAAAACCAACCCACCAGGTTGTATTGTCCCTGTTCCTGAACCAGAAACTCTCTGGAAATCTTTCTGCTGCCTGGGCTTGACCTGCTTGCAAGTGAGCACTTGTGATCTTCGAAGGTACGGAACAAAAGTATATGTGATATAATTTGTTTTCCATATTGTGTTATTCTCTACTGTAGTTTAGCTGGTACTAGTGGAAATATTTGATTCACAGCATTGCATGAAGGACCAGATTCAGGTTATTTTTGACTTGTGGCCGCCACTCTCCTGAAGCTATTCTACATTTATTTTTCACTTATGTTCAAGCAAAGTAGCTACAAAACACAGCCTTAGCAACCTATGGTTTCTTTTAAGATTTTTTGGGTTTTTTCCTTCAGCTTTTTGGCTGAATTTTTTTAGTGTGGACCTGCTTGAAGTAAGTGATACTGCAGTGCAGAGCAGGCAAGAGATTGCAGTGATGATGTTCTGGGCTTGTTTGGTTGCTGTTCCTCATCTTTTGACACTGTCCTAGAAAAGAGATAAAAGTAGCCGATTTAAATTCAACTATGCAAATGATTTTTAGTGTTTATGTGGTTAGAATTCTGTGAATGCAGCTTGTGGAGGCTGGGTGTTTAGAAATGCTGTGATAGAGGAATATAGCTTCTGGTAGCTAAGCCAAACTTCTTTCTCTAATATTGATGTATTTAAGATGCAATGGGAAAAATCCAGTTATCCACGATATCTTATAGAGGTCTATGATAAGGAGGATTATAAGGGCAACTATGAACTTGGTGCTTTCAGCTCATAAAAATCCTTGTAAAACCAAGTAAAATTATCTGGCTGCTGAAGAGACAGGGTGCCTGGCTTTTGGTATCAGATTTGAATATTAGTACTACTGAAAACTCTAAATTTTGGTTTAGTTTTGAAGGCAAAACTTCTGTTTTAGTGTTCTGAACAGAATATATCCTATAACTTCTAATATCATGTTAATTTTATTCTGAATTACCTCATAGTTTAGAGTGAAATGTAATAAGTCTTAAATAGGAAGATAGTGTTTAAGTATTTACGGTGTCTAAGTGATGTAGTTGCCTGTGAGTTTATGTCCACTTTGGAAATGAGAAGTAGCCTTAGAATTAGGATTTTTAATATTCTTTTTGTGGTCTGGGTTATCTTCTAAAAATCAAATATTTTTCCTTAGTTCAGAGCTCTAAAGGCAAATCAAGGTGGCCTATCTGTCAAAGGCTTGCACTTTTATTTTACTACTTTGGTTAAATATGCTCTATCAACAAGTTTCAAGGCATGTACCCAATCCATCTTCAGAATATTATTTTCACCTTTAACCAAAAAGACAGGAAAACAGCCCCACTACTGAGGAAAGCAGGGAAGGAGACTCCTCTTTAGCAGCCACAGGTGTTTGCTGCTTGGGCTCCTGACTGCAAATCCGCATACCACTAAATTTGTGCTGATAATACCATATGTGTGTTTATCATATTCAGAATTGAGATGATTGTAAAGAATGAGCTCAGTGAAAGTGTAAAAAAAAAAAAAAAAATTTTTTTTTTTTTTTTTTCCTTTCTCCACATCCCTAAAGTATTCCTTACTTAAAGTTGAATCTAAAAAATGCCAGAGAAAGAATGGAGAAAAGGTTTAACAAAGATCAGGAAAGCTTAAAGAATGGAATTCAGTATTTTAAGAGAAGACCAATTTTTATTTATTTATTTATTCATGGAAAATAAGTTTAATATTAGATTAATACCAATATGAACTGAGTTCACAATTGCTGGAATACCAAACCAAAGTCACAGTGTAAATAATATTGTAGCCAGCACTGGTAACCTTATAGGTTCATAGTAAACCAGGTCACTGAGCTAAGCCATTGGGAACTAAAGTGGCTGAAAAACCCAAATGCTGATGCAGTACAGGAGACCTTAGGAACCATTAGCTCATGGTGGTGCTGGGGCAGGTGGTTATGGGGACACAACAACTAATAATAGCAGTTTTTTGATGGAGCTTCTCGTAGATTGGTCTTGGGATCAATCATGTTTAAAACGTTTATTGATGACTTCAGCACAGATACAATTACGCTTGTATGATTTGCTGAAGATGCAAAGCGAAGAGGGCTTGTCAATGTGGCCTGAGATGCCCTGCAGGAAGAAGTGTGTGACCTTGATTATAGTAATAGAAATGAAATGAAATTCAATACTACAAAGTGAAAGGTCTTTCCCTGGCGGTTAACAGTAAGAATGTAAGCTATCGTCTGGGAGCTGATTGTGCAGTGGGATATGGGATTTTAATGTACAGTAGGTACAGTCAGGCCTCTTTATGCTCACAGTTGTCATCTTTTAAACTTATGAAGCAGGTTTTGTGATTATAAAAGAGTTAATGCATGTTGCGTTTTTAATAGTTTTTCTTATGACAGCTATTAGTTGTTTCACTTACCTGGTTCATGAGCTGTTGTTATGTGTATGTAAATCTGATGGGGTGAATGACACGAAGAACCTATCTCCTTGTACTTACCTGTGAGATAGGGAGGGCAAAGAAAGGGAGGAAAATCAAAGAAAGAAAATCCAGCATTCTTATAATCTTGATCAGCAGCTTGCTTACTTTTTAGCTGAATGTTCCCCCCCCGCCTTGTTCTTGTAAGAGCTCGAGGAAAGCTTTGAAGCTGCACTTTACTGCTCTTGTCCCCAAACACTTCATGTGCATAAACACAGGGGCAGCACTGGAAATTCGGTGCAGCCCGTGGGCGTGCGGTTCAACTCGCCAGGGTGGGGCCTCGCAACACCCACCCCAGCGCCTGGAGCTGTTCTCCCCGCCAGACCTCAGTACCACAGGGCTGTTCTTCACACTTTTTTCCTCACTGCTGGGCGTTTTGCCCTTTTAGAAATATGTTTTCCCTGAGGCCCCAGCTGTGCCTCGCTCGGGGGCCACGTCAGAACCAGCTGTGTGCGGGGGGGTGGCCCCAGAGCCCCCCAATACACGCACAGCGGGAAAGTGGTGCCAAATGTCAGGAATTTGGGAAATCCTTGGTATCGCACCATTTTTGGCAAACCACAAGAGGAAGAAGAAAGCAGTCGGTGAGTCAGGGGATGCTGAGCTCCCCTCAGCTTTGAGGTGGAAAATGGCGGACGTGTGGGTCACCCTGTCAGGGGACAGCTGGTCCCCTCTCCTGATGCTACTGGGCGGGAAAAGGCATATGCAAGCCCTGCTCACATTCAGTGGAAAAACTAATGGAATAGGTATGTAAATACAGTTACAGTGATATGTGTAGTGTTAACTGGTATAGCATGTATTCAAGAAGCCCTCACTCTCCTCCTCCTCCACCAGCAATGCTCCTCTGGCTGCCTGTGAGCTGGTTTGGTGGACCAGTCCAGATGACAGGGTAGAGGATCGGGACAGGACGAGGGGTCATGGCTTTAAATTGAAAGCATGTAGGCTTAAATTGGGTACAAGGAAGAAAATTTTTTACAGTTAAGATGGTGAGACACCAGAATAGGTTGCCCAGAGAAGCTGTGGATGTCCCATCCCTGGAAGTGTTCAAGGTCAGGTTGGACGGGGCTCTGAGCAACCTGGTCTAGTTGAAGATGTCCCTGCCCGTGGCAGGAGGGTTGGACTAGATGATCTTTAAAAGGTCCCTTCCAACCCAAACCATTCTATGATAATGAATGTTTCAGGAAAAAATCGGAGTGGTTACACGTCAGACTTGTTTAATATATTCTTTAGTGGCCTTGACATAAATATGAGTGTACTTATAAAATTTGCTGAAAATACAAAACCAAGAAGCTCTACAGGAATAAACCTGCTGGCCCAGGAGGCCTTGTTCAGTTTGGGATCACCTGAAATTATTTTTTCATGTTTCTCAGTCATTGAACTGAAACTCTTTTTCACGCTGTTCTAGTAATAATAGCATTTATTTGCGATGTGCTTTCCTGCCTTTCATATAATGCTGCTAGCGGGAGCAGAGAGAGAGGGAAGATGAACAAAAATGTTTGTCTATTTCTGGAAGAAAGCATAAGACCAAAAGAAACCAAATGGGGAGAAAGCATGTTCAAGCTAGTAAAGAGTAAACACATGGGGGAGAAAAAGCATTATGTATTTTGCTAAAGCACCCCCAGGTTGATGTATCACAGTGGAGAACTTTCTTTGGGAGCAAAAGTCAGGTTTCTTATGTTTCTATCAAGGTCTTAAAAGACACAGAAGACAAAATATCTAGGCATAACATATGGTTGTTACTGTAATAATTTCAGATATCCAGTGAAAATTTTGAAGTTATTCAAGTGTGGAGCTGTGTGTTGTGGGTGCAGATCCTCACCAACAGTGGCCTGTGACTGTTGTGCTTTACCTTGGGTGTTCTGGCTGGTGAAGGGGGGGATTAAAGCCAAAGCTCTGTTCTCACTATTTGCTGAAGGAAGTCAGTGAACACATAAATAGAGTATTTCGTACCAAAACAGATACAGGGATTAATAGTCTCTAGATGATGGGGGCTTCTGAGTCTGAGTACTTCAGCAGTCCAGGATCCAAATGACCAGTTAGACATGGTAGATGGACAACAAAGCACTGGTTTATCGTGAAAATCTTGGCAGGAATGGCAGTGGAGAGATGAAGAGTTTGCTTCTGGCAGGTATTTGGACGCTTGTGAGGTATTTTATCTTTTTGCAGTGTTTTGGCCACTGCAGGCATGGCAACTGGTAGGAACCAGCTCAGCAAATATAAACCTCAAAGAGGTGGGAAGAGAAATGGGAGAGCAATGCGGGAAGGGGCAGGGAGGTTCAGAAGTAACATTCATAGCAGCTTTGTATTCATGCTGGGGTGTGTTGACGTGTTTTCTTGGGAAGTGTACTTCCTGGTGTGATTGTGGCCATGGTGTGGAAGGTCTGGTTGGGGTTGTAGCATACTTGATGGCTCTGGGTTTGATTTTCTGCATGCTTCTGGCTCTGCAGTCACCTGAGCTAGCAAGCAGAATACGTTTGGCTGGACTCTCTGAGGATCAGCAGAGGTGACCCATGTTGGCTGCCATGATGAGCACTACTTAGGGAGCATCCTAAAATAGTATAGCCTTTATGGAACTTGCACTTAAAAAAAACCCCATAATCTTACCAAGCGAAAGCTTCAGTATTGTGCAACCAATGTGCTTTGATAAGTGTGGGAGTGTATCTGATGGTTTTCAAGGTCATTTTTCTTTATTGTACATTTATAGCAGCTATGTAACATTTATTGAATAATGGATATCTGCTTTCTCTAGAGTATGCAGAATTGATTTTTTTGGTGAATTACTGATTGGATTGATTTTATGCTTAAGACAGTATGGGACAATTAAGTGTATAAGTTACTTTGATCTCTCAGATACTTTGCTTCATCTACTGTAGCAAGCTAAAGCTTTAGGCTTATTTATCATGACAATTACAGAATCTAGAAATGAAAAAGGCCTCTTAACTCCTCTAGTCCTTCTCCTGACTGGACAGGAATTTTGCTACTGTATGTTCATTACTAGTTTTTTCCTCCCCCCCCCTCCCCCCCGCCCCACCCCATCCTAGACTTGTCAAGGGATGTAATTTTTTTTTGTTTTCCCTTATCTCAGTAGATTTTTTTTTAATTATTATTATTTGAAGGTATTGTTAAGTGGACTATATTAAGCACATAGGTGAAAATTTCATTGCAGTTGTATCTGCTTCCTTTGGGATTAAACTTCATCTTTAGTCAGGAAGATTTTCCTGATATTCAGATTAAAGTCTCCGTTATAGTTTTTTTTCTTGCCTTTTAGGTACTCCAAAGAGAAGGTGGGAGGGGGTGGGTTGGCCCTGACAGTTGTTATTGTTAGTAGGATGGAGAGCTTGTTATTAGATTGGAAGAGAATTATACAGATGCTGAAGCAAATGACAAGCTTGAATCTGCAGAAGAGATGAAGAGGGATTCACAATAGATTTGTCACAGTGTGATGGGTACTGAAGTATTTTCTTTGTTTTCATGGAAAGGGACAGGAGGTGACCTCCTCGGCGCAGTATCTAACCTTTTCAGGGTGGATTTTTCACTTGCTGGTGTCATATGAATAAATAGACAGCCCTCTGTTCTGAATAAGTTGCTAAATACTTCTGCATTTACCCCCTGGACTCTTCTTTCTCTTTTGCTGGTACTTGTACAATCATGGTGTTGTATTGTGTTATTGATAGCACAATAACATCCACTCACTTTTTTGCCCTCAGGCTATCCTTCCTCCATAGTATTTATATACCATTACTGCAATATCCAAACACCTCAGTCTTTATTGCTTTTTCCAGTTCTCCTATGGATTAGGCAAATGCAATTATTATCATTTTACAAGTACAGGACTGAGGCCTTTGAAAACTAAAGGCCATAAACTAAAAGATATTTAGGCACCTAAATGTGTAAAGTGCCTAATGTGATTTTTCTAAAGCATCTAAATATATTAAGCATCTAAATCCTGCTGACTGCTATTGAAGTACCTAACTCATCCAAATGTTGAAAAGTGCAGATCGCTGCCAATCTGTCTCTCTTCATATTTAGTTAGATAAATATTTGAAAACATGAGTTTAGAAGACATAGGAAGACCCCCAACTGGTAACCTACTACATTAACTTCTTTTCTTCAGATGTTCAGTTTTATATCAATTGGCTATTCTACTTGTAAGATCATTTGTAATACTTTATCTTGAAATATTATAAACATGGTACTTTAGCTATCAAGTTTCTTAGCAATTCAGCAACAGTACCACACTTAGATTGAATCATGTTTAGATTATATTGCTCCTAAACCAGCTGTTTTCTTAATGGCATTTATCAAAGCATTTTTGGAGCTGTTATGTCTAAATGCTGAATGTACTTTTTCAGTTAGTAGCTCAGTAGGTAGGAAGGAGATTGTGTACTGCCATTTAGGTTTCTGGATAAAAGCTATGTTTCATATTTCTGTTTTTTAAATGTTAATGGCATTTGATAAAGTGGTAAAGTATAACAGCTGAATTTTACACTCCTGAATTAAATCACTTAAGTCTGGGAGGCTGCATTATTGCATCTTTATTGCAAGGTTTCTCGAAAACTCCGGAGAGCTGCAGGTGAACCATTTATCCAAAGGCTGCGTGAAGCTCCTGGCAGGTCCCCTCTGCGCTTGTGTGCTCCAGCAGCTGCTCCATGCACACTTCAGACATCTCCCATAAAGGGCCTTTCCTTCCTTTCATCATCATCCTCTTGCCTCAAGGCAAAGCAGGAATGAGAAGAGGACCCAGACCCTGGGCACATCTTTTCTTTGGTCTGTACTTGCATTTTGGAGGTGGACATGTGACCCCACTGGAGCAGCTTACCCCAATGTGTGCAATTCAACCTCCGAACTCCAGGGCTGCAACAAATCAAAGCCTGGCACTGGCCTCCCACCACGATCTCTGTAGTGAGTGGCCTCTGTTTTAGACAGAGATCAGTCTCGGGCCTTAAAATCTTCACCTCCATGTGTGCCCCCAGAACAGTTGAAAAGCACCTGGCAAAGATGAGCCTGACTCCTGTGTGATCTACTCCAGATGAACCTGTTTTAGCAGGTGAGCTGGACTGGATGATCTCCAAAGGTCCCTTCCAACCCCAACCATTCTCTGATCCTGTGACTTCTGGCCATGGCAGGGATATCCCGAAATGAGGCATTTAGCTGTGCCTGAGCTGTGGGTGGGTGATCTGAGCCTGGGGTGAGGGCTGTGGGCAGAAAGGTGACAGGGTCAGAAAATGGCACTGGCACTTGCTCTCTCCAAATTACCCCCATGAAACTACTGGATTGGGTTTCTGCAGTGCTATTTGTAAAACATTGACCGTATCAGGTATCAGACATGTTCAGCTGTAAGGGCCTTACCTTCAGGTGGTTAAGGGGCTAAAAAGCAGTTACAGGTGTTACATCAGTGCCACTTAATGGTAATTTTACTTTAGCCTGACCTCCACCATCTGGTGGCTTGGCAGCAGACAGCTTCACCTGGCCCCTTTGCTGCAGACACTGATCTCTGCACACCCCATTGGGCTTGGTTGGTGATGGCTTTCTGATCTGCCACAAAGATAATGCAGTTAAAAAATCAACCTGCATGTATTTAATATTGTATCTCCCTTTTGTAAAAAACAGTTCTACAGTTCTCTCAAAATGAGAGCTTCCTGACAGTGCTCTGATTTTTGTTATTCCATATTCAAACACTTTAATTTTTTTTCTTCCTCTTCCACACTGTAGAAAGGACTTGCATTAGAAGATTGATACTTGCTCAAAGAGGCATCAGGTCACTTTATCAAGCAGTAATTTGGTTTCCAAGCGGCTAAAACATTATTGAAGTCAAAATAATTTAAGCAACAACACTTCTGACATTGAATTCAGATCTATTTATAGCCTACAGCAGCAAAATTGCAGTTGAAAGGCCCACACTTACTTTTAGTGAAATAATTATTAATCTTCCACTCTCCAATTAACAGGATATAATTGTATTTTTCAGTAAGAAAATTTCTTTATACTCTACTGGAAGTAGTTGACACTATATTTGATTTTAGCTATCTATAGGACATGATTAAGAACAAACAAACAAAAACCCAGCAACAAACAAAAAAGCCCAAACAAAAATCAAACAAGCAACAAAAATAAACCCCACAAACAAGAAATAGAACCAAAAAAAAAACCTTCTTAAAAATAACATTGTGGGTGGCCCCACTGAATAGCTGCAATCTACTCTGGCAGTGGATTGCTTTCATAGTTTTATGTGGATAGAATTTAGGGGTTTTTTATTATTCAATAACTTTTTCATGTTTTCTGCTTGTGGAACAAAACAGAATATATTTTCTAGTGAAATTCTTTAAGAGTATTGCTGAAATAAAGAAGATCCAAAGTGCACAAATGGACTGTGCCTCCTGATGGCAGTACGGTGCAGTTCAGCTTTCCTGTCCACTGGAAGGCGCACAACTGCAACTCAAGTGAGTAACAGGTTATGGAGAGTATATTTTATTGCGTGAAACTCGGATTTGTCTCAACTCGGCTATGTTCATACATGGTGCAAAAATTACTGTCACTTACATTGCACTTTTGTCTCTTTTTGAACATTAGAGGGTGAAGTTTAACATTTCCAGGGCACAGCAGAGTAACTTGAAGGTCATAGAAATCTCAGATGAGATTGGGAAAAGTTCTTAGCGCTCCTAGAAGGTGAGAGTGAGCGGCATGCTCCCAAACATTCACACTTCCCTCTCATGGGTGTGGTTGGATTGAGAGGCACCTGAACGCTTGCAGCTCCATCCAATTATGAGAGCAACAGACAATTAGAGCAGGAAAATTTCCATGGGTGCCAGCGAGGGGCTCTGTCATTGTAAAAATGTGAATATAGATATTGCCTTTGGCATTTGATGCAAGGGCTCTTGCTGTCTTGAGGGTTCTTTTCTTTCCACTTATATTACTGGATTTTGGGCCAGAGAGCCAGGGCCTTCTCTAGTTAAAAGTGTACCTTTATCTGTGAATGATCAGAAATAATCCCAGCCTTCCATGTGTATCTAATACTATGGCAATGATGTTATGTAGCATGTTGGGTCTTTCCCTTTAACATCTAGAGTTAGATTTGTACTTCAGTGGCAATAAATCAGGCTCTGTATCCATAACCTAAGCTTATGAAGCATACATAAAAGTTCCTTTTCTGTTTTGCAAAGTGGTTTTGCGTTTTTAGTGTCTCTTCTCACTATATGTTGTCTGCTCCTGCTGGTTATATCTTGCCAGCTCTCAATCAGCTGTCCTCATCCACACCTTTCATCAAGTCTCATCATCACATCCTTTGTCATCTTGTCTTCACTTGAAGGATTTTATCTGCTGCTTAAATTCTTCAGAGGTTTGAATGACTGTATGGCCCTCATTTCATTACTAGAATGACATCTCTTTGGCCAACATTTCAGGTATGTTTTGTCTGTCTTAGATGGGATGGAGGGCTACCTGTTCCCCACAGTACACACTGCTATGTGTGATGCATGTTGTTTTTTTGTTTTATATTTACCTCCTAAGTCAGTTACTCATCTCCTTCCTGTAGTTGTCACAGATAACCTTCAGGTGAAATCTTAAGTATAGAAATTATAGCTTTGACTGCAGCTAAAATATCTTAGAGTTACCAGCACACTGCGTTCACAGGGAGATGCAGTAGAGGAAAATGACAGATTTCTAGTGACTGGAATCATGAGATAGCACTCCTAATGGCAAATATTTATGTTAGTCTTTGGGCTGTGGTCTTTTGCAGTCTGCCAGGCAATACACCAGAATTTGTGGAGAATGATGGAAATTTATTGCTATGATAAATACTGACAAAGAAAAAAAAGTTCTGCGCATTTTTTCTTGTGTTTTTTTTTTTTTTTTTAAATGAGATGTTGAGGGAGCTTAGTCAAAATCCTTAAATACTGAGGTAATTGTATTTTGATTTTGCGCTGATATGGCCCTGTGTAATTCTTTCAGGACAGGTGCTGGTGCTGCTCTTTGTTCTTTTGGCAATCTTTGTCCCACAGAGATCCTCACTTGTACTCCTCCTCTTCTTCCACCTCTGCCTATATTCACTCATTTCATCTTTATGCTCCCTATTTCTCTTCTCCCCCTTATTCTCTCAGTCCCTTCTCAATACTCTTAATACCCTCCTGTCACTTCTAGCAAGTGGTATCCCATGAGATGATGTCCTTGTGCATGTTTTTTCTACATGGCTCAGAGTTGCCCTTTTCCCTACCTGCCCTATGGTGCTATCGGGGAGATGCAGGAGGCTCTCTGGAAACCTATTTTAGATATCAATAATCTCTAAAAAACTTCACATTAACAAGAAAGCAGAAGGTAAAACAAGGGCATGATCTTTTAAATAGAAATGCTGAACAAGTAGCAAGTTGGAGAAACTGAGCTTTAAAGTGCTGCAATTAATTTGAAGTCTGCTTTACCCTGATGTACAAAAATGTATTTAGAAGCAATTGTTTGAAGATGCATGTAATATTTACTGATATGCATCTGGTCCTTGTGAAAGTCAATTAGCAGCCATTATAGCCGAGAACAACATGTATTTCCTCTGGAGTGCCTTTCCGAACTTACCTAAACATTTTTATTGTAAGAAAGTTGTGCTGGAATGACTGTCTAGTGTGTGATGTCTCTGAGAGAATTGTAGTCTAATCTTCTCTTACTTCAAAGGTATCCACTGCTGTTGGGTGTGCATTATTAGGGTTTATCACCTTCATCTGTATTGAGGCCTTTTTCAATTTGGTAATTAGGTAAAGTGATTTAGTAATTATCCTTGCTAGCATGTAAAGACACTCAAATTATTTTTGGTGTCAGACCTTTAGGTATTTTAGCTTTTGTTGGTACTTCCTTAATGTGCTATTTCAAATAAAAATGAAAAAGTTTGTTTTCAAGGAAAACAGTCTAATGGTTATGCTGATCCATGCTGTCACTTATGGATGCCTGGAAGCAAATGCATCCTAGTCCTGAGCATCAGAAAGAGCTTCCTAGGTACAGAGGTGTGATGTGGAGTTTGTAGGAGTAACTTGTTGTATTGCTACCAAAAAAAAAAAAATATATATATATATTCATCCTGAAGTGAGCAGTATCAGCTTTCAGTGAGGCCAGTGAATATATGCTAGGTATTTTTCTCTCTGTTATGGCTTTTGCTGGGGGAAGTGTGCAGAGGGGAAGTGTGCAATTAAATAAATAATGATACCTGTTCTGTGGGGTTGTAATCATATATGAAGATTTGGCAGGCCTACAAGTTTCTGTTGAACTCCTTAGGTAACATAGTTTTTCCTAGTAAATTTTTCATTATTTCTTTAGAGCCTCATTGGTTTTGTTTCGTCCACATTCCAATCTATAGGATTTGTCCCACAAAGGTGTCCCTCTGGGATAATTCTGAAGTGAAAAAAGGCTCACAAGTTTGAGATTACTGAACTATCAAAGTAGTCTTGGAGGAAATAAATATCCAGTCTTTAGAGTGACTGAACTGTAAATTTACTACTAAAGAGTAGTTTTCTTTAGGAATTAATTCATTTAGAAACTCTCAGATTTAGAATCTAATATACAGAATTTTAATGGTGGCTATTTTTACCTTCTGAATGAGAATATGTATGTAAATGAAATTGGGTTGCCAGTTGCTGGCAGCGGTGCACTCCTGTTGAAACGTCTGCTGGAAAGTTGTGCGTTTGCAGCAGTCTCCACAGTTACTTGCACCAGTCCAGTGCAATGAGATGTTCTGAATTTAATTTGATCAAATATTTGTTTTGAATATAATGTTCAGAATCAGGAAGGAAATGAAGCTTCCATAGACACACGCTGTTGAAGGATGTTATTTAGTCAGTTTATAAATCAGCCCCATTTTGTGTTGCTGAATGTAATCCGAACACCGTCAAAGGAAAAATAATGATAACGTACATCATTGCTGCATGTTTTTAAGGCGTTTTGTAGCCTGGAAAATGCGGTGGATTCCATAAAAGTGACAAATGACACAACACTGTAATAAATAGTCATAGTTTATGCATTGTGAATTGGAGTTGAGAATCAAATGGAAATTTTTTGCAGCACATTGGATATGAATTCAATCTCGCAGCCTCTCTGCAGAAATTGTTTTGGTTTCCATATATTTTTCTGTATTCTAATCAATTATGGCATGTGCATTCTGTTAGGTATACATACAGTAAAACTTATTTGTATTTAAAGGGTATATGTAATCAGTTAATATAATACATTAAAATGTATCTTATGCGTGTATATCTCCAACAATAGGATGAGCTGTTGTGACTTAATTCATAATGACTTTGATTCATTGTCTGTTGAGAATGTTTGGCTCATTGAGTTTGTAAATGAATGATTCAGGTATATGCTGCATCTTTATCATGGTAATTAAATCCATTTTACTGGAAAAAATTCTATTTCAGCTTTCACTTAACATATAATATAAATATCCACAAGAATAAAGTTGTTTGAAACTCTTAAACAGTGTTCCAGTGGTAGTCTTATTAATATTGGACAGGTAGATTATACTTGGAGTATTTGTGGTTGTGTGGGGTTTTTTGATTAAATGAAAATGCATTGTTAAGTATTTTTTTGGCTACAGAGAATTGTTACGGGGTAAAAAACTGAACCAATGTTAGACTTGATACCTCATGGCTAATTAAGCAATGTAATAAGTAATCATAAGGCTTAAATAAAATTTGTGGGCTTTGTAAATTATTCCATGAGTAGCTTGACTTACACAATATAACCTAATTATAGGTTGTATGGAAAATTTTCATGACTGCATAGTTTTTCCCAAATGAAAAGTAAACTTCGGTTGCAATTATATTTCTGTATACCAGACTAGAACAGATTCTACTCGGCCTTAAACAAAATTAGCTTCTGATAGTCTGTAACATTCAGGTTCAAAACTTCACCATGGTGGCTGAATCAGCTTGAGTTGGTGTTAATGGCACAAAAGTCTTCCAGGTGGGCTCCATTTAAGGGGAATATGGCAAGTCCACATAATGCAGGTAGGCTCCATGGCAGATAGAAAAAGTACGCAATACTAAATGAAAAATGCTTCTAATCATGTGAGTAGACCAGTATGGTCAGGTCACGATACCAAGTTTGCAGGACTCTGCAATATAACACATCTGAAAACAAAATTCTCTCTTTGTAGAATGTTTTGCATTGGAGTTGTCATATCAGCCTGGGCTATAGCAGATCTCATCAGGTGTTCTGCTGGTACCCGTTGTGAGCAGCTCTTCGGTCAAGAAAAAAGAACAAATAATCCTGTTATAGGAACTGTAGACTTGCCTTAGGAACACTGGTCCCATCTCCCAGTGGTTACCTTAAACTATTAATCATTAGTGTTTGCAAACTTCAATTTTTTAATTAAATCCTCAGTTGTAATTCTGGATGTTTCTGTAAGCTTACTACTACTCTAAAAAAAAAAGTCAACCCCACATAGGCTGCTTAAAATCACATTTACACTCTGAGGAATGAAGTTGAGGAAAAATCCACTATTGACAAAATAATCATGTGGACTGGAGACGTTAATTTACTACTTCATCCAAAATATTACAAAGAAATTACTGAGACAATCTATTAGTCTGCCTTTTAAGTGTTCATAAATTAAGCGCTTATTCAGCTACAGTTAATGTGTGTTTTTAAGAGTTTTTTGTTTTACTCTAGCATAGACCGATGTGGGGAAATTGCCAAAGGGTTAAGATGTGTAAATTGGGTTACTGAAGGATTTAGGGAATAAGCCACCAAAACAAAACATGGTCTCAAAAGAATGGTACAAAACATACCGGCGAGCACAAAATTAATATGAAATTCTCTTGTACTAGCGCTCTGTACTGTAGAAAGTTTGAAGTAGCACAATGTTCTGCTAGGAAGGTTGCCACAGGCTTTCAGTACAGTAGTATGTAGAAGCCAGTAAGTGTCCTATAAAGATGTAAAAGTTCCTGTGATTTGAATGTGTAAATCCCTGAGGATTCCAAGTTTTGTGACCGTTTAAGCTCCAGGTCATTAAATCACGAACTTGTGCTTCATTTGGTTTAAGAGGGCTTATTTGAATATAAGTAGAGCGCTTTGACTCAAGGCAAAGTATGTGCTCAAAAGTTCCTTGAAATCTGTATCATTTGCTTGACTTCAAATTGCCATAATTTAACAAATTTCTCATTTAAAGGCAGTGCAGCTCTGCACTTTGAGTGCTCAGAGCATCAATTTCTAAGCAAAAGTATCCAACCCATGTACCTAGTGTCCAATGCTTCCCTGATCTGGGAAAGTGAAAACACTACCTAAAACAGAATCCTTTGGACTTGAAACTACAGAAGCTGTTAAAGTATATTTTTCACACAAGCATATTTTTGACCTATCACGCTTATTCTAGAATGCCAAAGCACTAATTTTTAATTTTTAACTGTTTAGGACAACCAGGAACAGAAGGTAAAAATGTGAATAAATACATTGACTATAAATGACCAGTTAAAAAGTGCTGTAGAAATGGCGCATTTATTCATGTAAATAACTGATCTGGTAGATTATCGATCCAATAATCTGCAGTTTTCTTTGGCCTCGCGTGCTGTTCCCTGCAGTCCTGGAGCTGGGGCTCAGAGCTGACACAGGGCTGTGGAGTCCTGCTGGGTCTACAGGAGGGCTCGGGCTCTGCTGGCACCTGCCAACGCTGCTTCATGGCATGAGACAAAGCTGCAAAACAACCTGGGGAACAGAGCAACAGTGATTTATTTTATTTTATTTTATTTTTTTAAATGGTGTGTGTGTATATATATATAAAATATATATCTAGATGTTCCTTTCGCATGCTATTTTTCTCTCTAGAAGAGTAATATGCTTCTAGATAGATGCTAGTAGTTTTGCTTCTTTATCCAGACTTGGAAAGATAACCTCAATCCAGAGGCAGTTGGGAAATTTGCATTTTTAGCTTACTTTATGTTGCATTTCTAAAGCTTAGAAACAAAAAGGAGCTACGTATCATGTGTTCATCCTCATGTTACTGGCAGAAAGGAATGTAAAGTGACACATCCTGAAAGCCCAACTGTTTTCTGTGCTCTGTGAAACTGCAATACTGAGGTGCTTGTATCTTTTATGTTTTTGAAGATTTATTGCAAAATACGTTCATGTGGGTTGAGAGTCAAAAGTACCTTTTAATTCTTGTAGCTGCAAGTACTCAGTGAAATAAAAGTTCATTCATAGTGAACTTTTTTGAAGGCTTTGCTTTTTTTCCTTCTAGGAGGCTTGTTTAGAGTAAAGCAAGCTATTTTTAGATGTTAAGTATACAGTTGTTCATTAAGTATGAAAAAAAACCATCTTCAAATGTTGACATTACAGGGTTCTTTTGAAGTAAAGTCACCCTGCTGCTCTCTTATACACTCATAATTTGTCTTGAATAAATGATCAAATATATTTAAATAGATGTAATTAATTATTTTGCTTTAAGAAAAGTCATCATGGAGTTATTAGCTGCTTTTATTTTTGCTGTTATTTTAAATTTTTGTATTTTATCAACTGGCAAAGATGTCGCTGTGCCCAGATCTTGCAACTGTATCTCCCTTGATGGCAATTCTCATTTCAGTTTTTCAAAGCAATCTTGACAAGTGAAAATGTATGCTAGTACTTTATTTTTTCATAAGAAGCTGTTACCTAAAATGTCCATTAGTGGAAAGCTTTTCAGTTACTTAACAAACCCCCTAGGTGAGCATCACCAGGGATCTGATGGGGGAAGTAAGGGGAAGGTGGCATTTAGATTCCAGGAGGCTGAGATCCACTGTCAGAGCAAACACAGTCACAGGATAAGAAGCGGGAGACCTCACCTGACACTTCAGATTTAACTGATCCTCCAGTTGGAATCTAGCCAGGATTGTGCTAGAGCAATTAATCTGTCCACCTTCACACATATTGCAAACCAATCTTTTTCATGAGAACATTAGTTTCATCAGCCTTTAATACACAAATGAAGTTTTAACACTGACTTAAGATGTTGAAGCTGGAGTGGTGTTTGTCTAGTTTATTATTATTATTTTTTTTAAAGGACATGAAGAGTTGGTATAATTAAGAACTGAAATTGCTTTTACCTTCTCTAACCTTGTAAATCTTGATGCTGTTAAGGGCATCGCTGCCACAGTGAGGTGGCACATGGTAAGTCAACACATGCGCTACCGACTATCAAAAACATCCATGTAAGTGACAATAAATGCTCTGCCTTGTGCCTGAGGGACTTGGGTAGGGGCCAGTGGGAGTGGAGATTACTTAATGCATAGCAAATGTGAAAGACAACCAGAGACTGAAAGGAAGGACAGAGGGGAGGACTTGGGTTAAAAAGAAAAGGCCCATGGGAAACTGGAGGTGATAGTGTCTTGAACTTTGATTGAGTTGCTGCATTCCTGGCAGTAATAGGTTTATCTCCAGTGTATTCTCTGGGGGGATAGGTACAATGCATGGCTCTTGTACTGTTTTCTAAAGTGTATTTCTGTGACTGGACAGTGAATTTAATGGCAGAATTTAGGAGGACATCAGAACTCATGAACTCAAGCTGCAATTCAAGATGAGATGTGAAGGAGGAGTGGGGCAGGTCCTGGTGTAGCTGAAGCTGATGGCTCTGGCAGTGCCTTCCCAAGGAAGTGATGCAGCTGTGTAGTGGTGGGTCTTCACAGTGGGAGGATGGTGGTACTGGCATCCATATGGGATGCCTTTAGTGCGCTAAGGCCATGATGTGGTGGTGGGACT